>NC_137695.1:85618633-86084367 GCF_964034855.1 Anser brachyrhynchus | reverse complement strand
TCATTACAATAAAAAAAAAAAAAAAAAAAAAAAGCCAGTTTGGACAAGCTGGCAGAGGTCTCCAAAATGTAGAGTTCAATGGTAAATTTTTCACCCAAGTATCACAATTTTGGCTTCTGCCACAGCCTTTGTACATGGAAGGAAGAAGCCTGAGGGATTCTCTGTGACCCCACGGTGGAGACAGAAAGACTGATTGCTGTGGAGCTAATTTCAGCCTGTCTTCAGGGTGGACAACAACATTGTATTTTGTTTATGTACCTGACAAATGGCAATGACAGGTATAGAGACATGTAATCCAGATCTGAAGGAGAATATTTACCTAACAGGCAAAGGACAGCATCTTCTGGACATTTTGTTATTATTATTATTTAATTTCAGGTCCATTTCTGTACTGTAGATAGAAGAGCTCTCATAAAGTATATGCACCTTGTTTTGTTTCCTTCTCTTCCCCACTGGGTTCATTATCAGCTTCCATCATTTATTCAGATTTCTTCCTCTGCCTATGTGGTTTTGATTAAGACATTTCTATTTCATAACTGTGCGATTTAAGACTACATCACTTAAATTAAGTGATCTGATCTCATTATCATGAAATGCTGTGAGTTAACTGAGCTCTACTTTCTTACAATTCAAGCACAAGTCTTGCCTTCATAGGAGTCTTTAGTTTGGCATGTATAGCAGAAGACAGATCTCAGTTGAACTTTTTTCTTTCTTCCATCAGCTTTCCCACTGAGATATGTTTTACGGTTTTGACACAGATTAGTATCAAACAGTCTTAGTATCCCAAACCAAGTTTGTTTCTACTTAAAAATTTTAATTGATTTTATGTCAGTACCAAGCAAATTTACTATTTTTTTTTACTTATAATAATAATAATAATAGTAACATATATTAGCTAAATTTTGTTTGATGTTTGAAGAACACTGGAATTTGTAAATAATTTGGAAACTTCATGAAGCTTTTGTACAGTTCTTGTGAATCAGGTGGAAAGCCAGGAAAGTCTTGTACTGTTTGGGCCCCTTTCGGTACATTGCATGAAATGATTTGTAGTTACTCATTACTTTCCCCTTGGCCATAAAGTAGATGAAAACTCTCAGTCGTCTGAAACTGGCAGATTCCAATAGGAATTACTGAGAATGCAGTTTTGAAAAATATCAAGCAATAGATGCTTTCCATGACAGCATTAGACATTCACTTCCTAACCAACAACACGCTTAAACCCAAGCCAATACATTTGTCCAGTCCCAAACTAATTGGGATATAATCAGCAGCTGCCAAAATGTTCACAAGAATCCTAAATGCAGCTTGTTGCTGTTTCAATCTATAGCCTCATATTTTTGTCCAACGTACTCTTGGCTGACAAGGTTCCTTGTTGCATCCTGTGACAACATAGGAACCTCAGGGTATGGATCATGCTGGGCTACATCATGGTGATTGGATAAAGCTGCCGTTCCAGCATGCCCTTTAGGCACAAGTCTTCTGTGGAGATGTTTTGAACAGCGGGTCCTGTAAAAGGCATTATGTGATTTGGGACCTTTCCACATATGCAATACAAGGCACGTCCCTTACATCTTGAAGTCCCATGGTGCAGTGCAGGAACTAGAGCACAGGTGGTCAGTGGGTTCAGCACCATGTGGATCAGCTCCATCTGGTGTACAAAACTGCAGAAGAGGAGAGGGGGCACACCAGTACAAGCGTGAGAGAGATGGACATCCCTGTAATTGTGGATCCTGGTATCAAACCTGTACTTTGAGGAGTGCCACTTCTGGGAGCTCAGAGAATCACAGAGTTAAGGTATATATGACTGGTAGATGTGCCATTTCAAATGTGCTACTGTATGTGTCATCGTGGAGATGCTGAAGTCATAGCTTTTATGTGCGTTGCTACAGACTCAGTTATTCTGCCTCATCCCTTTGATTTCTTTATCTTCAAAGTATTTAAGTTTCTCTTGCACATCAAACAGTCTCCTCTCCACTTGCTCCTGAATTCTCTGCAAGAGTCACGAGGGTAGACAGGAGAGGTGTTTAATCTGGAACTGCTTTTCACTTCTAACATGGCAACGTTTACTCAGTTGTCGTCTTCTTCCTGCAGAGTCTTGGCTGGCCTTTGAGGCCAGGTTAAGTCCAAGCTGTTATTAAAAGATCCCTGGGTGAAGAAGGTACCTCAGAATGATCAGGCCACCAGTCTGGAAAATCATAAATTTCTTCCATGCAGAACTACACCATCATTTCTAAATGCTCAATTGCTTTATCCATTATTTGCATGTGTGAGTTAGCACTTCAAGGACAGAATATATTTTGCCTTCTTACAGCAGCCGTAAATACTTTACATATAAAATACTGCTTTATTCATTACATTACAGACACCCTTGCAACTGATTACACTTACAGATAAGCAGCCTATAAACCTCTGTGGATCAATAGCACAGTGCTTCCATTCATATTTATGTGACTCCATTTAGATAAATTAAAAGAAAAAAACAAACGATGATAAAACTTTTAAAATGAAGGTTGACAGAACAGTGTATTTTGCAAGACAGTTACTTCTTTTAAGTGCACAGTTGTATACTTTCAGTTGGATTTGCAATTAACTCTCTACATCCCTTAAAAGTTCTTGATATCAGGATTCTGGTAATTTTAGTTTTCTGCTCATTTTCTTTTGCCAAAAAAATGCTATTTCAAATGCCAATAAATCTTTGCTCTTTTCATAACTTATGAAACATTTGAAATAATTTCCATTTTTTTACATGCATTTCTGTGCTGGTTGGTGGTTCATAGATTCCAAGTATCACTATATTAAGCATGTCAATCAAGCAGCAAATGTCACCACCAATGGTACTTCCAGACCGGCACTAGCAGCAATCACTAGCCATATGATCCTCACCACAACAAAATGGCTGGGCAGAGATGCAAAAGTCTGCCCAAACCTGACATGGATAGCACTGGGGTCAGTTTTGTACCATACCCATATGAAATAGGAACAGTAAAAAATTTGTGAAATCTATAGTGTTCACATGAGGCAAGGTCTGTTCTAACAGTTGGTTGTTTCCAAAATCTATGGCAAATTTTCAAGGAGATTGAAATATTAATAAAACATCACAGAAATGTGAGATAAATGATTTTCACTCTGAAATTCTATTGCTTTATAAAGATTTGCACTTTCTTGAACTAAAATGACACCAACTTCCTCTTCCACCCACCATCTACTCCAAAATTCAGGTAACCAGAAGGTCAAAACAAGATGAAGAGATTGTTTATAAATGCTTAAAAACTGTCATTTCTAGAAAAATGTCACTAGAGAATAAATGAAAGAGAAAGAGCTACAATACTAGTACAATGAACACGCTAGTTCTGACCTTTTAAAGATTCCTTAAGGATCTCAAGGCAGCTATGTAACTTTTGTATACAAATATATACCATTTGTCTTGAAAAATCAAATCATCAACTAATTTCTGTGCATTTTTTTAAACCCAACAGAATGTAGCATTTTCCTTAATTTTGACAAAGTATGTACTTCTATTCTGCTCCAGGACATACAGTGCCTTGAAAAGGAAATTATCTAAAAGTGTTGTTCAACACAATTAATAGGATCCATTAATGGAGCTTGTGCCTTCACATGCACAACTTCATCATCAGAGCAGAATATTTTTGCCATGAAGTCTAGGAACTGTCAGTGAAGCAAGTGCTGGCATTTGGAGCTGCTTAAAATTATTTCCTTTGACTGTTGTCTATTATTTAATTAATCAGCATTAACTGAAAACAATCTCTCCCACTGCCTTTTCGAAAAACTCATGATTTTATCTGTTTTGTGTGTAAATGTGTGTATATTTTTACTCTCTATTTCTGACATAAATTTCATTAAATATTCAGGTTCCTTTAATATGGTTCAAAAAAATAGTCAAATTTACAGAAAAAGTCAAGATCCATAATGCCATACAACTAGAAGGAGTGCTGAGACATTTCCTTTAGTAAATAGTTTGCAGTTATTTAAAAAGAATCTCTGCTCCTTAACCTTCAAAGTTGAAGTACGTATTTTACAAAGACCATTAAGGCTTGCTCTGTGTTTTATATGAAAACACTTAAACAAAGGTTGATGTAAGGTGTTAGCTGCTTGAAGGACCTTGTGATATGCCTGCTGTTGAATATGCAACCTCAGCAATTCAATTGCTGTGAACATTTATTATTAAAACAAAAGCATATTTTTTTTTTGTGGTGTTCTTATTAGAAGTCTCCCAACCTTTTCCGTGAACCTCTTCAAATATTACACACTTTTAGTTTATCCAGAACCAGAACCTGGTAACTTAAATGGTAATTCTAGTATAATTTTCAAACAGAGACGGGAGGGGGTGGTCTCTTATAGGTCATATTCTACTGTTACTTGATTTACTGTAGCATGTAAGAGCTGATTGTGCACTTAATAAAGGAGAGAAACAATATGCTCCTAAATAATAGATCAAGGAGCCCATCAATGTTGCCCAACTGAAAATGCCTTACTCTGTGGAACACAAAGAACAAAGCGGCATGGGCTGATTTGCTGTACCTGGACACTGCTGTGTGTTGCAGAGGGCTTCTTCAGTGTGTAGTCCAAGGCAGATATCTCCTCCGTATGCTGGCGCTGGATTTGTGCAGGAGCGGGTTCTCATATAATGCCCTCCGCCACAAGTTGCTGAGCACTTTGACCAAGATGACCAACAAGACCAGCCTCCATCCACTGAAAAGACACAAAATATCTTATAGTTCCAAGTTAACGTGTTACATGGCATAATATGGCCCATCCTTTCTCTTGTTTTGTGGATCTAATTCATAATCTACTGAAACTACTGGACATTTTTAGTTCCCACTTAAGACAATGAATTGAATCATACCACAAAATTACTAAATTCACATCTTTAAAAGTCTACTCGTATACTGGGAAGTCTATCATTGTTACTTATTCACATAATAAACTTCCAGAGAGTAGCATAATAGATTTAAGATAACATTTTTTTTCTTTTCTAATTTGTGAGGAAATAAAATACCAATGCTTGTTTAGCAGAAGTGTTACAAGCCCAAAGTAAATTTTCAATCACAAAATAAAACTAAGCCCCAGAATATCAAAAGAAAGGCTGTGGAATCTAGGTTTTGTTTCATAACCCAGATGGGACTGCTTTAGCTGTACATTCCATTTCAATTGATCCAACACAGTTGTAGGGTTTGATGGGCCGCTATAATGCTACAGTCCATAGTTCTAGCACAGATGCCAGTAGCAGAATGATGCCAGTACTATCAAAAAGCACCAGAAGAATGTCAAAAAGGAGTTGTCACTTTGAGTTTCAAACACAAGTTGAAAAAAAAAAAAGAAAAAAGAATAAAATCCATTAGTATTTACTGATTTCTGTATGTCAAACTCTTTTCCATTTATGGGCTCAGTTTTCGCAAGATTCCTATGAAAAGCAGGTCGGATTTCCCAGGAGACCCATTTCTCAGATGGCTTTCAAAATGTGGTCACTGGACAGGCTTTTAAAGAAGGTTCACCTGATTGCCTGCCCTGAATTGGGTCCTTTGTAGCCTCGGTCCTTAAAGCTAGTACTCCAGGACATATTTCTGGCATTTATGGCCATATTGCAGCCCATTTGCCAGAGACAGACACATGACAAAGTCAGACATACTTTTCCCTGGTACAGCATTTCCTCTGCAAATAATCTCAGTATTTTCTTCATTTCTCTTTCAATTTTAGTGTATAAATAAATAAATAAATAATCAAAATATCAATACCCTACAAAAAAAAAAGTTATTTTGAAACCTCTGTTTGAAGTGTTTTCACTCGCCTCCTTATTACTTAAGTAAGGAAGTGATTTGCCATGTCTGCACCTGATTGAAAGAAATACAGTGTGTGTAATTTAACTGACAGTCATAGAAGAGACCCTGTATGTAATAATGGCAATTTACCAGTAAAGTACTACAGGGTCCTGAACTGAGCATAGCATTTGTCTTTTTTAGCTCCCACCCCTTAGAGCAGCAGTGGGCATTTTAGCACACAAGAGAGAAACTTATTATATATTACTTTTAAAAATATGAAGTACACATTTTTTATACACAATTTTTGTGGTGCACTTGAGACATTCCTTGTAAGACCTGACTTTATGTTTCATTGAAACATTGTCACTGAAGTCTTCAAAACATTCATACAGCATTTCACAATGACTCAGTCAGATCCTTTCCATTCGATTAATCAAATTGCCTTTCAAGGGGTAAAACCATTTCCACAGGATTATTGAAAAGCTATTTCATAATTGTCTCTTACAAATGAAAAAGAGATTCCAAATCTAAACAAACAAACATACAACCCTTAAATGAAAATATTTATGTAGCATTTGCATTTAAATTCTCTCTTAGATGGACACATTGTAAAACATTAAAAAAAGACTCATTTTGTCATTTTGTTTTTGTAGCATTGTATATTGCAAATGCACCCTGTGAGTCAGGTAGAATGATTTCCATGCAAAGACTGCAACAGTGAGAAAACAAGCTATTAGAATGTGATTATTTTGATATTAAAACTTGTATGCGCATTTATGAAAGTAATTTCAGATACAGCATACCCTCAAGTTCTCATGTGCTAATCAAACAGGTGATTCACTAATGCATACCTAAGGCTGTTAGTTAACTAATCCTGTAAACACAATTGTTGAATATGTATCATTTTATTCTCTGTATTTTTATAATATTATCCTATCAATCAAGGAAGAAGAGAGCTGACACTTCTTTGCTAAGAGCAGTTGTAAAAACTTTTGCAAGTGATGTATCTAGACTCTGAATAGCCTGATTGGATAGACAGAATTTGGGGAATCTGGTGCTATATTCCGAGTATGGCATTTTAAATAAATTATTTAGATTGTTAAGGAATTCAACGGATGCTACATTATTTTTTTCCAGGATATATTTATCAGCCAAATCATCTAGCTATACAGATGTATGAGAGAGTTTTACACCATCTACCATAAATAAATACTGCATCTTTCTAGAATGCTTGACTTGTTCTCTCATTCATATACCCACTGGAAAACAAATATGTCTTTTGCCTGAGATAACTCTGTTAATGCAGTATTATGCAAGCTCATATCTAACAAAGCCACTGGTTATTTATCTTCAGCGCTGGTGAAATATACTGTGTAATTTTATAACAATTTCAAGAAAATACACAATATCTTTTATTCAGAACTTGCCCTTATTTTTTTAAATGTTATCAAATAAAAGCAGAAGCTGTTACCCAGCTATTCATTTCATGAGATATTGAGCCTTTACCTTTCCAGATACTCCTTCTCTCTTCTTTTTTTTTTTAAGTGTAAAATAAATCCTTTACTAGCTCAAATGTATAATCAGATGGATTTCCATTGCTGTACATAGATCTTTATGAAATCTAGTGACAGCCCAAGATTGCACAGACTGAAGATAAACTGTCTGCAAACATTCCCTGTGCCTTGTTCAGAGTAATGGAAGCATGGTCCCCAACATTTTCTACATATTTTGTAATGGATGATAGTGAAAATTACAAATGTGCATGCATTTGAATCTGTCATCTGCTGTCTATCCATACATGACCAATAACAAAGAGTGATGTGATATCCGAGAATGTCACCATGCTCCACAGCTATGCTGGTCATGACTATACCATAAACCTTCAGATGTAAATGGAGAAGTGGGTCTAAAGCACATAGGAAAAGACAGACAATATAATAGAGAATGTTAAACTCGATCATGGGTGAGCTGGATGGTGCAATTATAATTGTTTTTCTTAGCAACTCTTTACGGACATTCTGCCATCCTAAATTTCTACGCCTTTCAAGGACTATCATAACTACCTCTTTTGTTTGCCCCCAGAAATTTTCCTTCTCAGCAACAGAGCATGATAAAACATCATCATGGTTTAATAAGATCAAAGGAGTCGATATTTAGTGCTTCAGTTTTTACAAGACATAAATAGAGCTCTGTGGTTTCTTTCATCTTTCTTTAAAGTTGCTTGGCAACACAGCACCATCTGTTTTGTCTGTGTGTGTGTGTGTGCTGTTTTTTTTTTTTTAATTTGTTTTTTCCTTTTGTCATGGAGTCCTTAATATTATTTCTGTTTCTTACAGAAAGAAAAATATGAAGCTGCAATGAAAATACCAGTCACTACAGTTTCTTTACATAACACTTTTGTAGACCTGTTGGACAAAATAAAGTAGTTAAAGAAGTTCCACAATGAAAGATACAAACAGTCTTTACATTTCCTGACAATTCCTGAGGTTTGTTCCTTTTGGAAGGAGGCCTATTCAGCTAGTGGGGTGCTCTCAAACAATGTTTTTTTCTTTTGCAGTAAGCAAAAAAATTTTTGCCTGCTGACTATGTCACGATTAATACATATTTCTTTACTATAATGAAAAAAAGCCATGGAGTAAAGGATGTTCTAGGGAGAAACAGTATATAGAAACATGATCTCCTGGGGACATGATAAAAAATCCACGCTGCTGGACATTTTCCAAGAGACTAGTAAACTGGATATCCTCCTCTGCACATGGATTTTATAAGAAAGAGGAAAGAAGCGTGGGCCCACACACTGGCCTCACCTGCTTTCATGATGACAGAGACAGGATTGCGGGCTTTTTCATATACTGTCTGGTCTTATTTCAAATTTAAATATCCAACAAAATTATTCCTGTTTTTTTTTTGTTGTTGTTTTTTGTTTTTTGTTTTGTCTATGACTTCAGGTTTGTAACTTTTCATGTTCATCTTTTTGAAAGTGTAGCAAAAGAGAATAAGTAATGGTGAGAAATGTCAGTCAGTCTTTTCTATATGCATGATGGAATATAAATTGAGGGGCAGTAGTCTCTTACACCCACTGAAATGCAGCTGGTGTGTTTCACAGCAGCTGAGTTAAATCTGGGGGCACTGTCTGTTGAGCAGTTTACAGACCTAAGAGTGTACTGCCCCCATCCAGGCACACAGGGATCATCCCATTCCACATCACATAGTCTAATGCTTTTTCCTAGTTCTAAAGGGTATGGCTGCATATGTTTTACTGTGGGAAAGAAGTTTTTACATCAAAGCTTGAAAAGGCGAAGTCTTGTTTCTGTGATGCCACATTCACCTTTTATTCATAAAAGCAGTGCTAGATGAAACAAACAGTCAATTTAGTGTAGTGCAGAAACACAGAGAGCAAAGTAATGCTTCTAGGGAAAGCACAACAACAAAACCTAAGGATCAAATTGGGTTTAAGTCTGTAGCTGAGACCCTTAAATTAGAAGAGCAATAGATACTTCCAAAAGGCAGCTCAGCTCTCTCTTCACTGGCAACAGAGGAAGCCTAGAGAGATCAATGTCTATGGAGAGATGGACTTCAGCAGCCTCAGAGACAAGATTTATTGACTGCGGGATAATTTTGTCCATTCCTTTAAATATACTCCTGTTGCCTTCTGGCCAAGTATGACTGCAAGGAAAAAAAGAATAAGGAAGAAAAAAATAATAAAAGCAATAATGAAGAAAAAAAGCAGCAAGCAATAATTGGCTTTAGGGGATGCATAAATTCCAGAAATGGTATTTCAGGGAGTTTTTTATATCTGAAACTATTGTTAGCACATTTACTGATGAAGGCCTGGAGTTAATCTATTCTGATTTTCTCAAGCAAAACATCATCACTAAACCAAACTAAACATACTATGATAAAAAATTGGAACTGGAAACTGGTGAAATCTCAAAATATTGGCATGAAGTAGCAGAATTTCAAATCACAGACAACAACCGTCCGTTTCCACCTCTGATCCACCAGTATGCTCTGAGTAAAAGATGGGATAGAAACTCACTCAATGAGTTAAAATGGCATTCAGATAGCTATGCTTAAAGCTCTTAATTAAAGGCACTTTGGTGAAGCATCTCTTTGTGTAAAAGAACAAAAGATAAGGCAACAAGAAACAAAGTAAAACAAAAATGAAGAAAAAAATGTCATTTCTTACAGTAATAACTGGAGAGATCTGTAATGTTGTGAATTCCTTATGTTTATTATTTCCAAATGCATATCTTTTAGTTAGTATATTCCTGTAATTTTTGTAAATCTGCAGAATTTACCATTCAAACAATGCTTTTCTTCATCATCTATTTCTTTTTGTGATGTAAATATCTCACAAGCTCCCAAGAACAAAAAAATCTTGGTATGCTTGATTATAGTTTCCTTTATTTTTATATTGACCACATATCAGTAACTGAAAGAAAACAGAAATGTATTTACAGAATCTTTCTATAGTTATTGAGACTCTTCAATGCTTGCCAGCTTGACTCTATTCACCACTTTTCTGGGACATAAAAAAAGAGATGAGGCACAGGGCCAAAAGATAATTTGTTAGTGCAAGACAACAGTGCAAATTCTCTTGCTCCTCAAAACAGTTTGGCTGCATGGAAATTGAGTACTGTGAATAGGTCCTATCCTACACTAAAATCCTAGATTATTTCTGCAGATTATTTGAGAGACTGCTAGTTAGTTGAAGCCAAAATTGTGTGAAGGATCATTCTAAAACTTGTACAATGTAGACAAATCATATTTCTGGGCCTGGGTACAATTAATTTCTGGTAAATTTCTGGCGCCGGTCAATTTGCTGTTATATATTCAGCTGTTGAATACTATGAACAAAAATTAATCTGTCCAGTAAATCCTATCAATCCACACTTCAGTGGACTATTTACTTTGCTACAAGCTGTGGGAAAAACTTTGCAGTAGTTTCTCTCTCCCCTCAAGAATGATTTAGGAGTAGCTGCTGAAGGCAGGTTCAAATTGGCTTCAGTATTTTTTCTTAAAGTTATGGGAGCCTGCAGTACATTTAATAATAAATTATTGGCTATTCATAAGTATATTTAAAATTATGCTGAAAGACATTTAATGAGACAAAAGAGCCTTGTACATTTGATGATTGCTCCAAGGACTTTTTCATTGTGTCAGTACTTCAGGGCACAGTATCTTCCAGGATGCCACGGAGCCCAATTTAAATGACTTAGATGCGCAAAGTCTATGGACTTTCAGCAGGACTTAGGCACTGTTTGGTATTTTTCTCAATCACTTCTTTTTCACTAGTTTATATAGTAAGGGTTTGATCCTGTCTGCAACATGCGAAATGGGTAGCAAAGCAGAACCTAAGCCAGAATTAACAGGACTGCTTCTTTATGGCTGCCATCCTGCTCCTTCGTGCTAATCTGAATATCTCTGAAAGGTTAATGACTGAACTATAAGTAAATAGATTTGTGCCAGCAGGGAACATGTGAAGCAGTCCTTACCCTGAGGAAGCTCAGGTAAACCTTAAAAAGCATCAAATTCTTCATTACATTTTTTATTTCTAGTACTACAGACAACACTTTAGTGTCGAGGTCAGAACAAAATTCCATCACATTCCTTTTCCTTTCTGTCTGCACTTCCATTTTCTTACACAGGCAAGAATGAACCTTGCAGAGTCCCCTTTTTTTTTCCTCTGTGCCCACAATGGCAAGAAAGGCCTGACGTATCTATTTCTGCTCAGTCCCTGCATCTGTTTATAGCCTACTATAAATGAGGTAGTAATACCATGAGATCTACACCTACACCAACCTTTCTCAGTAACATCTGCAAGGGCTGTATGATCAAAGCCTAAAGGGACATTTCAGAAACTCACTTAGACAGTGTGGATAAGAATGACTACATATACCTGTTCCGAACACAAGCACCCAGGAAATAAAAACTACTTGCCTAGTGCAAAGGTTAATGAGAAGACTGAAAACTGACCTAACCATGGTTTCTTTTGCTGGCTGCTCTCCCCTGTGCCCTTGCTATGGGGTCTGCCAAGTCTGCTGCTAATTGAACAGTGAAAGCTACTTTCCTCCTCCTTGGGTACTGCAAGAGAATTTCACCAGAAAGTGCTAGCTTGTTGTGCCCAAGTGTCTCCTTCAGAACTTTGCTGGCTTCAGTGGGCTTTTGCCCAAAATTGAAGCAGGGATCTGCAACAGAAATTCCTTTTGGATCTGAGCCACCAGGAAGAGAGATGGAGGCTGCCCCTGACCTAGAGTTGCCAAGAAATACTGCTGTTTCCTTTAGGCATAAAAATGCATAGAAGTTCATGGTCACTGAGCAGCCAGAATGGTCTTAGAACTGCAGTTTTGTAGAATATTTGCCAAAGCACATTATTTAGGCTTAATTCAAGAAGGAAATATGTTTTTCAAGAAACTACATCTTCCTGAAAGGGAAGTCCTGTCTTCTGGACAGATCTATTGCTTAGTTTCTGATGCAGAGAATGGAAAATGGCTGTCTGAATCTCACCAAGCATAAGGAATGTTATGAGATTGGACAAAATGTTCATACTAAAAAAAATCATGTGTGTGTTTACAGAACGCAGTTTTAACTTGTAATATACATATATACATATACACAAACACACAAATATATATATGTATGTATATGCACTTGTATATTACTATAGTAATCCTTCAGGTTCATACTTGAATGTCAAAAGCTCCAAGTACTCAATAATAAAATATGCAGCATGGTTATACATAATTAATATAATTAGAGATGTAGGAAAGCTTATTTCTAAATTTATTTATTGATACTGGAAAGAACTGAGACTCTCAATAGTTATCCTTCTTTTATTACTTAATGTACCTTGAGTTCTTTTCTCCTATTCCAATTTCACTTTCTTTTCTTCATCTGTTCTCAACAACATTCTTCCACTTTCTTTTTCCACAAAGCCTTCTGCAAAGCTCAAAAGCCATTGAATTTGGATGTCTGTTTTATGAAGGGTGAGAGGTGACTAGAACCAAGATGTTTTTTTCTTCCCAAATCTCTAAGATACAAAAATGATTTATAACCTAGAGTAGTTTCCTGAAAACATATATTCTACTTGCAATCCTTCTTATAGAATCATAAAACAACTGTCAACAAAGGAGAAGCTCAAGCTTCCAAGAATAATCTAAGGCCTGCTTGAAATACCATCAATTTTGGTGATCAGTCCTGAACTTTATTTGCTAGAAGCTCTACACTCAAAAGCTAGCAGATTTAATTCTATCAATCACTGTAATGAAAGTTATATTTTTACTTTAAATAAAGACGAGGGCAGTTTTCTCATAAGGTATTTTTTCTCTTATGAGCTTATTTATTAAAGCTGTATTTTTACTCAAAAATGAAAGATGACATAGCTTTTAATATTGTTGATGATAAACTTATTGACATCACTTAGAAATCTTACCCAAATCCACTTCAGCATAACTGGCTGTCACAGTTTCACGGGGTATGAACGCATTACTGAGCAAAAAAGAAAATCTCTCTTTCTAGAGGCCAAGAAACATGATCTCTTGAAAAGGTAACCAAAAAAAGGGATTTCCATGTGGTACTTATCACTTAACCATTCCTGTCTGAGATGAGTACTCACCTTACTTAAAGATATTTCTGCAACATAAACTACAATGGGCTTCACTGCTATAGGCAGTTATCATAAACGTGTATTTTGCAATAGAACATAATCACTGAAATATCTGTGTAGACTTTTGGCAAGCTCAGCTGGACTAATTTGCTAATTTGTTTCCTTGGAAATGAAAACAGCTGGTAAAAGAATTATTTGAGCTGTAATTTACTTTTAAAAAAATAAAACCCAACACAACCACATAAAACAAACAAACAAATAAAAACACGCCATGAGGATGAGTTATATTATTTTCACATACTTCTCTTGTTTCAGTTGACTCTTACCTGGACAAGGCAAAATGTTGCATTCTTGGTACTCTAGAGATGGACCAAGGCAAGGAAGACCACCATACTTGGGCTCAGGATTGCTGCAGACTCGTTTGCGATTCCGTATACCTCTACTGCAGTCACGACTGCACTGAGACCATGGAGACCATGGTGACCAGGCACCATTGATGGTGTGAGCAGAGTACCTTCCAGCACGCAAGAAATCCCCTGATAATCCTAATAAAATAAATGTTGAAAAAAAATACAGAATTAAAACAACATCACATCCTCAAACAAACTTCTCCTCCTCAAATTTACTCCTAGGCTTCTAATAGTACTATGACCAGCAGGGTCTTGTCTCTTAATCTTACAAGCCAAGCCTTAGGTTCATCTCAGGAATTTCTTCCATAATAGAAATTTCATAATCACTTGCACAGAACTACAGTGAAGATCTGGATCCGTCTCTTAGGAGTTATTGCCACTGTTTTAGAGCAAGAAGCTGGCACAGAAGACAAGACTGAGCTGCCTGTGACCACTCATCAAGCCACTTCTGGTCCTATTGCTGGGATCTACCCACTTTCTTTATCCAGCCATTCTCCACTACCACTTGCCGTACCCAGAGGTTCATGGGTCTCCTTGAAAACAGTGCATTGTATTTGTCATAACCATAGTCATTTTTTTGACAGTGCACTGCTATAGTTCAACAAAGTCTAGTGACACTGCCCTTTAATGAAGAGCAATTTTTTTGCCAGTTTAAAAAACAGTTTTATTCCACTGAGCCAAGTGTTTTAAACCACATACAGAAATCAGCCTTTTGGAGACACACATGATAGAATACTTTCTAGTGAAAATAAAAATCTGGGAAGTGGAAAACAACTTTTTTTAATAGAGCTTAGTTCTGAGAAAAAGCATTAGATTAAACAGTGATGGAAACTGAAGTCTATTATTTATCAAAAAAGGAAAACACACAGAATCTCATTCACGTCATATGAACGATATGCTTAGATGTAGCCCAGGTGAAGTTCTAAGTATCTGCAGTTAATTGCTCTATCTTTGTCACTTACAGGGTTGGTCCTGATTGGAAAGAGACTCCATCAGCTATACTCAGAACAACATTGGACTCACTCTTGAGCTGTAGCATTATCTCTAAGCACCAACACCAAAAGCATCTCTGGCATCACTACTGGGATTTCCTACTGTTGCTAAAGCTGTTCACTTTCCCCAGTGCTAGCAACACTGGGAATTCAATGATCGGTGGACCACTAACTTCTGCTTTTATTATAAGCACTTCTTTAATTAGTTGTGTTGAGAGAAAGTCCCATGAATGGTACTTAAAACAGCAGAGGACATGGCTGCCTGCTTATGCTAGAGCTTCTGTATTGCTAAGTACAGATGAACAGTATCACCAACAGTGGAGAAAACCAGAGAATTGTTTGTAACTTACACTGCAGAACAAACTTGTGTTTTGAAGAAAATGTTTTATGCCCTACCCCCAAGCACAGGCACCATGGGAGAGTGAAGTGGAGCTACAGAAACAGGAGAGAGACTGAGGCAAGAACTGGAAACAGCTACAGGTAATACAGTCAAGAGACTGCCTGGCAGGAGTCCTGGACTGAGCACCTACCATACAATGCGTAATCAGCATGGGAGGAGCCCCATTTTTGTGGTGTCCAGAAGAGAGGCAATTACACCCCATTTCTGCCAGTGCTTATGGCATTATTAAGTTCTACCTAAGTAAGTTCTGCTTAAATTCTGCCCTGAGAAGTACATCCATAATCATCCCAAAAGACGATGCATATTTTTATTCAACACTTGATAAGAACTGGCAGCGTTGGAATGATGATGCAGTGACACAGAAATACATGTAATAAGAAACTGTTGTGATTAGTAAGAAACCAGAAGAACAGCAATATAAAAATGACTAAAAATGGGTAAAATCTCTCAGTGATTACAGAGGGTAACTATTTCTCTCCTGCTGAGCCAGATTTTATTACACAAAGATATTAAAAGCAGCATTTCAAGAAACATGACACAGATTCAAATCTAAAATGGGAGGAATTACACAGAAACAGTACAGGAATTATGAATACAGGAATACAGGCCCACTTTCTAGTTCTGTAAGAGCCCTTCAGTTGTTTTTTTTTTTTTTTTTTTTTTTTTTAACTTTGCATCATTTCAGTCATCAAAATGTGAAGATTAAGCCCACAGGGACCTGCGAGACCAAAATAATAGTATTTTTCCAATACCAGGATTTCAAACAAGGGTGGTTTTTTTTTTTGTTTTTTTTTTTTTTTTTTTCCAAGCTATTAAATTAACAGCAGTGCAGAAAATGGGAAAAGCGTTCTTAATCAGACTAGATTGCCAGTCGTTTTCCTCATAAAACACTTCAGCATGCACCACTTAATACCACTACTAGCATATTCGGAAAACATTTCTTCAGGATAAATGTATATTTTTGAGTCCTAAGGAAAATGTGTGACCTTATTTGTCATTATGATATTAAACTTCTTGCAATTTAAATTGGGAGATGGGGAGGGAAATCATCTAAGGGAAAACTCTGAGGTAGTTTAGCTCTGAAACACAAGAATATCCTAACAAATCTTTTCAGCATGTAGTTTGGTCTGCCACAAGTGTTCCCATGTGTTTTCTTCTTTAAAAGGCATTAGAATATTTATTACAGGGAGCCATCTTTCCACAGTTTTGCAGTAATTTACATAGTGCTCATAGAGGGGCTTTTAGAACTTCTTTCAGCAGAAAGTGCACAGAAAAAATAACATTGTGACACTAATGATATTAAAAATAACAAGATCTTTTTACATTCTGGAAAAATTAAACTATATATTGCTTGACCAACTTTGTAGACTTCTACAATGAGTTTACTAGGTTCATGGATGAGGGGAAAAGAGTGGATGTTACTTAACTTAAATAAGGGTTTTCACACTTTTCTCCATAACATCCTCATAGACAAGCCAACAAAGTATGGGCTTGATAAGTGGATGGTCATGTGGACAGAACATTGGCTGAATGGCCAGGCTCAGAGGTTTGTGGTCAGTGACACAAAGTTCAGTTGGAAACAAATCACTGGTGGTATATGCCAGGGGTCAATAGCAGGACCAATGAATGTCTTCATTAATGACCTGGACGATGGGGCAGAATGCACCCTCAGCAATTTCACTAATGATACAAAACTGGGAGGAGTGACTGATATGCTGGATGGTTGCACTGCACCGCCACTGGTCGGAGAGGAATCTCATGAAGTTCAGCTAGGGGAAATGGAAAGTATTGCATTTGGGGAGGAGAAACCCAATGCACCAGTAAGCATTGAGGCTGACCAGCTGGAAAGCAGCTCTGTGGAGAAGGCCCTGGGGGTGCAGCTGACCATGAGCCAACAATGTGTCCTTGTGGCAAAGGTCAACATCAGCTAGAGCTGCATTAGAAAGAGCATTGCCAGGTCAAAGGAGGTGGTCCTTCCTCTCTACTCTGGAGTGCTGGGCTCAATTCTGGTCTCCCCAGAGACACCTGATTAACTATATTACTCAACTGATTTATGCCTTAGTTTCAAGGCAGATTTATGCCTCCTGTTCAAATGTAACAATAAAAACTCAACTAGCCAAGCAGGCTAGGTTAGTAACTATGGGAAAAAAATAATCTGGAGCCAAAATTCAAGTATCCTGAGTAATTTCTAAAGACAGCATGAAATATTGCTTAAAGTGCAGCAGGTTGGTTGACAGCAAGTTGAATATGAGCCAGCAGTGTGCCCTGGCAGCCAGGAGGGCCAACCGTATCCTGGGATGCATCAAGCACGGCATTGCTAGTCGGTCGAGGGAAGTGATTGTCCCGCTCTACTCTGAGCTGGTGCGGCCTCACCTCGAGTACTGTGTGCAGTTCTGGGCACCACAGTACAAAAAAGACATTTAACTGTTTGAGAGTGTCCAGAGGAGGGCAACGAAGATGGTGAAGGGCCTAGAGGGGAAGACATGAGGAGCGGCTGAGGTCACTTGGCCTGTTCAGCCTGGAGAAGAGGAGGCTGAGGGGGGACCTCATTGCAGTCTACAACTTCCTCGCAAGGGGGAGTGGAGAGCCAGGTGACCTATTCTCCATTATCACTGGTGATAGGACCTGTGGGAATGGTGTTAAGCTGAGGCAGGGGAAGTTTAGGCTGGACATCAGGAAGAGGTCCTTCACAGAGAGGGTGGTTGCACACTGGAACAGGCTCCCCAGTGAAGTAGTCACTGCACCAAGCCTGTCTGAATTTAAGAAGCGATTGGACTGTGCACTTAGTCACATGGTCTAAACTTTTGGGTAGACCTGTGCGGTGCCAGGAGTTGGACTTGATGATCCTTATGGGTCCCTTCCAACTTGGGATATTCTATAATTCTATGATTCTAGGTAACAGATAAGCAAAGATTGTTTCAATGTTGTAATTTTCTGAAGATATTCTGCTAGTATCTGAAAATATCATTGAAGCATAAATCTTTTATAACTTCACACGTATATACCTATAACTGATAAAAAACGTATAAACCTTAAAAACTTCTATTGTAAAAACAAATGGTAAAATGCAAGGAAAAACAGAAATGCAATGCAAGGGTAACATTTTAAAAGAAAACAGTGTGCAGAGGGAGGATATTTATGTCACCATGAGAATTTTACTTTTTGCACCTGTTTTTTCTGTGTTTAAATATTTGATCCTAAAGTTCCATTAAAGAATTTTTGTTTGTCAATCAAACTTGAATTTGATCTCAAATTTAGTTTTAACTTTCACAGTTGTTTTTGTTCTTATCACAAAATACCATGGCTTAGCTTCACTAAAACAGTGTACGAGATAACATCTCAACATGTACTCCTCCTGACTACAGGACATTGTAGATTATCAGCACCTGTTTTATTCTGTACTAAATTCTAAATGTAGTATAGATTTACTACAGTAAACACTAGGATTTAATTAATGTAGAAGACATTGCAGCCAAAAAAAAAAAAACCCAAACAGTTATTGAGACAGAATTACAACCTGCCTTCAAAAATAATAATTCTGTTAAGTCTGGCATAGATAAAGCAGTCACAGCTGGGAATTTAAGTTCAGGTTTCCCAATATGTTTTTCTCCTTTGAAGATCTTGTGTGTTTTCCTCAGATTTTCTTCTTCCCCTCTCCCTCTCAAAACAAAATCAAACAAGCAAAAACCACCACCAACAACAAAAATAAATAAAACAAAAATAAAAACAACATCAACAACAAAACAAAACAAAGTAAAAGAAAATAGAAGACCCTTTCAAACTGACTGAAATTAGAAGGGCCTTCTTATTTATTTGTTTTGTGAAGGTATTTTGAAGGTATTTGGGAAGCTAACTTCACCTTACTATGGCCAGGTCAAAGTCAAGAGTATACACCATGGAGAGAAAGTAGTACCTCCAGAAGGTAATTTCTGCCCCTTATATCATGTGCTTATGTTCAGATGGATCCCTTGTTCTTAATGCTTATGTTTTCAATACAATTAATAGTGCTTATATATAAGAAAATTGTACAGAGTAAATTACTATGTTTAACTTAGATATTTAACATGCTTCATGAGCACACAATGAAGCATATAGTGATGTAATTTTTAGACTGTTTTAATGCTGGATTGTATAGACATTTGCCTTAAGGTATGCAGATACGTACAAAATCTCTCTTGGTTTACTTGGAATACCTGCCTGTCCCCTGTGTGAGCACCATATGAAAAGCCAAAGGCAGAGAACAAAAGGTTCATTTCTTTTCTCTTAGTCAAACCTGTCTGTAAAGCATGAATACTGTGTGCAAATGCTACTACTTGGTTGATTTAGACAGAAGTCTTACCACATGCAGGAGTCCAGTGTTTTCCTGGCAAGAATTTCTACCTCTAACTCACACTCCAAAGAAAGTTTTCTTTGCTAGTGTCTGACAGTGAAACATGATTCTGTTTAATGCGGTATGACTACAGTTACACAGTGGGAGATTATAGACAATGAGAAAATTTCTAGCTAATGGCTCTCTTCTGCAAAGAACAGAGAACTGATCTTCGCAGAACAAAACTTTGGTAATAAGGTATGCCAGGCATGCTGTACTGGTATTAATACCTTTACAAAAGCCAGCAAATTGGTGCATTTCAACATGGAGATAACAAAAAGAATGCTTTATAGTATCCAGGATCTGGTCAGGTAGAAGTAAGTTATGATGTTTCCTTGCTATTTAGCCAGAAACAGTGAAAGTGTCTGCCAAAATTCATGGTTTCCCATTCTCTTGGGTTTCTCTTTCTGTTCCAAAAGCTATAGATACACTACAGGACTCTCTTATTCATGTATTTTCTTCCCATGAAATCAAGGAGCAGTAGAGGCATGGTGTATTGATCCAAACACTAACCTGGGAGCAGGAAAATGCTCCTGGATCCTGCACTTTAGAAGCAGTAAATAAGTTTCATCACATCAGCAAGTAATACTATTCCCTCCCTTGAGCTATGAGGGCACTCACTAGGAAGAATGGAGATGTATGCTAGTTTCTGCCTTGTTGACTGCTCAATATTAAGTATTTAAATATTCAGTAGTATTGACATTAATCAGCAAAGATGCTTCTCTCTGATGAACACTTCAATTACTGTGCAACAGGGTCGCTCCCTGTCATGTTTTTGTCTGTGATAGAGTTAATTTTCTTCGTTGAGGCTTGTATGATGCTGTGTTTTGGATTTTCAATGAAAAAAATTCATTGTTCGACGGATGATTTCCAAATGAAGCAAAGCAGCAGCTGCACCAAGATGCAACAAATAAGCTATAACATCAGTACATTCAGGAATCTGATGTTCAGAACTGAAAGATAAATCTTCAAGCTAATCAGACAAAGAATGCCCTTGACTCCACACACTTGGTCTCTTGCACTCTGCCTGAAGGCCATATTTAACAAAACACAGGCACTGATACTTCTGACTTTGTTTTGTAGGAAAAGGACACCTTATGCCCCCAGCTCCAGGAGAGCATTTATGATCATAACGACAGAACTGAGGAAGGTGTCTCCATGCTTAATTTTCTTATAGCAATATGATCTAGGGCAAGCTGGCTCTTCATCTGTTTTGTCCTACTAACCTGCTCTTTAAGTAGCAAGTTGGCTTGAGTGTATTCCATTCTTAAGGGCTGACATCTCAGCTGTCAGACAATATATCTATAATCTTATATAGATGTAATTATAGTTCTTGTGATAATTCTCCTAATTCTGTATCACCTGGTAGAAAAAATAAAGTTCTCCTTCTCATATAATCTCATGAAACTTTTTAAAAGTTTCATAGATGTCAAACTCCTGGAAGACAGCAAAGATCAGCGTCAGCACCCAAAAGTCTCATTTACTATGAGAATCATACATCAATTTTAGTAGACCAAAATCTTTGCTAAACGCTAGTTTGAAACTTAATTTAGATGAAAAAGGAGAATAGAAGCACTTGTTGCAAAAGTTGTTCCATGCCAAAACCTGCCTTGCTATCCAGACACAGAAAATGAAAATTGGAGACTAAATTGGCTGAAATGGATGTGACAAATTATGCAACTAATTTTTATCTGGAGTTCCATGCTTTTGTTTTATTAGTTCATGCAGTCATTATTATGTTTTGTTTTGAAATTACTAACATCCTGCCCTCTTTAGAGTCACAGATGTCATATGAATCAATAAAGGTCTTTAACAGGATGAAAGGCAGGGAAGTGTTTAACATTGATTTTCATAATTTTGTCTGAAAAAAAATAATAAAAAATTGGAAAGCCCAAGGCTTTCCAAGCAACAGTTCTTTCTTTGTGGCCTTTGATAAGCCAAATGCCTTTAGTTGCAATTTTTTCTTCAGCTGACCTGGCTGTTGTAAAAATAAAAAAGGCTATGTAAGTAGAAAGCAGGTGCATATATATTAAACTATAATAACTAAGTATCAATATTTCCTTATACCACTATAATACTTAAAAATAAATACTGATTATATTATATAATAAATAAAATGTAATAAAGGACAGGCATTTAATTAAATATATTAATAAACCTATAGCGATTGTCTGAAGTTCTATTTTTATATGTATACACACACATTTATTCAAAAATTATGTGTGGCTGCTAGGGAAAGAATAAAATTCAGAAATAAAACAGTTCCAATCTAAAGTCATCTAGAGTTGAAAAGAGTTTTGCAGGAGTTCAGTTTGCTATCTCAGATATAAACAGAACTTGAAACTGCTGGCAATAGCATAACATAAACTTTTATAACTGAAATTATCCACTTCATAAATTCCTTATTTAGTTAAACACCTGCATGAATCTGACACATTACTTCAGCATTAGTGAGTGAATAGTTCTTCTCAGCATCAATACTATACATTCTAGATAAATATTTATCAAATGCATTAGTATTGCACAAACCCTACCACAGAAAAATGCCAAGGCAGTATAAGGAAGTTAAGAATACTCCGAGAACTAGGATACCCTGTAATTGCCCACAGATTGCTGCAAAATATTAAAACAAACTGGCAAATCTCATAGCAAGCAGTAAAAGAAACCTGATTAATCTGAATGATGAAGCTACATCTGGAAGAAATACAAGCCAGATTCCCCATTGTGATCACTATGTCCTTCTTTTCATTATCTATGCTCTTACGCAGAAGCAAAAACTTCCACATGATGAAAATGGAACTGCTGACACTTCACTAGCATAAGGCATTGTATAGCCACACTATCTTTGCTTACCATCTGTCGAGCACCCACTGGTGCCATCGCTGGAACAATAACGCATTTCGATCCTTTGCCTTCCCACCTCTAGCAAATTTGGGTCAGGCAAGCGTGCTTTGCAGGTATATCGGAATCGTTGTTCATAGTGGCCACCATTGTCTGAAATATTGACTGGAGTCCAAGGTGTCCAAGGAGTTGTCTTTTTTAACTCTGGACAGGCATTGGTGTTACAAGGTTGATATTCCTGAAAGAAAATGGTCATAGTGATTATAATCATTAGACATGACTTAAAAAAATAATAATAATCTGTGGTGTGTATTACCCAAAACGCCCAGCATTGCTAAATCAGCAGAAGCAAATTCCATGTAGACTGATTCACATCAAAGGAAACAGACTACACATAAGAAACAAATACAGAATTGCCAATACTCTTATTAGACAAATAGACCGAAAGACAATATATGCCTTCTGAGTATCATCAAAATCTATAGATCCTGCCATTCACCTATCAGAACACAACATGCTTATCTGATGGAATGTAAATTCTTTGTAAATTATATGGATGAAATTAAACAACCATTAAATGTCAGAACAAATTTACGTTGACAAATTATTAAGGACAAAAAGGAATAGGCACCAATGGAAAAACAATTTTAAAACAATTTCACTATCTCCAACCTCTTAGAGAACTCTTCAGACGAAAGTACCTATTGAAAAGGAGCCTAGGAACTAAGTTAGTAATTCCACTAGATACCATAAACTACAGACTCACTAGAAATAATAGTTATATGACATACTATAATAATCTCCTTCTTCCATAACCCCAGCTGATACTACCACGTTCCACCTGGCAATTGATTACCTGCTCCTCACCTTCCATGGAGATAACAGCCTTTTTATCTCATACTTTCTTTAGTCTACTATCTCTTCTGGTATTAAATGGTCTAACTTATAAGCACATCTAATTAGTCTGAGAGTAATTGCTCTCAACCTGTATTTTGGTTTAAATTCTATGTTGCTATTTCAGATCTGAAACAAACTTGTTCGCCTGAAAGCTTTTCTAATTTTTCTATCTAATAGAGTTGGAATAAAAATTATTCCCTAGAAACTCCTGCCCCATTAACACAGCAAGGCCCTGGAGAACCCAGATCTGTGTTCAAGTCACACAGTATGAGGCAAGAAGGACTTTTATTTTGTGGCAAACTTCCTGGTTTCATAATTTTGTATTACTTCAGGCAAGAAAGAGATCTTAGATCTTCCCAAGCCATTAAATTTCTGCTAGATGCTCTTGCTTATGCTGGTTTTCAGCTGGACTACTTTTGTTCACTCCTCGAGGCTGTACAAAGTCCCTTTCCAGCTTAAAACCTGGTAATCACTACAGTAGTGACCATATGCATACCCAGGAAACATCTATGAAAGAGGATCCCCTCAGAGTGCAGAGGACTGGATTAAACTTTCCAAAATCTGAGTTTCAGCCTTGACTGGTTTCTTGATCAGAAGACAGCAAAGAACAAGCAAACTATCTGGCTCTGCATATAGCAGGGGAAATAATTCCTTCATGACTCTTTTATGCAACTGCTTAAATCACGTTTTACTGTATCACATATGTCTTAGTCTTAATGTAAAGACTGGGAACAAAACATGTGTGACTGCTTTCCTCACAGCACATGAACAGTTAAAAAGAACTCATAAAATTAACAGCTCCCAGGAACAGCCAGAAGCACCCAGGTTGCCATCCCAACTGCTTATTCACCTCTAATGTGCGGTCCTCTCCATCAGCTGGGTTATGGTGCATCTTTCAAGCAAGAGCAACTTGCTTCTTTTTTTTTTTCTTTTTTTTTTCTGTCTCTCTCTCTTTTTTTAAAAAAGATGTCTAGCACTGACGACTCTATCATCTCCCTGTATCAGCTGTTACACTATTTAGTAATCCTCAGAATTAGCAAATTTCAAGTTAATTCAAGGCTGCATTTTCCCCTTAATTTAATTTTTCAGTCACTGAATTTTGTTGTGCCTTTATCAACAATACTGACCTCGACCTGTACCTACAAATACATTTTTCATGCTGAAGCACTCATACATAATGATAAACTAAACTGAAATTTTTAAAACTTTGTAGGGTTTAAAATTGATCTGTAGGTCCTGTGCATCCTTATGTCTCCCTTTCTTTATGTTTCTTAAGACTGGACAAAATTTGAATTGTCACTCCAGAAGCAGTCTTACCAATACAGCATGCACAGGCAATCATGACCTTGTTCTGCTGGACAGTCTGACTTTAATACATACATTATTACATTAGTGCTTTTTCCTTTCATAGCACTGCACAAAGAGCTTAAGTAGACCCAATTATCTTTGATAACCTGTTGTTTTCTAAATCGTAGCTTTACAACTTCATGTAGCTTCCTATCCCACACAAAAGGATGGTGTTTGGCAATATTAAGATATGTTTTATTAGCTTCTGCAATTGTCTACCATATTATTTACTACCTCAAGAATCTCTGTCATGATCAAGCTTTACTGAAGATGTCTTATATCACTGTCTAGACTGTTGATAAAAATGTTAAGTGCTATTGACCCAAGAACTGATTCCAGGCAGACCCTGCTAAAAACATCCCCAGTCATTTATATCTGTCCATTAACACCACATTTTTCAATTTGTCAGTGAGCCAGTTCTTACTCCATTTAATGTTTGCCATGGAGTTCAGTTTTTTAAATCAAAGCTTTTCCAATTGTGAAGGCAAATGCCTTGGAAAAATTCAATATCAATCTGGGAGAAGTGCTGTATTATGTACAAATATCTCAAAATTCAAACTTTTTATCTAGTAGTATATAAGCAAGAATAATTCAATCAGTAAAGTAGATTCTACAAGGTTAGTTTCAGCACAGTTATTTCACAGTGGTATAGAAGTTTCAGTTCCTTGTTTGCTGGTGATTTTTGTATTTTTCAATCAAAAATAAAGTTGCTAGAAATGGGAAGTCTTTCTGAAGTGGATATGGTGTAGACAGGTGAAAGTAATGAAAAACAGTGTGAGAGTTATGTAATGAACCCATTCTCAATTAAAACTAAGCAAAGGAGGAAGCAGTTAATTTAGTGGCAATGTTCTGAATATTGCTGCTAATACACTTCTTGGATGCCATCTGAATAGTCTTTTTTAAAAAAAAAAAATTCAAGCATATTACTATCTCTTAGACTTTTACCTCTAGTTCAAGTTTGTTTTTATCAATTTCCTTAGGAAACTAGGCTAAAATCTTACCTTATTTGAACTACAATTCTTTATATATATGTATGTAAAAATAATAATCAGATAATATGTTCTATTTCAATTCATATTGCACATACTATGGAGAGAATTATCTCCTTACAGACTCTTATGTCTTTGATGTATACAGTAGGTTGAATACACTTCTTTTGTTCTCATTTGTATTTTTCTTTCTCATCTGTTGACGTGAGAGACAAGGCAGTTAAATCAACATTAACATCCTATTCAAATATACTTGGCCCAACAGTTATGTTTTATGATTTACTTTTAATATATAGTATTCTCAAATATTCTTTTGGAATCACTGAGCAGTCTATTGATTAAAAATACTTATAAATTGTTTGCTCTTTGTTCCGTCCTGCCACGCTTCAGTTTGTCTGGACCAAAATATTTACTTAATTTTTCAGAAGATAAAACACCAATAGAAAACAATATTACTGATTTATAAGTTGAATGGTCTAGTGTTTCACCTGGGACAAGATAGGGCTGCAAGATATAAGAATCTGAGCCTTCTACCAAGCTTTGAGCTTGTAA
The DNA here is from genome assembly GCF_964034855.1 of Anser brachyrhynchus. Taxonomy (NCBI): domain Eukaryota; kingdom Metazoa; phylum Chordata; class Aves; order Anseriformes; family Anatidae; genus Anser; species Anser brachyrhynchus. The sequence goes on along the minus strand of NC_137695.1, from coordinate 86,058,184 downwards.
CAGTAATATGCAGTTAAAGGAAAGGACAGCTCTCTCATGCAATCAAAACAAAGGTCAAAATGAATGTAACAGTGTTATAAAACTCTAGAGAAAACCTGTTTCCGTTTATAGGGATCCTTGTTTACACGTCAAAACACAAGTTTCCTGAAGGACCAATATACCCTTTCCTTCTTCAAGAACCGAAAGATATCACTGCATTTATCTTGCAGTGGCTAAAAAATATGTTTAGGAGAATCACTAACTGAATTTGAAAAAAGGAATGTTTCATTTATTTTCATTACAGAAACGTCGTATCCCTTTAGGAAGCATTTTCAAACTAAAACAAACAAAAGGCAGATAAGCCCCGATCATGTTTCTATTATTTCTAGAGTTTAAAAAAAGCCCTGTTCTTAAACCAAATACCTTACTTTATTGTCATTTTTCTATTATAGTACTATTTCAAAAGCATGACCTAAAAGAACACCCAAACCACATTAAATCTGAGTTGTTAGGCAAAACATCTTCTACACTGTAAACTTCAGAGCTATACTTAAAAAATAAAAACCTAGAAGATTTCTAAGATCTCCATCGTATTTTCATCACACAAAGAGCAATCTACATCCTAGTTTATAGGCAGTATTTTAGCTTTAGTTGACATCAATGGGAAAAGTTCTATTGATTTCAGTGGAGACAGGGTTCAGAGACTGTCGCTGCATGCAGAAGCAATCCTGTAGTGCTGTAAAGTAAGGGTAGGTAAGCTGTTCATAAAGGATTTTTAAAATTATTTTGATGGATGGAGGGAGGAAAATCATTTTACCCTACGCAAAGGGAACATGCTTCTTTTGAAGTGAATGAATTTCTTTTTTTGGCTGCAAACACTGACTGAGCACAACCTTTTGTTTTTATTTTGTATATTTTAAACAAAAGAATTGGAAAAAAATCAGTTGATAAAAGGGGAAACTTAAAAGGAATTAAAAGCTGAATTTGTAACCATTTTCTCTGGAGGAGTTCAGGGCTAGCTGGGCAGGTCATCAGATTGTGAGAGTTCAGCACTCAAATTCTGCCTATATTTATTTAGCTAAGAAAAGTTCCTGCAATCTTCATCTCATCTCAGAAAACAACTAAGCTTTATACAAAGAATTGAAATACTTATGTTATAACTATCAAATTATGGAGTGAAGAAAGTCACCACTTTTCCCTTTTTCTACTACTTTTTTTTTTTTTTGGTCAAATGAGTCAAGTTTTTATAAAGGAAATTATTAAAAAAAAAAATCAATCATGAGTAACTTAACTGAATATCTCAAAGGGGTAAAGGCTGGTAGGAGCACCTTCAGCTCCACATCAGCCATAAAACTGCCCAGTGGCATTGAGAAAGTGACATTTTTATTTTTAAGTGGTGCTGCTTGGATGCTCACATTCATATTGGCACCTGAGAACCAGTTAGGGTGATAAAAGTTCATTTCGTAAGTAATACATTCCTAATAGTGTAACAGTCCATTTTAAAGCATGATATTTGGAATTAACTCATACTCAAAATGAAACTAGAAATGTCTAATGAAGAAGTGGTTCTTTATTCCGACAGAGATTTCAAGACAATATAGAAAGAGGTTATTAATTAGATGTTGATTTGGATTCTTCCAAACCTAACACATTTATGGACCTGCATCACGGTTGACCACCCTACCCAAATGCACCAAGGAAATCAAATTGTTATAATTGTTATGTGATACAGGACAGGATAACTTTTTATTATTACTTTTTTATTTTTTAATAAATAACCAAACACATCAAGAACTTATACGTATTTTTGCACACTGCTAGTAGAGAAATGAAAAGTAAAACCACAGTAAATCCAGAGCAGCAAGTCTGCCTGCTGACAGCTTAATTTGTACCAATCCTTCAAGTGTCCCTGGTGCAATCCCATTGCAACTACTGAAGGAGCCCACTTCTAAATGCTGTGTGCAGCACAGTCTGCTAACACAGTACCCTTCCTCTCCTCTCCACACTCATTTAACACTTGCATGGTCAGACTATGAACACTCTGGAGCAGAAGACATTTTGGACTGCCTCTTTGTTGGCCTTTGGATGATGGGGTACTGGTTCATCATTAAAGCATTCAGGCACCAAAACAGCAATAATGCTATAATGCTTTGGAAGCTAGATTCTTGCTATGGGAGACAACCAATTTTCAATCCGACAGTTTCAAACCCCTCAGTGAATTGCAAGTCAACACAAGGGGACTGCAACCATGCTGTGCTTTCCCGACTGCTAAGGCAGGAAATGGCTCCAAGCTATGGTCACAATGGTAACTAAGTGTAAACAAGATGAAAAAAAAAAAATCCATTCTCAGTGCTGGTATCTTCTTGATATGTTAAAGCCAGTCAAAAATCTGGCTAGTGGAATTTACTGTCAGTTTTCAAACTAAGACTGAAGTGTATTTAAAATGTACTGTGTTTCATTGCAATTCATTGGAAGTTTGGTTACAGCTGTGTCATCTGGAACTTGCAAGCACACGCAATGAGTATTCAGAATTCAATGTCTTGAACAGGCTGAAACTGCAAACTTTTGAATGTGTTTGAAGCCCACAAAGGGAACCAGAATTCTGTCTGGTCACCCTGTTCCTTTGTAGTATAGATTAACATGGAATTCCAGGCTTCTCTTACAAAGTTAGCCATCAATTTTCCTTGGATGAACAGTACTTTCTACATTTTGCCCACAATGATATAATCCTCCCATAAATTACTCTGTTCCTTTCACTGTTGGGGCACTGAAGATACTGAAAGCATTGCTAACCACTAGGAGACAAGCAATGCCTCTAAAAATGTATGGCCTAAACAGAAAACTCTTCCTCTCATTCCTCCTTCTCTTCTACTCTCCCCGTGGTCTATGAAATGCCTCACAACTTGGATGAGATGTGCAACGTGCTCTGAAGGATTTTATATTCAGCTACACCCAAGACCATGGAAAAGAGTTTTCCCTTGACAGATTTAAAAATAAAAAATTGTATTTTCATTATTCTACCACATTCAAGCACTTGTGTTCTTTTCTATATTTGTGTACACTACTAATTTTAAGCATCACATTTAAGCAGCTTTGTCAGTTATGTACTTACTAGGGACTTGCCACTAATTAAGAATCAATGATACCAAATTGCCATCCTAAACATTGATAAATAATTGTCGAGGCCTTTAAAATCATTATATTGGCTTAAAAGTACCCGGGGCAGGAAGCTGGTCCACCTAGTAAAAGAAGGTGATTAAGTTAAAACATTACCGATACTGAGTGTGTCCCATCCTTCCACTGAGGACTATTCTTTTGCACAACAGTTACTCATTAGGGGATTGGTGTCCAGGGTTCATTTGTCAGGAGTCTAATCACAAGTCCCCCTTTATCTGGGGCTTGGCAAGTTGCACTGTGATCTGGTACAGATTGTGATGTGCCTCCTGTTCTAGCAGCTCTGCTGTGGGATGGAAAACTCTGGAAGAGGGGTTAGAAGATAGGGACAAGATCATCTAAACCTGCTAAATTTCAGTAAGCCAGGAGGTGTCTGTAAAAGAACTAAGGGCTCAGTTATTTTTGCCCTGCATGTTGTGTGGTGTCATTTAGACTGTTGCAAAGCCTGCACAAAGGAAATAAAAGATATTACTGAGTTGATGAAAACAGAACACCCAGGACAGCAAATAATGGAGGCTGTAAAGCTGAAGGGATTGTCCACCTATAAATGACTGCATGGATTTACTGAAACTGATTCAAAAGCGATTTCAGTTAAGCAGGCACTATATTGCCATGTAGTGAAGGTCTCAACCGCAGCAAGTAAGACATGACCTCCAAATGAGTGACAACATGAAAAGTAAATGGTGAAATATAAATATCATTAAAGGCAAATGATGTGTAACTTGCACATGAATCAAAATGATTTTTTCAGCATTTAAATCAGAACTTAAAACTAGTGTGTAAACACCAGCTTTGAAACCTATATTTCTACATTGAATTACAAAGAGAGGGAATTCAACTTTACCTTTAAAATTAAGAAGGGACTAGTTTTGAAAGGCAAAATTTGAAGGTACAATTTGAAAATATCAGAGAAAGGAACATAGCTTCCTACAAGCTGTGATTTTTCTTACATGATGACTCAGTACTTCACAAGTGGGGAAAAGGGGGTTGTTGAAAATTCCTTTTGGGGGGTATGCTCAGCTTATTGGAATCAATTGAGTTGCTGCAGCTTAGTGCATTACCAACTCAGCTGGATCATGCTAATGATCCGTGCATGTGGCTTTAGCTATTACAAATGCAAAAGAAGGTGGATTAAGTCAGACAGATAAGGGGTGATTTACTCTGCTGTAATAACTCAATTGTTTGCAATTAGCTCCACATACTCTTACTGAGAAGCTTAACTTTTTCACATAGGCCTTACAATTCCTGACAAAAATCTGTCTTAAATTGCTGAAATAGTTTTTATTAACTATTAAACTTAAAAATGCATTTTTTTTAATTGCTGGAAAGCTTGGCTATCTAAATATTTATTAACTGAGAGTAAGAATGTTAGAAGATAATCCAATAGTCAAAAAGGCACAAAAAGGCTGTCAACTCCTCAATTATAGACTGCTGTTCTGTAAAGTCTGCAAATCTGTTCCCTCATATAAATTACCCTGATTTCTATTCTACAGCGTAGATTTTCCTTCCTGTAGGCTTACAAAAGTCAATGAGAGCTTGTTATAAACGGACACTCTCAACAACTTAAATTATTAAAAGTGGAAGCAAATCTAGGACTTCAGTATAGTTTTGACAGGTAACACTGGAGTTGCTTCACTTTGTGACATACAAAGAATTGGGCCCTTAGATTTCTGATTCTTAGGTTCACCTGTTACTAACCAGTCATTGTGCCTTTTCCTGAATTTAGTAATGGGAAAAGTCTGCAAACAAATTTTGGTTTGCTTTGTCTGCTACCACGGAACAGTAATGCCACAGGTTGCTAAAGCAATGTGTAATTGTGAAACAAGAAGAGGAGAAAAATGTAGAAGCTGCATAGCCTGTAATCATGGGATTGAGGATAAGACGGCAGGGTGGTACTCCTGCAGAGAGAAATGGCTCCTGTCTTTCATGAGTCAGTTTCAAATTAAGCACAGTGATAGAGTAGTTCTAGAAATTTATGCGCTGAAGACACATTTATTTCCATAATATTTTGACCTGGAAAACCAAGTGGGTGAAAAGCCAGCCAATGAATAATGCAGAAAAAGAAAACTGTTATTACTATTTTAGATCCAGCCATAGAGCACATTTTCTGAGATTATTTTTTGTTTGTTCATAGCTGTTTATTACATGATCAGTGCAGCCCTATATAAAGTCAGTGCTTATATGCACCTGTGGGTGATCATTATTCTGATTTCCTGCAATTATACAATCTTCTAGGTTCAGCTGAACTTTCACATTTTAAGCTGAGGGCAAAAATGTAACTACCAGTCATTGGTACATCAGAACAGAGCTGAAAGTATGAAATTATTAACCGCTTGTGAATTCATTTAGAGAGCCAGTAGTCAACTGCAGCTTGTCTTATTTTTTTTTCTCTCTCTTTTAAAGATTTATAAGCTGGAGGCTGGAGCGATGGGCTGAGGTCAACTGTATGAAGTTCAACAAGGCCAAGTGCCGGGTCCTGCACCTGGGGCGCAACAACCCCAAGCAGAGCTACAGGCTGGGAGATGAGTGGCTGGAAAGCTGCCTGGCCGAGAAGGACCTGGGAGTATTGGTTGATAGTCGGCTGAATATGAGCCAGCAGTGTGCCCAGGTGGCCAAGAAGGCCAACAGCATCCTGGCCTGTATAAGAAGCAGCGTGGCCAGCAGGTCTAGGGAAGTGATTGTGCCCCTGTACTCGGCTCTGGTGAGGCCGCACCTCGAGTACTGTGTTCAGTTTTGGGCCCCTCGCTACAGGAAGGACATGGAGGTGCTCGAGCGAGTCCAGAGAAGGGCGACCAAGCTGGTGAGGGGTCTGGAGAACAAGTCTTACGAGGAGCGGCTGAGGGAGCTGGGATTGTTCAGCCTGGAGAAGAGGAGGCTCAGGGGCGACCTTATCGCTCTCTACAGTTACCTTAAAGGAGGCTGTAGAGAGGTGGGGGTTGGTCTGTTCTCCCACGTGCCTGGTGACAGGACGAGGGGGAATGGGCGAAAGTTGCGACAGGGGAGTTTTAGGTCGGATGTTAGGAAGTACTTCTTTACCGAAAGGGTTATTAAGCATTGGAACGGGCTGCCCAGGGAGGTGGTGGAGTCACCATCCCTGGAGGTCTTTAAAAGACGTTTAGATGTAGAGCTTAGCGATATGGTTTAGTGGAGTACTTAGTGTTAGGTCGGAGGTTGGACTCGATGATCTTGAGGTCTCTTCCAACCTAGAAATCTGTGATACTGTGAAGCTGTGCTTTGTACAAAAATGGAACCAAAATTTGAGAGAGCTGATGTTGGAAAGAGATGAAGTCTGTCTTTGCTCTGAAAATCTGATTACTTTAATATTCTTACTTTATTTTTCATTCTAAAGGATGATTTAAATGGTATACAAATCACTGGGGAAAAAAAAATCCTGTAATGTCACCACTCCTGAGATAACACTGTAAATGTTAGAGCAGCTGTTAAATGACAAATGCCATGAACTTTGACTCAGACTTGCCAGTACAGACCCAGGAGCTGCAGTAAAAAACAGAATTGCTTGTTCAAATGCATTAAGCTGTGCAAGTATTTAAATCCACCAAAATTGAATTTAGTCACACAAGTGAGAGACATTCAAAGACTGTGATCATTTATACCTTCTGAAAAAGGCAGCAGAAAATGTATGTGTTGTACTTCTGAAAACAAAGCTACTTAGTAGGTAATCTGAATATGGATTTGGAAGCCTGATGAATGTGTCATTTTGGCAAAATATGGCTACCAGATATCTGTCCGGAACTGGATGGACTGTTGTCTCCAGAAACTGCAAATATTTGGATCTGCTAAGAGGGAAGTCAAGTTAATCTGTATGTGAACATCCACATCTTCATACCTCAAAGGCCATATTGGTCTTCTGTAAATGAGTGAAAGGGAAAAACACAAACACAACCTGCACATCCTTCTTTCAAGCAATTTTTTTTCTTTTTCTAGATGGTGATGGAATGGACAACACCTGTGGAAAATGGGTATAGCAAATAGGTTAAGAAAAAAAGATGCTATAAACCTCATTTTCAGGCCTTGACCCAAACACACTGAAGCAAGCAGTAGTATAACTGAACTTGAAGTGCACTTAAGTGCAATTTAATACTTTATCACACCACAGACATCTGCCTTTCCCCAGGGCAGAAGCTACAGCAGAACTGACAGAAGTGATGTGTGTCCACACCTCGATCATTGCTGCTACAGTTGAATGTATAAGCATAAAACTATCTTCACTCATAGCTCGTAATCACTTGGACCAGGAAGCACAGCAACTGAGATGCACACGCATTCGCTTCTGCCAACTCCGCTATGGGAAAATATGACCTCTAGCAAATGGGGACAGCTGAGCTGTGAGCTGCTTAAATCGCCCTAGCAAGCATCAGTGTAACTCATCTGTCAGAGTCCGTGACTAAGCGGGCAAAAAATAAGAAAGGAAAAGGCAATCCAAATAAAAGCATAACGTTTTACAGGTTGCCTGGTTGAAAAGCAGGTACCCAGATAGAGACATATGAAAAATATGCCTGTAATAAATGTAAGCTCAAATTACATACAACCATTCACGGCTTTGTGCTTACCTGTTCAGAAAGTGCAACTGCCTGTTCAGAAAGTGCAAACATACATATAAAATTGTCCGTATTTTTTTTCAAGAGTGGATATCAACATCCCAGAACTTACATCCCTAATACTGGAAATATATCTTCCACTTTCATGCAGATGTTTCAGATCCCCTATGGCTTCTCAAAAAGCTACACGTGCCTATGTTTAGGCAAGCTGAATCCTGCCTTTGGGTTTCCCAGTGGAGCTTGCAACAAAAACATGTGCTAGTACATGCACACACACAGCAATCTGTTCTAGGCAAAGTATGGGACGCTGCTCCCAGGGATTTATGCAAAGAAACATCTTTTCCTTCTGCGTGACTTATACGCTATGATGGATGTACATACTGTGAAGAAACCAAGACTTTCAAAAGATCAGGATGCACAGAAACAGAGCAACAATGTGTTGACTGAGGAATAAGGGGGCAAGCATTTTTTGCAGGCATGTCAGAACTGAATCTCCTGTTGATTTATATAACTGCTGCACATTTTCCATTTAATTTGCAGCAATCTAAAAAACTGCCCATAAATCAATTCCTCTCTCACAACACTATTTTTAGCTTTTTTAATATTGTTGGTTTTATATAAAGTTTGTTTAGAAAGGGCTTAATGCATCTGTGTTGTATTTTTGGAACTGTGGTTGCAAATAAAACATTTTTTGATCTCCAGCCAATTCCCGGTAAGACACATGTTTCTGAAATAAATCAGTAAATAGATAAACACCCCACCCAACACCCCCCCACACCCCCCCCCAAAAAAAAAAAAAAGACCTGTACTAATTGGTATTCTCTATTTCCAGACTGAGGAAGTAAAATGCAGGAATAGCTGTGTGCTTCCTTTCCAGATGAGGTTTTAATTGACAATAGTATGTGTGGTTGCGGTCAGAACTGCTCTGCTGCTCTGGGGAAATTCCTTAGGAGACGACTGTAGCCCTTTTATTTTATACCTTATTCGAAGTCTCAGCAAAAAGGCAAAGAACTCTACTGGGGCAAGGTGGCATTGCTAGAGACATTCAAGGCAGAAAGTTAAACATGAAAACAAAAGGAAAAAGTGCTTAAAGAAAAACTTTACCACTTAAGGCACGTATAGGATCCTTCGCTTCTCTCAATCAATCTCAGCAATCCTCATCTCACATCTTATCCCAACTCAAATCTCTGCATGCCAGCTTTGCCCCACGTCTTATCATAAAAGCCACATAACCTCATTTATGAAAGGAAGAAAGAAAGGAGATGACAATGGAATGATTTACACTGCAGTGATCAAACTGGAGAAAAAAAAAGTCAGCGAATGTCATCTACCAAAACTATTCTTCTCAACAAACCAGAAAAGAGGCATAAATAGCTACAAGTTATGAGAGTTGGTTTAAATGCCAAAGACTGAAAAATGTAACAGTGATTGAGAGCTTAGGATAATGAAGCTGCAGACTGTCACTGGGTAGTAGTGTTATGTTTGCTTATCAAAGCAATATGTAGACCCACATCAAAATTATTGGAAAAGCAAGGGCTGGGTAACACATGATGTCTATTTCAGTAATTCCTAGCAATATGGAGAGGGCTCACTGCCAGTAACTGCGCAAACACGTCTGGAATACACAAGTCAAACTCTCAGGGCTGAATTTTAGGTCAGGATGGGTGCTCTGAATGTATACTGTAGACTTTATAACATAGGCTTCATTTTGACAGCTCAGTAAGCATACCATCAACGTCTTGGCATTTTCAGGCCAATGACATTAGTAACTGGAAAATAAAAATGTTAGCTATAGACTGCAAATTCATTTTTATAGGAAAATAGTAAGTATTTTGTATTCACACTATGCTTTTAAATTAGAAATGTCAGGCCATTTATAAAGAGTTCTGGCTTATCAAACAGAGCTCTGAAGGCAGATTGCTGAGCACAGCACCATTGGAGCTGGCTGATTTAAGACCCTCATCCTTCAGGATGAATAGGAAGCAATGGAGGCTCACCAAAGGAAGTCCATTTGGGAAAGGCTAGGCAGAGATGCAAAAGGCAGCTCAAATTTGTCCATTTGGAAAGAGAAAACTACAGCAAAAGTTTTGTTTTTTGTTGTTGTTTGTGTGTTTTTATCCTTTGGAAAAGCTAGTTAGAGTTACTTTTGTCTTTCCACTGATCCAAGATCCACAGATCCATAATAACACTTTTCATCAAAATGTACAAGTTCTGAGAAAGAGAAGTCTTTCTTGTAGATGCCCAGAAAAAAAGGCAACACAAATAATAGTAGTAATGGTAGAAAGGAGAAGGATATAAAGACAATGTTCCAGAACATTGGTAGGATGGGCAATCTGCTTGTTTTTTATTTTTTTCTTAAGAATACTAAGAGAAGAATCCTAAAGGGGGTAAAAAAAAGATTAAAAGTAACAAATGTAATAAATAGAAGATAACGAGACTAAGTTGAGTTTGTATACCCATAGACAGTTGTTAATGTGATTGCATAAAATAAAAGCAGCAATATCTAAAGAAATTTCACTATTAAGAAAACACAGGTGTTTGGCAAGAATTTGAGGGTGAAAGCGTGAAAAAACAAGCAGACTGCAGGATCCCAAAGGATAGGAAAGAATGAAGATGACAGAATGTCATTTTCATTAAATCCTTCACTTCACAGAATAAAATTATCACAAGCCTTAAAGTGAAGACTCAAATGACTTTTTTTAATGCCAACTAACTCACCTGCTTATACCACTGAAGTTTTTAAAGAGCATACAAAATGGTTCTAAAGCTTTTAATTTTCTAGTTTGGTAAATTCAAAAAGGTGTGCAATACAGGACTCAAGTTTTGGTCAACATGTATCAAGTCTCATGACGTCTCGCTGCTTAGCAAGATGTAGGCGTTTTACTAAGTACTTCAGTAGCAGTGATGAGGTACAGAAGGTGAGACCTGCATGCTGTGCAATTAGCTCTTGGTTTATAAAAGCAATGACTCTGCAGACGCTGAATGATATACAGGCTCTTTGTGCTAATGGATCCCAATATAATATGAAACCTAAGAATTTCAACCAGGGTTATTTGCGTGCCAGTGGAGAGGCGTTAGAGGGATACCTAAAGCATTTCAGTAAGCAGGAACAATACATGTGAGTTTACTATAGATTTAAGGTGTAAAAATCATGCATCATGACACTACCTTCTTATTCACAAGATCAAGCATTGCTTAGATGCATTACTTCAATACATGCTATTTGGGCACAGAACCCTTTGTTTGTTTGTTTTACTTCCCATACTAGCAAAATAATAACTTTGTAACTGTTATGCCACCTAAGATTGCATTGGTGTCTCTCCTTATGTGGATGGGTTTGTGGGAAGTCACAGCTTTGAAGCTACTTTTCCTTGAACTGCAGCTGATGTAGACAAGACATTTCTAAAGTTATGCAAGTGCTTTTTTAAGTCCCATGACAAAGGAAAGAAGCTAATGTGATCACCCTGCAGGATGACAAAGAGAGTCTCTGATTCCACGAAATGGAAAGTTCACTACACTTTCCCTTTGGAAGAATCTGTGGTGGATGAATAATGGTAATTTTTTTTTTTTTTTCTAAACAAGGACTCTTGACAGAAACGGTCTGAGGTGACGTGGCTTTACCATGCTCAGAAGGGAACAGGTATTTTATTTGGTACAGGGGGCTGTTTCAAAGAGCTTTTAGCTCCTTACTTGGCCGCAGGATCTATAATCACATGGCTGTTCACATCTCAGGGACAAACATATTATGCATTATAGACAATGCAAATAATTTTTATAGGATTCACTGACATTAAACCTCAAAAAAAAATAAATTACATTGTTCAGTATTTCAAGTATAAGTATGTTCTCATTTCAAATGAGAACAACTTCAAATACTTTACATACCCCTCTTTCCTTCCATCGGTTTAGACTCACAGAATGTATCTTAACACAAGGGGAAGCTGAGATAGAGACCAATTCTCATGCTATAGTAGTACTAGATTTGGTTATTCCTCAAGTACTAAAGTTGTGTTTTATCTGAAAAAGCCCCCTGCTTCCGTTTTTCTACCAAGAGTAGGAAGGAAAAGTAGGTGCCCAGATCGGATGCATTTCTAACTAAACAAAGCAACTCCTTGCTGTTGGGTCACATGGATTTAAACGAACACCAAGTTCAGATTTCTTTGAGAGTCTTTTAATGATGTCCCACATGCTCCTTTTATACACTGAAGATTATTAATTAAAAAAAAAAAAAGCACAGGAGTTTAAGAACAGCAATAAGAAGGAGAGCTATGTATTTCATATATACTTGAGTGATAAAAAGAAGGATCTAGCTTGGAGGGGTTTTTGATCAGAACATGATGTTAAGATTATGTCTTAATGCAGTATATCATCTTATTTCTGGCAAAGGGGGGTGCAAATGGGGCCTGTCTGGCATCAGAGACAATGAGGCAATGCAATCTATGATGACTGCATTTGATCAGGGGAGTTATCTACTCAACGGTTAAATAAGAATCCCTGAATGGTTTGGGTTGGAAGGAATCTTAAAGACCACCCAGTTCCAACCCCCTGCCATGGGTGGGGACACCTCTCACCAGCCCAGGCTGCCCAAAGCCCCATCCAACCTGGTCTTGAACACCTTCAGGCATGGGGCATCCACAGCTTCTCTGGGCAACCTGTGCCAGTGCTTCACCGTCCTCTGAGCAAAGAATTTTTTTCCTTTTAAACCTGACCTCCTAAAACTGTTAACCCTTGTCCTGTTGCTACACTTCCTGATAAAGAGTCTCTCTCCAGTGATGAGCCTTCCCCTGTGAGGACCTAAAAAAAGTAGATGTATCTTTATTTGCCTATGGGATAAGAGTACTATCCAGCATTAACAATGAGAACCTCATGACATAAGTGTGTAAATTATTCTAGTGAAAGTGAAGGGTTCTGCATACATTCCAGAAACAGAGGTCTTATTTCAAATCAAGGTCCCTATCACAAGCACTAGCTGAAATGGGATTTCTGAAACACTGATGTGAATACTGAGAGATTCATTATACTGAATTGAAATGATATTATTTCATTATATTGAAATATTGAAAATCCCACGTGTTTTGTTTTCTTTTCCTGTGTACAGCAAGTACAATCTGGCATTCCAACATGGCCCATTTGAAGTGTGATCATAACTCAACCACTAACTTGTTTCCTAGCTTTGTACCTCCGTAAATATGAAGTCACCGTTATTCATAAAAGGCCACAGGTTTTTCATTAAGCTAACAACCCTGGCTTCAGGACTTGTTGGGCTTTGTCTGTGCTTGTCTTGGCCTGCCTGGAGATTTGTTTTTTGGATGTAACAGCAGCTATCTAATGACCAGATCTCTATTACCTACTTTGTTTTAACTTTTCATTAGCTTTGCATAACTGTATGATGTAATGTCTGTAGTGATATATATTTTGCAACTAATAGGTATTTGTAACAGGTAGTTACTGTGGGCAGGACGACCTATTAGACCTTGTAATAAAACACAGCACAGAAGAGCATCAGAAGCTTTGAAAGAACAGGCAGAGGACAATACCTGAGGCCCAGGGGCTATAAACAACCCACAGATGGCCAATTACTGGTCATTAAAGGAATGCGACCTCAAGAGGTCACCAATTGCCAGATTTTAGAGGTAGCAAAGGTAACAAGAACAAGCATCCAACATATGTTAAACACAGCATATACAGTAAATTCAGACGCAATATAGGCTTGCAGAATAACAGGCTAAGTGTAGAGACTGTTAGAAAATATAAAAATTACCCCAGACAGATCCTAAAGTGAAAAGAAAGAAACTATCAACATCACACTTCTTCTGCCAAAGGACTGGGGGTACTGACCAGTTGCTGTATACCCATGCACAGACTGAAACCATCACCCTTAACACAGAGAGGGACAGTGGGAGAGCAAGCCTAAGGGAGAGACACTAAACAGACTGTGTATACATCTTATTTGCACATAATTTAAACTATTTGATTAGGCTGTTTGAATTGTGATGATTAATACTGCAGTGAGATTAACAAGAAATTGTTGGCTTTCCATGAATGGTGTATTCCTTTTTGCCTGTAGCAGGATTACGAGTGCAACAAACTAATGGGAGCCCAAACAACATATTCTCTAACCTAACTGCAAAAATTCCTATATAATATTCTGTAATAGTAAAACAAAACAACAACAACAAAAGCAAGCAAACCCACACTATGGGTACTTCTAAGATTTTAAGGGATGTTAGTAAAAAGGTTCTTTTAGTACTGTTTTATATCGTACAGTTTTCTATTTTCCTGTTCATAAATTTTTCAGATTCTTCTCCCAATACATAGTATAACAGATGTCTTGCTGCAAAAATAACATTTTCTTCTCATAACTGCTTTTGAATTTTATTTCTTGAGCCTTATGTTGATACTATCAAATGCTTTAGAGCTGTTGAGGATATGAGTACTTTATCATCAACTATGACTAACTTTAAATCCTGCAGCAGACAGCTATGATCTTCTCTGATGCCCCTCTGGCCTCACATTTACTAGTTTTCTGACTAGATTTTTTTTTTCTCCTCTAGGGATTTTTTTAACCTTTAATCCAGGGACAGAGAGTTTAGCAAAGGTGAAACATCATATATCAATCTCACTTGCCTGAAAAAAAATCTTGAAGAATGTCCCTAAGCAAAAACTATTTTCAAAGAATTTTTTAATGAGTATATTATACTCCTTGATATCCAAAACTTTGACATTATCATCAGGAATGCAAGTGCAAGAAGTTATTTTTCTTGTATCAAGTTATACATTTTCAATGTTGATCCAGAATTAACTCTATCCTTACACCATATATCTTTTATACCCTCTTGCATGCTTACATGTGCATTAACACTCCCAAAAGCAAAAAAGTCTGAGACCTTAAAGTCTGTATAAGAAGATTATACAGATTAAATTACAACAAACGTGTTTCCAATAAGATCTCAGGTGTAAGAAAGAAAGGCCCAGTGATGAACCTTGTATTTGAGAAACTTTCATTCATGTCCTTGCATAAAGTTCCTTTATTATGGCAGTGGCACACATAATTTCAAGTGGAAAAGGTCAGCAATGAAGCCAGATGCTCTGGCACTCAGCCCTTCTGTGTCCCCATTCCTAAACTCTAAATTGGGAACAAAGGAACTTTTCAACTTCACAACGTATAAATGTTTTTACAGGTTTCAGCTGTTCACCTACTGTGGTGCTACAGCAGTCTGATGAAAGTTTGGATCCTATATAACTGAAGTAAATGTATAGACGTGACAGTTTTGTCATATAAAAAGAGCACTTGTATGCTATAGAGTCTTAAATTGTTTGGCAAGGTAAATAAAGCTATAAAATATTAAATGGTTATTAAAAAACATTAATTGATGCAGCATGAATTGATTAATTCATGCTTAATTATATTATTTGTTTTCTCGTCTATGCTGAAAAATTAAAAGCATTTGCTAATACTGAGTCTAAAAAGTAATGCTTTTATAAATATTTTGAAGCAACTGTCAGTGACAGCATTTTGTGAAGTGTGTGTATATATATATATATAATTTTTAAGTAGAGAGATTCAATCTTTCTGAAGGTGACCACAGTGAAATATTTTCCAAATATAATTACAAATATATTATCATTACTCTAACACTAATTTCGATGAATAACTCGGGGGGGGGGGGGGGGCTAAAACCAAGTCCCAAGTGGTCCCCCAAGTGGGACCTCTTATAAAACACTGTACAGTTAAGAGTATTTTTTAATTTGCATAGGTAACACTACTTCTGTTATTGTCATTAGAACAAGGATTAGAATGCTTGAGTTTGAAACTTCTTCATTTCTGTAATTTTTTTTAAAAAACATGATTTCTTGCTGTTATTGTAATGAAGACTTTACCATTATCAGAAAAAATATATATATATTAAATTGATTTACCAGCAGTACCTTTGAATTCAGAACTATGAGATTAAATAAGAAAATGTGAAACAAAAATCCAGACAGTTATCCAAAAAAGCATAAAATCCTATACACTGAGGTGTCTTGGGTTAAAATATAAGCAAATCTACCCATTTCTTGAAATCAGAAAAGGATATTTGTGTTGGAAAAAGAAACAATCCAAGCTTTTCCCCAAGCTTGGGGAAAAGTATGACTACCCACGTGCATTAATGACATAAAGAAGGCAAACTGATAACAACATTGGTTAGTTCTCTGTTCTTTGTCTTTTCTCTACAGATGTACTTCTAGAGGTGACTAGCAGTATGAAAGACATTTATTACGAAATGTAGAGGGATTCAGAATAAAGATTGAAGAAATTGAAAGTAGTCTTTTCAACTTACAGAAGAAAAATAATTGTGGTATATTTTTCTATTTATGTTTCAGAAAAGACTTAATGGATAATTTTTCTTTGCAAAATACTTTTTTTTGCTTTGCTTCAGCACAATGTTAAAATAAATAAATAAATAAATAAAAAATAGAATTTGCCTTAACTCTCCAGAAAATATTGAAGGAATGTTTATTTCAGAGACTTAAAGATGGCCTTCAGAATGACCAATAGTAGGATGCTGCAATTATTATCTTGACCTCCTGGAAAGCTTTCTCTTTGTAATGAAAGTGCCCTCCATATTATCTTAACTATGAGATAACTGCTAATCAAGTGGTAGCGATCTATGAATGTCCTGGCGTCCCCAGCTGTGATTATACTTTAATTATACTCATCTAATATGAATGCAGACAAGACTACAAAATGGAAATCTCTTTAGAATAGGACAACAGAGAAGAGAACTATTCAAAAGGATCAGATTATTTTTTTTCTGAGTATTTGGATATTTTCATAAAAGTCTGTGGATTGTTGTAAAGCAGAGGTTGATGTTTTATATTTTACTTTTTTTTTTCTTTCTTTTTTTTTCCCCCACAGAGCTTCTAGCCTCCATTTTCATATCATTTCGAGAAGATAATCAAAGCTAAACTTCTCATTCGTGGCACGCTATTTCAGTGCCTTGGAGTGAAAGCAGTGACAGAAAGAAACTCTCATCACCACCAAGTCAACAAGAATATTGTAAATCATAAATTATGGAATAAGCATGGGGCCTGAACCAGGTAGAGCTACTTGCTCATCTGCAGGCAGCCACTCATTGCCTCTTATACTGTCAGAGGAGTTCTGTTCCTCTGCAGGAAGCTCTGCTCCAACATTTCCCAGTACAAATCAATCTTATCAAAGGCTTAGGCAGTGGTAACTGGAAAAAAAAAGAAAGGGGAAACGAAAGTGGTGAAATTACCTCATTTGTTATGTTGTGAAGAGCTAGCATGTAAGGATTTTAAAACCAAAAAACTGTTCAGGAAGTTAAAAATTTTAGGCAGTGGGAAGGAGAGAACAGCAACAGAAGTCTCAGCACAATTTAACTCTAGTTTCCTTAGTTCAAGATCTCACTGTGACAATAAGTGGTGAACTATGAAGTTGTAGGATGTGCTAGTGTAGATTAAACTGCATTCATCGTACCCTATCAGTTGTTTCATCTGCTTCTTCCTCACCAGTACACATCCTCCAGACTTATTTTTAACTTTTAAGCCTTTTCAAAAATGCTCTGAATTTAAAAAAATGTGTTGAGAATTCTTTTCCCTAAATCTAGATTTTTTTAAACATTAATTATAGTACTCCAAATCTTTGAATGCACACTGTTCTGTCCTAGACATATTTTAAGGACAAGAAAATGGGGACATCACAATTCAGAAAGCCAGGAAAATGTTCTTTCAGTAACACAGGCATTATAGTTAATATTCCTTGGTTGTTGATTTGAAAATAACAGCATTGTAATTGAACAAGCTATTTAAGATATACCTTTATGTTTCCCAATGCTTTTTTTTTTTCATCTAATACGCATGTGTAACCTGGAATACTGCCAATATGATTCAAAGTCCTGTTATGAAAGGTTTTCAATTATAGTGGGGACTGTACAAGATTTCCAGTGACTGAGATGCAAGTTTTATTGGCAGTAATTCATAGAAGTCATTCATTCATCACTTTTGTTGAATTAAATGATCCCAATCTCATGCAATGATTGGCACTATTCAAAGATAACAGAAGTAAGAACAATGCCATGAACTAGGCCACTAGCTGAAACAGGTATAGCCATTCTTTCCATAAATCTCTCCTCTACAACAAAATGGCTTTCAAGAACACTAGATGAATGTGCATTCTCCAAGGAAGAGCCTGACCCCAGTATGAGTTACAGGGACTCAGTCAAGTCAGAGCTCAAAAATCCTTTTGAACGTTTCATAATCAGTTTTGTGGCCTTCTCCTCCAGTATCCTTTACCTCAGGCAGCCATCCATACAAACCTGAATTAACCTAATCTCCAGCAGGTAGGTGTCCCCATATGGCTGTGCTTTCAATTCTCACTAAAAGCTTACAATGTGCTCAACTCTCAGGTACTTCCTGAGCATACACACATTTAAGAAATGTGTATTTTCAAATGTGCATTTCAACCAAGAATATGTCACAGATTTATCTCTATATATGGATATACAACTTGTCTGTCTAGCTTCAACAGTAACAGAAAGTTGGACTCCACTGTTAGATTCTAACTGGAAAGTTTTTTAGAGGTGGTCTTTAAAGGCCTATCTGTTTTGAGAGGTTAAAAAAAAAAAAAAAGCCTCCTGATATTATATAAACTCTGCAGAGTTAAACATTTATGAGTTTTCTACAACAGCATGGCTATACCACTTCCTCAGTTACCTTTCAAAATTTACATCCAGAAAAACACTGAAAACTGAGTTTGTACTGTAAGCTTAAAAATATATGGACATGTGGTTTCTTAATTTTAATTAATGGAATCAAATAAGCATGCATCAATTTATGAAAAAAAAAGCCTTTCTTCATGAACTTGTATAATCTCTTCACCACTTAAAACAAAACAACAAAAAAAAACCAAACAACAAACAAACCACAGAGCACTTAAATTCTTTCCAAGGAAAATGTAGGGAAGGAATCAATTGGAACAGCTTTGTATTCAAAATCATCTGTGAAGCATCAAAGTTATGTTTGTTGGCATCTGTGCTCCAGCTGTGGGGTTTGGAGCTTTTTATTTTTTTAATCACGTTCCTTATTCCAATGAGTAAGTACTTGATTTTGTGCATTTACAGAGTTGGAAAGTGAATTCATTGGGGACTGTTCAGACTCTCCCAGCCTTTAATGCTGTTTCACTAAAAGAATATAACAACTTTAAAGCTTCACAGGATATCTATTTAACTGGATCTTTGTAAGTGACAATTTTATGGTATTAAGTTAGATTGAAAAAATATATCTTTTTTATACTTGTTGAATTGTGTACACAGAAAAGGATGCCAAAAAGACAATTAAACTAGCCAACAAACAAAAGTCTCCAACATCCAAATCATAAAAAGAATCATCTGACGATAATGTTAACCAATTCTTTGATTGCTGGTAATCCATTTATAAGCAAGTTCTTATCTTTATTAAAAAGCAGTCAGAATGACAAAGTCTGAGATTGAACCAGACATCCCTGAAATCAAAGGAAGACAAAACTGCCTTTTGGATGAGGCCCTGTTTTTGCAGTGACAATCAAGCACTAAAACACTTTGTGTTTATGTTTGTGATTCCATATGGAGTATAACATCATTCTGAAGAACTGCAGAAACAAAATGGTGTATTTACTTCATTGCTATCACAGAACATGGGTTCTGAGTCCTTTTGTTTGACCTCTTTTAGCCAGCATAAGTTTACCAAGGCAAAAGTGTGGGTGGTGAGGTGTTTTTGTTTGTCTGTTCTTTTAAAGAGTAATATAGCTATTGCCCAGTTCAGCAGTTTTGAAATGTCCCTCCACAGGAAAACTCTGACCTTCACTAAGCAGACTAGATTCCTGCTTAAGGTGCCCAAGGTTAAGAAATACAAATACAGTGGAAAAAAAACAAAACAAAACAAAACACTGTATTTTAGACAACTGTTTGTTTGTTTGTTTGCCAGAGAAACAAAAAAATAACTTTATTTGCTGCTTTCTGCTCTCTTGAGAAGTGACTCTACTCAAGAGAAAAGTATTAAGGGACTAGTCCCTGACCTCTTCTGTGGAGTACAAAAGAACAAAGAAGATTGCTTTGAGTTTAGTACAGCTTTTGACAAGGGACCTGAATCAGGGACATGAACCAGCAATGTCCTACAAGAACATCACAGGCACTGTGTTAGAGGCAGGGAGCAAATGTGTGCTGTCTGAGAATGAGTGAAATCCGAGAAAGAGTGAAAAGAAATTAGCAGAGGTAAACAGCTGGGAGAGAAAGGTTATTAAAAGTACTAAGTCACTCTTCAAAAAGTTCTGTACAAATGGAAAATGAATGGAAAGAATATTGAAATCTGCACATTACATGAATAAGGGAGGCCAAAAAAGAATTTAAGGAGGAACTTCAAAAGGTATAAAAACTAGAAGTCAACCCTGCTTCAAAATGTATTATGGACAGAGAGATTGCTAAGCAATCTGTAGGCCCAGTATATTATAAAGGCATACAAGAGGCATTTAGAAATGGCAATACCACAACAGGGATGGTTCATAATTTTTCTGTGTTGGAGACATTATGCAACAAATAACAAAACAAAACAAACAAAAAAAACCTAACAGCCACCAAAGAATATAATTAAGGAATCAGAAACAATTAAACTGTTACTAGTGGCAGACAGCCTTTTGCTTACAATTCCTTTCCCATCTGAGGCCTGGAAGGTGGTAAGTCTGACATTATTTTTGAGAGACTGCAGAGTATCCGAAGGAGTCAACTAACATAGGTAAAGGAAGTAAGTTGATACAGTCAGTGTACTTAGATTTCCAGAAGGCATTTCACAATGTCTCTCAAAGCCTCTTCAGGAAAATTGGCAGTCACAAACTAAGAGAAAAGCTACTACCCTTTCATGGATAATAAACTGGTTAAAAGATAGGAAATGGAAGAGAGAAATACATGGTCAATTTTCACAAGGAAAGGTGTCCAACACGGTCTGCGCTGATACCTGTGTGGTTAAACATATTCAACAGCACTGGAAGTACTTTAATATCTAAAATGCTGTCTACTTTCAGGAAGACATTGCAAAGGCTCTCACCAGGGGGTATTGCAGAGGAAAAGGGAAAGTGCATACTTAAGAAAGTGCACACATTGCACCAGGCTAATACTGCAGGCAGAATGCAGTTCTAAGAACTAAACCTGCCAAAAAATTTCCCCCAAATAGTGAAGGGTGCCTACCTTATCAAACGCAAAAGATTAACAGACCATTTTCATCTCTATTTGTCAGACTATTTTTTGGCAAAGCCTTTCTGTGACTTTAGCAAAGATGAATACTTTTTTTTTTTTTAAACCTTGCAGTCTCACGATTTAAATTTTACTTTCTTCCCCACTTGCCTCTCACAACACATGAAATTCTGCTTGTGCCAACTATTCTTCCTATAAAACTTAAGGCAACATAAATTATTTTTTCTTGACATTTTGTGACTGTCATGGAAGACCGAATTGACTTTATGTTTAGGGCATCTCATATTGTTTTACTGCTTCAGTTACACCTAGAAAACTAAGTGGCAAATAAAACGTCAATCATTCTGTGGAAAAAAAAAAAAAAAGAGGTGCAAACATTTCTCCTACTAAAGACACTTAAAAGACTCCATTCTTCACCATTTTTTCCCCAAAATTAAATTTTATGATCTTCAGACAGGTTTTTGATGGATTAATTCCTATAATACAGCATTTGTTTTTTTTTTTTTCTTCACATTCTGTGTCTTGGATCATTTTTATACTTCATAGAAAATTGCTGATGTTAGATTTCACTATATGTCTAATATTCCTCTTAGCCCTTCATTGCAGAAGCAGATTATATGCACTGATATTAATTCTTTTTCTAAGTACTTTAAAGTCTCTTTAACAAAATATTCATGCTGCCAAGCTATCTCACACAAGTGCTTCAATATATGAATAGGGATTCTGGATCAGCTTTTCAAGAAGGGATAGAACACATAAATTAACTGCTATTAATACAGAGCTTAGTGAATTTGTGAAGAGGGTTACATGCTCTTACATGAATGCATATACTATAATTCTAGTTTTCGAAGCAATAGCCGGAAAATTTTAGAAACTTCTGACTGAATGTCTCTCATGCTTTACATAGAGTGAACATACTTCATATTAAAGCAGGATTATACATCTTGGTTTTATTCATAGAGTAACCACAAACAGTCTCTGGACTTCTGCCGGGCTATATCATTCAAGGCTGTCCAAAGATGTAGCTAAGTCGGGTAAGGCCAAGAGAGCAGGTGAGTCTGTTGCCTAACTCTAATGTTTTTTCTTATAGTTTGTGTTGACTGGGATAGGACCAGAATAAGGTCAGCTACAGGAAATTATTTTTTTCTTACCAGGAGTTAC
This sequence comes from Anser brachyrhynchus, assembly GCF_964034855.1. Lineage (NCBI taxonomy): Eukaryota > Metazoa > Chordata > Aves > Anseriformes > Anatidae > Anser > Anser brachyrhynchus. Next base: position 86,036,088 of record NC_137695.1, on the reverse strand, counting down.
ATTCACACTATTATTACATTACCAGAACAGCAAAATAGAAGAGCCAAATATCAAACCTGCCATGTTGCAGATCTGAGCCTTATATACAATGTCCCCACATGCACTAACATACACATACCCTTTCATAAAGAATCTTAGAATCAGCCAGTACAGTCATAAAATGATCTTGATGTACAAAAATACGGGGTTGCTTGGGAGTAAAGTAGCAATCATACAAAAGAGTCTTGTGCTGATCATGGCAGGGGACTTGTATCTTTAAAGGTCCTTTCCAAGCCAAAACATTCTATGACTCTGTCTTGGCTGCACAGCAGTCTCGTAGCTGACCTGGCATCCAGCAATCCCCCCTGCACAACAGGCAAAGTAGACGTACTGCCATGGGATCTAGGGAGAGATCTACATTTTCCTCTTCTTCTCTATCCATGAAGGAAACGAGTGGCTCAAGTACTATCCCTGGCACAGCCTGTTTCTCATCAGTACTTCTGCAGCCTCCATGCTGGCACAGTGGAGAAGAAACACCCTGCCACCTGCATGGCAGGATGAACAAAGAGTTACCAGTGAGTCTGAGTTAAGGAACATGGTAAAAGCATTTAGGTTCTCCTATGACCATGTTATTCTGCAGAAATGTCCATAATTTTGAGATTAATAGTCAAGCTCTAACTTGCAAGTTTTCTCATGCATCCCAGAGGGAATCAACAGGGTGTCATGAATTTGTACCAGCTGACGACCTGGCTGACTTTCCATTTGAAATGCCAGTAAATTGCTAGGAGAGCTAGCATGTTAACTTTAAATTAGTTTATTTTACACTTTTCCTTAAGTGGACTAATTCAAAGCCCAAAGAGATGAAATGAGTCTGTGCTTCCTCTGAATGTGATAGCTGAAAACTAAAGGTATAGTCTACAGCTGCTTCTCTCCATATGGAACGTCTCTGGACAAAGAAAACAAGAACTGTATTCTGGGACCACTCCCAGTCTGCACAGGGGCTTCACCTAGTTCAAAGGAAAGATAAATCAATGTCTTTATCTTTACAGGGTCATAAATGCTTCACTGATCTCTCATTTTAGAAATCATCATGAGTAACAAAGCGGAGGATTTTTGTGTTGTAAATTGAAAGGGCTGGGTTTATGACTTCAAATTCATTCACCTTTCACATGTTTCAGTTGATGTTATAAGTATTGTCTGATGAAAAAAATGCTGCCCTGGAATCTGCAGGATTCATCATTTTACTTTCAGCTGTACTACTCAGTCAGAAAAAAAAAAATGTTATGTGATGTTGCTTTCAGTACCATAAAGTGTAGTGAGACTGTGAAAATACATCCTGCCCTTTAAGCCATACAGGCTAATCACTGTGTGTAATGGTAAATATGCTCAGTGCTTATATGAACTTATATTTTCAGACATGAAGAATACAATCCCATCTACTGGAATACTTAGGCCTAAATATATTTCAGTATGCTACAATGGACTCAGAATCACAACACACTGAAGATACAAAAGGATGAATAAACACAATGAAAATGTATGTTTGCCTTTTTTTAAGGCTTATGAACATGTTTGTCAGAGGCTTTGAGTAACTTACAGCCTTGTATTTGCTGGCTATAGTATTAGTGCAGAAATCTTCTAAGCCAACAGTTGAATGTGGAAGGGATGAAGGAATCAGCCCAGGAGGAAAAAAATGGTACTTTTATTAACTTCTTCAATAAATATTCCCAAATTTATATAAAATGATGTCCCAACCTGATATAACTTAGGTAAGAATAGGGCTTCCTGACACTATTTTCATTGAAAAGCAGAATCCTACCACAGCCTAATAAATTAAAAATTACTATAACACTCTGAGACTAAGTGAAAACAAAACCTGTCAGATAAACCTCATGATTTTGGATAGAGATCCATTTAATTGCACTCTGATGGCTAAAGGCTGCTGCCAATTAGCTCAGCTAACAAATCAATCTTACACTTTTCAACACTCACTGAAGTAGTGAAGTTATAACGGCAACAGTGCATATTATTTTTTCAGGCTTCACCCATCCCTCAACTTATTAAGGTCAAAAGTCTGAAACAAAACACTGCTTTGTGTTAGCCATCAGGCCTACATGTGAGTACACTTTTTGGTATAAAATGTTTAACCTGTTAATAACTATGCTTGCGCTGTAGCATTTTAACTACAGGAGGCTAAGGCTAAAAGGAACAAAATAATGAGAGGAACAGTTTGTTATAAGCTTATTCAATAATAAATTAAAAAGAGGAACATTGGAAATGCCATTCTAGATCAGACATGTTGTCTCTGGTTATTGTCAAAGGACAGCACAGAAATAAGTGGAATGCTCAAAGCACAGAACAACCAGACTCTTCATATTCAAAAAAAAGATTTAAAAGTTTAAAATGTGATTTACTATGCTACCTAAGCTTTTTTTTTTTAATTTATTTATTATAACTCTAGTTCAGCCTGATATTGCACACTTTGTATAGAGTTGTTGAATAGGTTTTTTTTATTCTTAAGATTTAAGCCTCAACAATGTCTTGCAACAAGTTGCATCACGTAACAATGCCCTGAATAGAATTTAATTCCATTACTTGGCTTCATAATACCTTAAAATTCAGTATATTACAATACAGAGTGCACAGAAATCCCAGTGTTTTCTCTCCAGATCTGTCATTATTTTAAATATTAGTCCTTTTTACACTAGAACCCTATCTATTCTGATTTATCAGAATCCCAGCCTTTGGCTTTCTCTGGAAATTTCCTAGGGCTGTACCCCTTCTACCACTTTCCTTTAAGAACAGTAAGTGTGGCTACAGAACAGATTTATAGAACAGCTCTATCATGCCTCTGGCATAATTTTCCATGTGGTGTGTCATGCACCCTTTTTCCCCATTTTGATTGTAACTGCACAATGCCCTAAGGTTGTTGCTGAGCTATCTGCAGTAAAATTAAGGTGTTTGCATACTTACAAAGACAGCTTTGTGATGGAAGAGATTTCTAAAATTTGTAGAGGAAATTATAACATAATCCAATGACTTCAGTCCTTAATTCAAGGGAATTAGAAAAATTCAGCTTCAAAATAAGCTCCACTTTGAATGTAAGTGAAGATAAGCAGTGATGGAGAACTAACCATTCCTTGCAATGTGATTCCAACTAGCTTCAGTCTGGACTGCTGTGGTCAGCCTTTCTGAGATTTGTTTATGGGAAAACCCTAGACTACCTTTGTCTTTATTGGAAATACCCTTCTGAAACATCCTGAATGCTAAAACCAAATCTGCATTTTTTCACTGGTACATAACTTTTCTGGCTTTTAGCTAGTATTATAAACAACTCGTGCACCCGACTCCTGTCTTGTACTTTACTGTGCTTCAAGGTGAGAGTAGGAGATTCCTTGAAACTCTATGACTTTGCAATTATGATACAACTCCTTTCGCTTATATTACTCAGAGACATCTAGCGATGCCTATAAAACAACCAAATCAAGCTCTGCGTCGATGATGCCTCCCAACTTCAGGACACCAGCAAATGTAATCCAAATTTTTCTGCCAGTATTACTAAGAAAATTAATAAGTTTTTTTTCCTTAGAACCCAAGTTCTTTCCATTAGGAAATCTAGAGTAATCTCACAATAATCTCACATATCCTCTTCCATGACAACCCACTAGAGTATGCCTGGTTAGATACACCCTTCAACTCCTACATCTTCTTGCTAGTATATCACTTCAATGATCATCCTTCCTTGTAACACCATATCACAAATTTAAAATCATATACTTTGAAGCTGTTGCATTTTGATTGTCAAAAAAGACCCTGTAATCTTCTTGAAAAATAATGCTAGAAATGTATGAAGTAGTCTACTTTAGTAGTATATTAAGGAATTGATTTCCACTTTTCATTCTGCATCTTAGTTATTTTATACCCTGAAGTTGTTTGGCATTTTGAAAATCAGAGATCAGGTGAAACAGCTCCTCTCCACCTGCATCACTTTCTTCTTTTCCTTTAATTTAGATAAATGTAGATATGAGGCTTGCTATCCTTTTCTCTCTTAAACAAACGAATGAAAAAAAAACAAAAAAAAACACAACAGCTGTCTACCATTCCCTCTCCCTCCCAACATATTACTCCAGGACAGAGATTGCTTTGTTCCTCCTTCTTCACTCCACATAAAACACACAAGGTAGAACTACATGAGTTTCACTTCTGCCTTTGGTCTCAGATGCCCTTAAAAAATAAGTGGATCATACAACTGTTCCAATACATTTACTATCTATAAATTGGTGCATTTCTATAGCATAGTAAATACTATAACCAACTGTCATATTATGAGTTTTAGTCAGGTGATTCCAGGGATCAAGAAGGATTATTTTGCATACACAGATTTTCTATGTAGTTTTTACCATTTTCCTTGTCTACTTTTTGGCACCTGAGACTGGTTGCAACTGGAGTTAGTGGGTTAAGCCGGTACTCTGAAAGAGTACAGAAAATACCAGATGTGCTACTAGATGGCTATCTGGTGTAACCTGCTCTAGTGATTTCTAGATAGAGGATAGGAAGAAACTTTCTCCCAGAATAGACTGGTAGAAACACTGGGAGTCATATATGTTGTTCTTTTTTAGTCTCTCTGTTAAAATCACTATTTATTTATTTATTTATTTGTGTTTACAGTTCTCTCTGCTGTCAATTCTGATTTCATGGAAATACTATTTATGTATCAAAGAAAACTACACTACACGTATGTAATAAGTAGTTCCATAAGTGACTAATAAAGCTTGATTTCCTGTAAGTTTATATTTCAAGACTTCAAAAATTTTCCTTCTTTCATTTCCCCTTCCCACATCTCCTGCCAGTAGGACTTAGCAGTCCTACCACTAAAATTAAAAGACATGCAGTGGCTAGTCACAAACTGCATGTGTGCTAACATGCATACTCACTGACCAGCATCTGATGCAACCTGGAGCAAATAAGGGACTCAGCAGTAACTCTGTCTCTGAAGGTGGGAACTAATTTAAGTTTTTGTCCTCTGATGAACCAGTATTTTTCATGCAACTTGGTGCAATTTCATATTGCTAGTAAGATGGCTCTCCAATCGAACACACAAGAAGCACAAGAAGGATGTGAATCTGTTAGAACAGGTCTAGAGGAGGGCCACGAAGATGATCAGAGCGTTGGAGCACCTCTCCTTTGAAGAAAGGCTGAGAGAAGCTGGGGCTGTTCAGCCTAAAGAAGAGTGGGGTGACCCTGGGGTGACCTTATAGCAACTTTCTGGTACTTAAAGAGGGCTTATAAAAAAGATGGAAAGCAACTCTTTGCTCAGGCAGACAATGACAAGACAACGGGGAATGGTTTTAAGCTAAAAGACAGGAGATTTAAATTAGAGGTTAGAAGGATGTTCTTCATTCAGAGGGTGGTGAGGCACTGGAATAGGTTGCCCAGAGAAGCTGTGGATGTCCCATCCCCAGGAGTGTTCAAGGCCAGGTCGGATGAGACCCTGGGCAACCTGATTTAGTGGGTGGCATCCCTGCCTATGGCAGGGGGTTTCGAACTAGATGATCTTCAAGGTCCCTTCCAACCCAAGCTGTTCTATGATTCTGTGATCTACAGCATGGGAGCTGCTGAAAACCGTAACAAATAGCAACAGCTGTAACAGGACACTGGTGAACTTGGCATTTTAGGAAACAGCATGGAAAGTTCTGGATGTATCAAATCAGGTCTCCAATCTCTGATCAATAAGACCCCTTACATGGACAGAGGCACGTGGCCTTCACCTGACTTTGTGGAACAAAGCCATTCCCTACAATGAAAGCCTTGGGAAAGCTTATGCACAGTTACCTTAAGATTTGTTTCCTATGGTATTTTAAATAAGATCTAGGATTCTGAATCCAACTCACGTCATCTGTATCATACATACCCATCAAGGGCAAAGCTCCTGAATTTGAGAATACATATTTAGGGCAACACGTCCAACTAGGTTTGAAAAAGATTTCAAAACAACAGTAATTGATCCATAAAAGAAAATATTGCACATGACTTGGAAGTCCCTGAAAGAGACTGTTTTAGGACCTTGTTATAGGAACCTCAGAACAAAATTGCAGTCATTGTCAATTGCCATAGGTTGTAGTGAATTGACGGAGTTGAGAGCCACATGTACCACTTTTCAATATGCCAGCATTTTCTGAAACTATTTCTTGTGATTTTTTTAAACCTTTTAAAATACTTGATATTGGTTATAATTGCAGCTGTACGTACATCATTAGAAGAAGGCAGGCTCTAGTTTGCTAAACATTTAAAATATACAAGAAACAACTAATACTCAATGGAGTTTACAATATAGAGAGAAAAAAAAAGATTTGAAAAGGAAATGAGCATGAAATTGTCAAATGTCATAGAAAAAGTGTAATTTCTTGTACCTCACATTTGTGAGAATACATTTTTTGGTTTTGCAATAGATGATGGAGTATTTTCCCTTAACTCAGAGATCAGGCAGAAACTTAAATAAATAAATAAATAACATAATAACAATCTTTTCTGTTCTCTTGTTGCTTAAATGGGCGTTTGGAATTTATTTTGGGATATGGCAAATATTTTAAAGGCAGACTGTGTCCTTTCTGATGGACAAAGTATTTCTGCAAACCTTAAATTTTCAAATTCCTTTTAAAAACTTAATGAAAGAAAACATTTCTGACATTTGTTTTTCCAAGACACTTTTTTTTTTTATCTTGTGTCATAACAGAAACTTTAGAATACAGAATTCCCTGCTTTTCAGCACAATTCTGGAACATTAAAATAATAATGAAAAAATATCAATGCAACACTAGCAACTATTTCTAAGGAACAAAAAAAACCACCTGCCTTTGTTCTATTTCACAGAAAAATCTAACATGCTTTGTTTTGGTATATGTAAAGTATATACTCTTTACCTCTTTACCAGACTTCCATTACAATAATAAAATTAATGCATATGTTAGCATGACTGAAATGAGAACACAAATACACAATGTATGTCACCTAACTGGAGCCTTGGACTAGAATTCCTATTCTAGGAATAATTCTTAAAATAATTTATTTTTTATTACTGACCTGAGGCAAATTCAACTGAGATTATGCTTCTCAGGGGAAAAGAAGAGCTTTCTGAAGCAAACGTACAATTTACCCAAGTATGCTGTAAAATCTGAAGAGATTTGTCCTCTGAGTCATATTAACTCAGTCCACAGAATTTCACAGTGTATCTCTAGCACATGTATCACCTGAATACATTAGAGTAATACCTGTTTTGTCATCCACTTAAGCTTTCAATTACCTGATTTCGGCTGCTCTTAAATTTGGCTGTGACAATTCTCTCTCTCATTAGACAATTTCCAGCATTCTGTACTAACTTTGATTAGCATAAAGATCTTGACAGGTCCTTATGGCTCCAGATTTTGATTTCAAACTTCATGTTTTTGACCTTTAGGAGTCTCTGTGGTCTAGCTCTCATATATCATAAAAGTTTATGGTCTTCTGTATTCAGCATAAATGCTTAAATGGTTTTGGTCTTTAGTCTCTGGTCATCTATTTTCATGTATTGAGTAAACTTCAGTGAGAGATGCATCTTTAAAATGCCATCATGTTGTTCTATCTTTGGAATATTTGTATACATCAAAAGGTTTGTTATTATTTTATAAGATGCTAAGTTTGTAATAGCTGCACAGAACTCTCTACTAAGTACTGTTAAAATATCCAATTGTCTTGGTTGAATTCTGCCTTGGTTGAATATGAGATACAGCCAAGGAACCAGCTGATGAGAATAAAGCAAAACACAAGTAGTCACCTGCTGTGCTGTTATGGACTAACAGCAATACAACAGAGCTAAAAAGGAGGAAAAATGCTGACCAAAAATTATGTAGTAGAAATCATCAGGTGGACACTGAAAACTGCTATGGATATGGTAAAAGCAGCAAAATGAGAACAGCTAAATAGATTAAGGTTGGCTGTACTACAGACCCACAGCCTGGTCTCAGATTGGTAAACAGAAGAGGAAGGTACTCACACAACAAAAAATCTGGTCCCCTGATACTGCTGGCAAACAAGATGAAGACCCTTTCTTAAGAAAACAGCTGTGGTTGTTTTTCTCTCCCAACCCCCCATTGAAAAATTGTTCTAAGGATAAAGAACCACCATAGTTTAAACGGTCCCAAGACAGCATTTAGGCCTCCATTCACTTCTGATGCATCAAAAAATTATTTTTGTTTCAAAATGAAATGAAGTCTAATATTTTTATTTTCTTCTTAAATGGTATGCTCTCCTCTGTCTGCATGCTCCTTTCCTGGTTTTTAAGAATACAAGTCCTGACTACAAAGACAGCAGAATCCAAACCATACAGCTGCAGAAGACCTATGGCAACTCAGGCTATTCTAGCATTATGAAAGTTTCCCTGAATTCATCTTTACTGAAGGTAAATAAGAAACTCAGAGAGCCTTCTTTTATATTAAAGCTATCTTCTCATGATTGAAAAAAAAATAGAGAACTTGGTATTTTAATTCCCTGAGCCTATTTCAGATATGCCTTTAATTCGCTTGGTGAAAGAGTATGGCTTATAACATCTTTTACTCCAGATCTGATATCCAGTAGGTAGGGTAGAATACTACCACTTTCATTGCATCTTTTCCTGAGATTATTTAGCTTTCCAAGTGAATAATGAATACCAGTTATACTAGAATACCTGTTTATCCCATCCCATGAAGTCATGAATACTAGAGATGGGATAAACAGGGATGACTGGGACAGAAAACTTTCACACTATGCTCTTTACTATGCTAGCCATGAAGACTTGACAATAGATCTAGGCCATATGTCTGCTTTTTTGTGTACCGTTGGGGGAGACAAATATTTTGGAAAACTTTGAAAAAGTTATTAGGTTAATTCTTAAAGTTCAGCTGAAAGACAAGAAAAAAAATGTTGGATGTTTTCAATATAATGAAAATGCGCTTTACCACCAGGATAAATATTAAGACAACAAATCCTGGGAAAATACACAAAAGCTTAAAATTAAGAAAGGTAACAAATGATCCTTCCTTTAGTACTGAATTACTACCAGACTAACAAATAGTCTAGAGATGATGACAAACTTCAGAATTAATTAAGTTTACTCTCTGAAATGAAGGCATGTAAAGATTGGTTTAATATGTGAAAAAATAAATAAAGATTATTCTGTGTCTAGTATTCTGGAACAAAGCTCAGTGCATATTTCTCAGTGTGCAAGATTAGGCCTGGTCATTAAACTATACATGGCTAAAACAGAACCCACAATTTTCCTTTGAGCTGTGCTCATTTTGGTCACTGGGGAGATTAACAATACCTTCTGTCATTCAGCAACAGAATCTTTCTTCTTAGGTTTCAGCCACTTCAAATTTTGCTTTCTACATAATATCCCCTTCCATGACAATCCATCACTAGAATTCAAATTAGCTGTAACATGAAACAGCACCCCAAGGTTCATCTTCTGATATTCACCTACACTTGCTAAGTCTTTCCTTCAGCTTCTAGTTCTCCTGCAACAAAATCCTTTCCTTTGGCTTTGATGGTGTTAACCATTCAGCACTATTCACACTGAGGTTATTTTCCTAGTGTACTGCAGTGAACGTGTCACCCTGCTCTCTGCATGTCTCTGCTATGTTTCTCTCAAAAACTCATACACTGCTATGTATATACTGCTTCAAGAAAGCAATGATCCATTTTGATGTGCCCATCCCATGAAACATAACATTCTGCTTGTTCATATGTAAGAAAAAGCCCCTACATGCTTTTCCACATGCTTCCCTTTGTAAATGAGGTATTCACAATTTATTTAATTCACTCAAAATCGTCCCACAGTAGCTTCAAAAATTGGCAGCTGTTAGGCTGCTGAGAAGCTGAGATCACTGTGTAATCTGTATTCACTTTTTGCCACACTATTTATTTAGATTTTAAAGTTATCCTTTTCTTGCTGTACAGGACCAGAGACACCGGAGACCTGGGCTCATAGCAAGAGTTTCCCTGTACTCTGGTGAACAAAATAAAAAAGACCATAAACCTGCCAAAGACACATCCCCCATCTGCACCAACCTTGCCTCAGGAAACCTATAATCTAGACGACATTATATAAAAACTGATTGATATATATTTCTCCAATAAACTGTGAATTTCAGCACACACCAGCAATGCAGACAAACACACTCTACTGATTCATGTTAGGGGTACATCACATGGGCAAACGCCTATTTGCTGAAAGGCAAGCTGAGAATTACTTACCACACTGCAGCCAGGACAGTCAGGACCATTTTCACATATCCTACGCCGAGCCTGAATCCCTCCTCCACACTGAGCAGTGCAGCGTTCCCATGGACCCCAGCCTGTCCAAAACACATGAGGGGGGCACAACAGATGCTCATTGCAGTACCTGTGAAAAGAAGCAAACAAGGAGGCAAATAATCTGTTTAGTATCAAGACAACAACTCCTCCAAGTTCTTTATTTGATTATTCAGATAGATGTTTGTACAAGGAAATATTTTATACCAAGTGCCCTTCTCTTATTCACAAAACATTGAACTAACAGTTATCACACTGCACAGAGTTTAAGAATTTATTGAAGCATTTAAAGCATTTGTTTGCTTTATTCAATGCCTTAATACTATCTACGTGATACAACCATACTATTGCACTGTGAGCACGAAAGCAAGCCTAACTACTACTTTCATAATAACAGTTGTGGCTATATGTCTGGGGCAGAAACGAGTCAAACAAACAAAAGACAACCATTTAGGCAGGCACTCTTCTATCAGTCTCCAGCCAAGCATTGATTAGGATCCATCTCTCTCCTCTTCAGAAAGCTAAACTTGCATTTGGCTTTCTACAGTGACTCCACTTTTATGGGTACATTAAAAACTGAAACATTGACTCTAGGCATAGAGAACTGTACTGTTCTGATAGTGTTATTGCTTTATCTTTTAAGGGGTGTTTTTAGCTATTATAATCCTTGAAAGATTTCCCTGTGGGCTGCGAACTGACTCAGGGGGCTTCCAAGTTCTCGAGGGAAATAGGAATATCTTATTACAGAGTTATCGTTACTGTTAAAAGACATTCAGACATTTAGGAAGGTCCCAACTTTTAGTGATTTTTTTAAATTTTTTTGTAAAAACCTAAGATTCCCGATTTTTAGAGTGTGCCATCTACTGACATTGGCTGTAGCATACACTGCTTGGTAAAGCCCCTCTGTGTGGATTCAAAGGGTTTGGGCTATCAGTAAGCACAACTGGGACTCAAAAAGGGGCCAAGGTCTTATTTGGGATGAAGCAAAGCCACAACAAGCATTCGGAAAGCAGATGATCCCAAAAGTGTTCTAATCTTTTGTGGTTGCCACTGTATGGCTCTTGCTCCTACTATTTCTGACTGTTCTGAACAAACAATTCCATTTATTACAATACTTCCTCATTTTTACACCAGCCATCCAAAATCCACTGTCTTCTTGCGTTTCTGGCAAGCTTTCATCACTTTGTACTCTCCTGCCATGAAAACTGCCATGAAAACTGAACAGTAATTCATTTTCTACACAAAGAGAAACAATGACAGTATAAACTGTTGTTATTTTCAAAAAGAATAACAACTTTTTTTTTTCCAGAAACCCTCAAGATCTTCAAGCTTTAATTCTTCATTACCGAATAATTTGCATGTTCAGAAGTCTGTAAGGAAAAAATATTGTTTGTGTGTGATATATATATATCAGTAGGTTTATTACATACACTGGAGCCTGTGATTTAAAATTTGTCTGTAGGACTGAGCAACTCCACTGCAATTTAAAAGGTTGGCTGTGGGGTAAATGGGGTAGCAATATTTAGTTTTGTGTTTCTATATTGTTAAGTAAACTATTAACAGCTTGCGTTGAGCTTGTCTGCTGTTCTCCAGTAAACTGAGGGGAAAAAAAAATCAATATTTATGAATCTGCTATCTCAGAATTCTTCTGTGTGTGATTTGGTTAAATGTCTTTTCAACCATAGTTTGTGCATAAACTTTTTTTTTTTCCTGAATGTTCATTATTTGCAATTCACAGTTCACATTATGCTACCCCTAAAGATGCAGAGGAATGTTCTGGGACTGGATATTCTTCTCAAAAAACTCAAACAGCTGCATGCATATTCTCTGTCACATGCATTCATTTATGGGAATATTTGTGATAGCTGGTCTCTGTGATCATTTGTTGAGAATGTGTACCCAATGAAACTTACATGCAACATCACCATTTATTTATTTAAATGAGTACATATTTTGCATATTTTAATTAGTTTTGAATGGAGATGTGCTAAATTAATTTGGGATACACACATGGGATTAAGCAAGTCTGCCATGAAATTGACAATTACTGATATTCAGCCACGCAAAAAGTGAAACTAAGGGTGGGATTCATATCACCTTAAAATATAGACACATACAATGTAGCTCTCTAGAAATGAAGTACTCATCTAAACTTGAGCAACAGCTCATGGAAAGAAACAATCTTTTAAAAGACGTGAATTATGTCACCATAAAGTAAATGTCTAATACAGGTCACACAAATACAGTCCTCAATGTACTGATTTCTCTATAATAATTAGAAGGGTTGTGTGAGAGATTGACATCGAAGATTCCATACAGCCAATTCAAATTTTGTTGATACAACCTACAGAGCTAGAATCATTAATTTGGCACAATTTAGGAATATATAGTAGAATGAAACAAATTAGTCTGTTCTCCACTGCCTGTATTGCCTAGAGTTCTATAAACTATAGGGGAAGTTCAGCCATCTCACTCGTGCATGAACACTCACATCGTGGACACTTGAAGTCAGGTGTGACAAATCTCATTCAGATGAGATTCCTGACTCTACACAGTGCCTCTTAATGCCATTGTGCTCTATCACCTGCTCTCTCTCTTAAGTGGAAGACAGAGTGGAGCCTAACAATTGACACACTAAGCACTTCAAAGACTGGCAATTCTGCTAACCAGCACTATTTAAAGTTACAGTTGAAACTACAAGATGCAACTGAAAAAAAAAAAAAGAAAAAAAAAAGAAAAAAAAACACTAAAATTCCCATGCAACTACTACCTTCAAGTCAGGGGAAAAAAAAAAGACAAAACTGATTGCTAATTTTTATTTTTTTTCAGGAAAGGAATAAAAATCACAGTATACAAGTGGAATCTGATTTTCATTTCAGCCAGACAACATCTAAAAACATCAGGTATGTTTTCAAAATTAGATACATCTCTGCAATTGATCTTTGAGCGCTGTGCTACAGCAAGGGGCTTTGAGCCAAGTTTCATTATATTGATTCTTGGCTGCATTTCAAGTCACTCAGTAACCCTTTTTCCCTTTTGCCCTTTCTTCCCCTCTTAATTTTGTTCTCAGGACCCACAGGGCTAACATTTTACAATAATTCAACAAAACACGCAATGTAAGAAACTTGGACCTGTGAAACCACTGCCCTCTCCCCTAATCCCATCTCTAGCTGTGATGAGGTCAGATAGAAGAACAGCCTAGAGAAATGTGGGTTTTGTACAGTGACCTTTCCCATTTTTCCTTACAGTGAGCCCAAGTTCAAATGCCCTAATAAAGGAATTGTCATACTGGGGAAAAGGAAAGCATCCTCTATCCAGATATGTCCAGAACCTCTAGTTCCTAGAGTAATTTCTAATTTTTTCTCCAGGCAATTAGAATACAACTGGAATTTATTTCAGCAATTCATTTCAGTGTTATAAAAAGACAAATTATTTGACTTTAGTCAAATTAGTGTTGTCATGCAGCACTGAGTACAACACATTAACTGCATGACAGTTACAAATGTGTCTTTTTCACTCTGCACAGAGATTCTGTTTAAACACATAATTCTTAATTTTGAGCAATATTATGTTAGTATGCATTTAAGAAAAACAAACTACCCTTAATCACTGTCCACCCATTCCCATGCAATACTGTTAGGTGCTGGGTATTCGTGGTTACCAGCTGCTAACTTACTGGGAAGCACAGACTGTGCTGAGGTTGATGGGAATGCTGGATTCCTTTAATTGAAGGCAGACATATGACGCACACACATGCCTTTCTGGAAAGAGATTGCTGCATCAACAGAAATCCCCACCCAGGAGACTCTGGAAGGTGGCTGGGGCATGTGCTTTCAGGGATTTCTGTGGAAGAGGAGGGAACATACAAAGAAAGGAGCATGGGAGCACACACTTCCCATCAGGAAGGCTAGTCGTGGGAGTAGGGGCAAGTCCAAGGCTTCTTGGTGTTTGATCTTCTCTGCTGAAGGAGACCGAGCTCGTTTGTTCTGCTCAGAAACAAGCAGGGCTACACAGATGGGACATTTGGCTCTCAGTGCTTCCTCCTTCTCATGGAAACAAGTCCAAGAGTTCCGAATCTGCTGAGGATTGTGTACAAAATAAATGTGACAATATCTACTGCTTCCTACACTGTACACCTGAAAATTTCCAGGGTTTTCAAACGTTTACTCCTTAACTGCAGCCAGTTCATTTTTCTAATTCTGATTTGCTCAGCTTTTTTCTCTTTCTTTTTTCCTTTGTAATAGAAGAGGAATATACTCACTAGAAGCGAGGGATTCTCATTCTAGTGTCCCTCAGTTCTGCACCAATAAGAGGGAGACCAGTGGACTTAACAAGCCTGTACTGCTACATCTTCCTCAGGAAGGAGAGGAAAGCATTTTCATTCAGTGACAAAGTCAAGACAGGACACTACAGACTCTATAAACTCAAACCTGTAGAGTTTTCCCAGCAGCTTCAGTGAATATTCCACATACGGGGGGAGAAAACAAACAAACAAAAAAAAAAACTGATTTTTTTTAAGCCCCTAGTGAATTCATCAGGATGCTTTCTATCTCGAGCCTTAATTACAATATTATTTTATCTGATTAGCAAATTCTGTTAAAATCCTATTTTTACTCCCTCTCCATATTCTGTCTAACCACACATCAGCTGCATTTTTGACCTATTTCTACAAGGCAAATTGACTTTGTAATCCAAGTCTTTGCTGCTGTCTCTCAGATGTTTTCCATCCCCCTCTCCTTTAGCACTAGAGCATGCAACAGCCTAACCAATCTGCAAAACTTTAAATTGGTAAATATTTCTACTGACTTCAAGGGAATGACCAGCAAGCACAGATCTTCTTGATACATTAGACATTGCAGGATCACAGATTTCATGAGGTAAAACAAACATAACCTAGCCAAACATTTACCCCTTAACGCATGAAAAATATTCTCAAACTGAATATTCATTCACATCTGTAGGAGAATTAACCTCAGCAATAAGCTGTCTTTTTGTGTTTATTTTTATGTAATTATGCACTGGATTTCTACTGGAAACAGTGTTTGTTGAAAAGCTGTTCCAAAACTTGGCACAATGTTGATTGTGGGAACTGAATCCCTTAATTAATCTCCTAAACGTGTGAAGGTGACATGAATGTGTACTTTTGTAAAGACAAAAGCACACAGCGTGTAAATCACCTAATACTAATTTTTAGTAAAACTACAAATATTCACCTTACTCATGGGCTGGGCCACTAAGAAAGTAAAATGTTGGGCTATTTATAAACATTCATTAATTTCCACGAGAAAATCTGAGACGCTGCTTATTGTCACATTGGAAGCAAAAACATTTCTTATAAAGTACTGCATGTAGACTACTTGCTCAGTCTGCCTAAATGTACTGGGCCCAGTTCTCAAGTGCACAGTGTCCACCCGACACAGATGTAACTCCACTGGCACTGAAGGGAAGCAGTGAATTAGCACTACTACAAATACTGGTACTCCATTGCCCTCAGCTCAAAACTCTCCACAAGCTGTTAGAGCCCTGAGGGCACTCAAAAAGCTTTAATGGCAGCAACCAACCTCACCCACGGGCCCAGGAGCTCTATTTAAGGTCAGCCAGGGATCTTCAGGACTGTAGTTTGGATTCCCAGTGGGATCTCAGACTGCCTCATCAACATAGTATCACCTATGACCCAGATGCTTGGTTGAACCCGGCCACAATTTCCAGGCTTGCTCTGCTCCCTTGCTGTGGGTGGTGGATGGGCCCTGCCTGGCAAGTTTCCTAGGACTCCACTTTTTACAGCTCTGAAAAGATCCAAGTGCTTTGCCTGCCATTGACAAAATCCTGGGAAATAACTGTTAGGATACCTTGTTCCTCTAGAAAAGCTGCTTCACAAATGGTGTAACAAAATGTCCTAACATACCACACTTTCTTGAAATAAAATACGTATTACCCTTCTAAAAGCATCAGCACACTAAAGTATCGTGGACAGCCTAACAAAAATCAGGGTAGAGGTATGAAAGTTAGCTGTGAGCAAGCTAATGAGTGAGAGGCACATTGATAAGGCAATGCAGGACTGGTGGGAGTGGAGGGTGTTTCATGTAGAAAGGAAACAGCTACAGAGGAACTGGGAGAGAAAAAAGGCATCCTGCAGTAAACTTACTGGCACATAATCCCAGACTGCTGCTGAAATGGATGAAAGAGGGAAAGTACAAGTAACTTGCAGGCTACAAAAGCAGAGCAACTTAAGCTTTCTGTTTGCTCAGAACAACTGCGTACCAAAATTCAATCCTTCTAAGTAATTATTTCAACTCATTGTAAGTATCACTTTCCATTTTGTAACTGCTTTTTCAGTGCATCCATTGTCTTAATACTGGACATTTTCTTTTATAATCAGATAAGTATTTCTCACAGCTTTCCGTGTTTCTCTGAAACTCCGTATTGGACTATTCTGTGTTAAAATTAAGATGAACAATAACTGCTAACATTCATAGTCCATCACCAAAAAGTCTATTCAAACTAAACTCTTTTCTTCTGTATCCAGTCTTATTGTACCCTGCCCTGGACTGACCTCTCAGTTCAAGAAAATAACTGTTATTCATGCTAGGACAGAGCTATGTGACAGCAGACATAATTCTACATTTGGTGAACAGCTTTTTGGTTGGGCAAACTATTTTCAGAAAGCAATTTCCAAAATATCAAAATGCTCTTCCTCTGTGATGAAATGGTAAATATTAATGGCTCTGAAACAGCAAGTGTTCACATGTTCTACAATACCAATCCACTACATTTAGAGTTAGAGAAGCCAGGTTCCTTATTTTATGTCAATACATAAATGTGTGATGCAAATTCCCTTCACTGGAATCTCTTTCTGAGGAAATGCCAGAGCTGTTGTTTAATTAAATCCCCCATTGAAACTCACCATACAGGTTACCGAATCTTACTTTGATCTCACAGCACAGTAGGACAAAAGCAACCCTTCTCCTTTGGTCACGTGGAGGTATTTTACAGAAGCACAGAAGTAAACTGCAAGTATATATTGACAGGAAATGTATCCACACCCATCTCTTGTAATGGATGTCTACAGTAATCCAAATTCTTACACCAGCACCAGTCTTCTGCTATTAACTTTTTGGCATGCCTCAGGAAACAAGATAATAAACCCATCTAAGAGTTGTAGTGAATCTGAATATATTCTAGTTTGACCTAAATAAATGTTTAATTTCTATTAAAGTTCCTAGGACATAAATAACAAATTAAAAACTTTTGGGTACGTGTATGATAAAATCAGAGGTCTGAATTTTAGATTCTGAGCTAATGACAAAATGCTCAGTCTGGTGCAAAATCATTAGATGGTGAAATCAATATTTAAGCTGACTTGATCTGCTCAGGGGCTAATATACATACAAATAAATTAAAAAAAAAATACTGAAACCTTGCTAAAAGATATTTGAGTGCAGGTGTATTATATCTATTGAATATAAAACAAAGCCCTTGAAACTTCTCTCGATGTTATATAGATGCTTAATTCATTTAAGACAGAAGAAATGAACTCACGGCATCAGTAACATAGTACTGTGACCTTACTATATTTTGCTCTAAATTCCAGGTTTTGAGCCCAGGCGACTTACAATTCAAACACACTGCAATCAATTTTCTAGGAGAATCAATTTTCAGGGTCTCAAGGGACAGCAGCACATGACTTCAGCACAATTCTCTGGCACTACTAGGAGCTCAGCTGGCTTGGAAGGGATGCAGCTGAAGTGAAAGATGAAATAACTGCTGCAGCCCCACAACCTTGCTAATGGGAATACTGCTATTGTGCAGCATTGGATTTAAAGAGAGAGTGGAAGAAAACAGAATGAAAGAAAAAACAGGCAAGTAAAAGAGAAAATATCCTGTGGAATACAGCTGAGCAGAAGAAATTAAAACAGACAATAGAGAAAAGATAACTCACCTCTCCTCGCGATTCTGTCCCACACAGACACGTCCTCCATGTCGAGGGGTTGGATTGCTGCAGGAACGCTGGCGTACTTGAAAGCCTATTCCACAAGTGGTACTACAAGGTGACCAAGAAGTCCATGGTGTCCAGCCTCCATTTCTGGTAGAATAAAAAGCTCAGGCTCTGTCATCTGTTATACATAGCGAATGGCTGATTAGGTGTGACTGACAGCAAAATCTGACCCATTAATATTTCTGTAGAAATCATTAATACTTCACTGTGTTCCATTTCTTAAAGAATACTGAACTAAAATAAAAGTGCTCTGATCCATATTCCTTGCATAGTAAACAGCGATTGCTGCAAGGACCCCATTACACAAGAAGTAAACAAAGTCCAAAGACATGAAGCTACTTAGTTGCTTTCAGTCACTTTATTCTGGGTAAACCTGATTTGCAAACTTTTGTACCAAAGTTCTGAAGATAACTTTTAATTACATATTTGTCCAATTATTATTTGTGTTTTTTTTTTTTTTCAGAGATATCAGAACATCAAATTTTACTACCTATTTTTTACTACCTATTTTACTACCTATTTTGTGATTAAAGTGATTAAAGAAAAAAAAAATCAAAATGCCTTAGGTCACAATTTCAACAGTATACTCTGACAAGTCACAAATACCTTATTTGTAACGTAACAGAATTCAGAGAATTCAAATAACAGAGCTAACAGAATTCACAGGCTATACCCTGTATTTGCAAATTTCTGGAAGGCATAATCTTGTCCCTCCCTAGTATACACTAGAACAAATGCACTTGAGATCAAGCATCTTGAAAAGAATTTAATATTCAGTCCAAAGCAAAAAAAAAAGAAAAAAAAAAAGAAAAGAGAGAGACACTTTTGCAGTTCCCAGAACTATTTGATGGTTAAGCCTACAGTTTTTGTATTGGTAAAAGAAAAACAGAAATCGAGAAAAATAAAACTCAACAATAATGAGTTCTTGAGGTTTCACCATAAAAGCAATAGTCAAGATAGTGCTTTATTTGATTCTGAAATCACTTTAGTTTTTAACAGTGAAAAGTAACTAAATCCAGTAATAAACACAACACAAAATTATTTCAGTAATTTATCACAAGTATTATCAATTTAAATTTCACTAACTTTGATCTCTTATTAAGAGGTAAGGGATGTAAGAGTTGATAACAATAATAATAATAATAAAAAAATCTGGGTCTCCATGAACTATGGGAATCAATTATTTGATATGGCACTGTTAACTGAAGTAGGATGTTAAAATCTTGTAATATCTAATTAAAATCTTGTAAATCTATTTCTTGTAAATCTAAGATATTAAAATCTCGTAAATCTGAAGTGTAATACTGCCAATGTTAGTATGTGAATAAAGTCCAAATCATGTTGTAAATTCCCTTCTAAGCCTGACAGCCAGTAACTTTTCTTCAGTCGTTCACTATCTCACAGCACATTTTTCTTCCATTCTCCTGGTCTAATGTTAAATACTATATTGTTATGTATCTAATAATTTCCCTAAAAATTACTGTTACAGAGTTTGCAGTTATCCTGTGCAGAAAAATAATCAGTTTTATTCACTACCATGATGTGCAAAACAAAAAAGCAGAGTCAAGAAGCAGAAAGAATTGCTGAAAATAAGCATCAGTTTATGTTTCATCTTGCAACTGAAGTATGTACCATCTTTTAAACATTAACTCTAAATGCAATTCAGAATATGGAGTGTTCTGAGTTTCTTTGAAATGATCTGCTCTCGCTGCTTTTTTTTTTTTCTTTTTTTTTTTTTCTTTTTCTGGGGGTGATTATGTGCCTGAGGAAGACAAAAGATTGGCTAAGAGGTGGCATACCGACTGGCAATACATCTAGATGTCATAATGCTACCAAAAGATATAATGGAAGCATCTTTTCCAAGGCAGATGGGGGAATTAATACAATGGTGACATGAAGCCAAAAAAAGTGAAAAAAAGTAAACAGTTCTGACTTAAAAAAAAAAAAAAAAATATGACTCACAAAACTCAAAGAACAGAGAAAAATATCATAATTTGGATATTACCTAACATTTATTTATTTATTCCTCTCTGAGATTTTGTTAAAATTAACAGGACAATATAATTTGGTACACTGCATTTATAAGCACTATTTGCCATTTGGTACACTGCATTTAAAATCACTATTTGCGATTCTCTCCCACAATGTTTGAGAGAGAATTTCCCATGTCTCATTTGCTGCAGCCATCACTATGGACTGTTTTGTGTACATAACAGGATCAGTGGATTGTGGATGAGATTTCAAATGATAGGTTTTATTCTGACTAAGTTAAAAAAAAATAAAACCATAAGCAATATAACGTGAATTTATTTTTTTTTACCTCGAACAGTTGGCAATTTCCATGGTTGGTCCTTCACACAGCCACCCTCCACACTGAGGAGCTGGACTGTCACACACACGTGTCCTGCAGAGGCAGGATCCAACACTGGCACCATCTGTGTGGCTGCAAGGTTTCCACTGTGACCACGTTCCAAAATGTCCATCCACTGTCAGATTCCTCGTCTAGAAATAAACAAAACAGAAAGGCCTACCTGAAGCCTGATAGCTGCTTCATACTATTCCTTAATTCTGCAGTACATGAAGGTAAAGCCTCCAGCCACCACCAACAAAAAACCCCAGAAGCCTCCACTGGAGAGGTATACCTTCCAGGCAGTATGTTACACTTGTTGCATTGCTACAGCTGTAGGATTCCCACCATCTCCAGCTGATCTGGGCCACTGGATGCCACTACTATAGCAAAAACAATAATTACAACTAACCATTGCCTTTCACAACCATACTCACCAGTTATTCAATAAGAAGTGTATTTTACTTTCTCAGTTATCCTCTAATGACAGCATTGCCTATTTCCTAAAATTTGCCTGTGATTAGTAACTTGGACACTGATTGTAAAATAGTATGTGCAAGAATGCCTGTGGAAACCTGAATCTAGATCAAAAGAAAGAGGCAGCAGAGGTAATAGGCTAGGGTAAGAAAACTGGATGAATCAACCACCAGTCCTCATGATGAATCTTTCTTTGACAACAGTTTTTTTTTATGCATACATCCGATAGTACCATTTCAAAATAGTGAAATGTGGTTTTACATTTGACCATCTCTGAACTGTAGAATCATAGATTATCCCAAGTTGGAAGAGGCCCATCAAGTCCAACTCCTGGCTCCACACAGCACCACCCAAAAATCAGACCCTATGTCTGAGAGTGTTGTCCAAACATTTCTTGAACTCCAGCAGGCTTGGTGCTGTGACCACTGCCCTGGGGAGCCTGTCCCAGTGCCCGACCACCCTCTGGGTGCAGAACCTTTCCCTAACCCCCAGCCTGACCCTCCCCTGTCCCAGCCCCGTGCCGTTCCCTCGGGTCCTGTCGCTGTCCCCAGAGAGCAGAGCTCAGCGCCTGCCCCTCCGCTCCCCTCGTGAGGGAGCTGCAGGCCGCCATGAGGCCTCCCCTCAGCCTGCTCTGCTCTGGGCTGAACAAACGGAGTTATGTCAGCCTCTCTCCATATGTCTTGCCCTCTAGACTCTTCATCATCTTTGTAGCCCTCCTTTAGGTATTCTTTAATAGTTTTATGTCTTTTCTATAATGTGGCATCCAAAACTGCACACAATACTCAAGTTGAGGATGCACCAGTGCAGAGTAGAGTGGGAACCCTAGAAGCCATTATATTAATGTACCATTAAAGAAAAAAAAAAAAAAAGTTTTAAAAAGCATAAGTAGCACCTAACCCTACATGATTAGCCAGTTTGCTCTCGCTAAAGTCATTTCTCAACACCTTTGGTTGGGAGGGTCAGACTATTTTCACCTTGATGGGAATGATTCCATCACGCAGCCACAACACATTAGTAAGAAATCTTTACTGTTCAACTTAAACAAAATGCGTTAGCTCAAATCACATCAGCCTGCATTGCTACGAGAACTTTCAAACACAATTGGGCTGGGCATGGATAATTCATCTCCGTTAACAAATATAAATGTTTGTACTATTAATTCAATTTAGCAAGGTGTTAATCTTGATTAATCTGTTATCATAAATTGAAATGATGGCAACTACATCATTTCAATGCTAACAATTGCCAGGTTTGATTGCCACATTTTAGCTTTCAGTCAAAAAGAAGTACTACCAACTGAAGGCTAAACGGAATTGAAAGCAACTCTTAGATAAAAATAAGTATGTAGTCATGCATATTTTATCAAATGTGTGAGAACATAATGCTGTAACATTTGCTTATATATTGAAATAGGAACTATAATTGCAGAATTGTTATGAATATTCTGAAATGGTGTCTCCCTTTGTTGTTTTTAGTATCGTTTCATTTTAACAGTGGTGAGGGAAGTACACAATTCACTATTAATCTGAAGACACGAGATTCAATTACAGCACAAGACATGTTTCCACTGCCACACTGGGTGCTGGCTGATTCTTTCAACTGTGGAGAAGGTTCCATAATTTCACTATTCATTACATTTCTTGTGATTTATTATTCACAGATATAGCTTCTTCACAGAACAACTACGTGTACGTTCTGCCAGCTACAACTTACATAACTCGTCATTTCAAAATTCCGCTGACACCATTTTTTTCCTTGAAAATAACTCACTGACCTGTGCTCACACAGAGTATAAGATGTTATTTTTCATAAGACAATAGGAAATAAGTACTTCTTTTCAAATGACAAGTAAACTCATTCCTCTTACACTGCTACTCTAAGAAATATATAGTCTGTAAACCAGAAATGGTATGTCCCCAACACAATTAATATAAAAGATGTGAAAATATCTTTGTTTTCTATTCCTATGCTGTACCAAAACATGTTTATTGTTACACCAACAATTATACACTAAACCTGCAGTTGTCTTTAATTATTATAATTTATATCAAATGGCAGCGAAAGTATTTATAAAACATGGGTGAAAGCTTGAGCTCAGAAGCTAAAATGGATGGGAGGTTTCTCTTTCCTGATTTTTTTTCCCTGTTCCTGCAAAGATCATCCCACTATAGTCTTTGCTCTTACCTACAGTTGCCCTGTTCTCTCTATGAATATCTCCTTTTCACAAGTGAATTCACAAAGTGAAATCACAAAGAGTAAAAACAATTCTGTAATAGGACTATAGGAAAGCAAACTGTACTGATCATGTTTTTTTTAACCCTCACCAGAATCCATTCAAGATCACTGCCCAGTAACCTTTCACAATCTGACATGCCTTGAGTGGAAAGTTATGACCAAAGAGACAATATGGCTGTATTTTCCTGACATGGCTGCATTCTGTTTTCCCTCTATACCTTCCTGTTTTTGCTACCCTTTCTTTTTTTCTGTAACTGCCTAAATCCCTTCTTTCTAATTTCCCACAAATATTCTTTTTTTTTTGCCCCCCCCCACTTTTTTTGCTTGTAAAAGCTCTCTGATGATACCACTATTTTTAGTGATTGCAAGTGTTACCATTGGAAAATATTTTGTCAAAACTATTAACAAGACCTTTCATTACTATAAAAAGTATTAGATGAATAATAGTGATATCTGACCAACTGGAAGAATCTCAAAGCAGATATGTGTGCCCATAACATTAATTGCTATGTGTATTCACTCACAATTGGTGTACTCATGCCAGAAATACCCACTTGAGAATTATAAATCAAAGTAGGATAACTACAATAACTGTATTTGTCACAAACAATCTTCAAAGTCCATAGACACAGTAGCACAGATACCCAGCTATCTCTCTCAGACCCCTTCCCGCTCTACCATGAAATGCCAATAAATGTTCAGGCATATGAATAATTCCCTAGAAAATAACTTCTCAAGTATAACTGGTCACACTTAATTTTGTGCCAAACTAGACTACAAACAGGTCACAACTGATGTGAATTTGTAAGAAATTGGTCATGCATCCATCTGACAAATTTTCTGTGGTGTTAAAAAGATCAGTGCACATTTACTAACAGTTGAGATTTTAGAACCACTTGGAAACAAAGCAGGGAGGGTAAAAAAGTTTCCAATATTCTGTTCTGTTCGGCCTTCAACATTTTTGACATTGTTTCCCACAGCATTTTCCTGGAGAAACTGGCTGCTCAAAACTTGGACAGGTTTAAGCTGCGTGGGGTTAAAAACTGCCTGGGTGGCCAGGCACAAAGAGCCATGGTGAATGGAGTTAAATCCAGCTGGAGGCCTGTCACAAGTGGTGTCCTCCAGGGCTCAGTACTAGGGCCAGTTCTCTTCAATATCTTAGTCAATGATCTGGACAAGGGGATCGAGTGCACCCTCAGTAAGTTTGCAGATGACACCAAGTTAGGCATGTGTGTTGATCTGACTGAGGGTAAGAGGTCTCTGCAGAGGGATCTGGATAGGCTGGACCGATGGGCCAAGGCCAAATTTATGACGTTCAACAAGGCTAAGTGCTGGGTCCTGCACTTGGGGCACAACAACCCCATGAAATGCTACAGGCTGGGGGAAGAGTGGTTGCAAAGCTGCCTGGCAGAAAGGGACCAGGGGTCAATAGCCAGCTGAATATGAGCCAGCAGTGTGCTCAGTGGCCGAGGAGGCCAACAGCATCCTGGCTTGTATCAGAAGTAGCACAGCCAGCCCGACTAGGGAAGTGATTGTACCCCTGCACTCTGCTCAGGCTCTCAGCTACACTTCAAATACTGCATTCAGTTTTGGGTCCCTCACTACAAGAAGGACATCAAGGTGCTGGAGCATGTTCAAAGAAGGGCAATGAAGTTGGTGAAGAGTCTAGAAAACAAGCCTTATGAGGAGCAGCTCAGAGAGCTGGGGTTGTTTAGCCTGAAGAAAAGGAGGCTCAGGGGATACCTTATTGTGCTCTGTAATTACCTTAAAGGAGGCTATAGCTAGGTGGGGATTGGTGTAGGAAAGACTATCACACTAGCAATTAGATATTTTTAAAGTAAAAAAAAATGGAGAAAAATCCTTCAAATAAAAATGTGTCAATATCACTAACCTCAGTGAACATTTGTTTTCAAAGTGGGAATATAGGCACTGCAGGGCAAAACATAACTATCCTTTGAAAGAACGCTAAACAATTTGATCTTATTAATATAGTTTGATAATAAATTGAAAAGAAACTAAATATCTTGTTCAAGTCTGATGGGAAGGCCTGAGGAAAATGGTATTAAATACATTTTTGTAAGCTTGAGAAATCTTATGCAAGCTCATTTTCATGAGATTCACATTGAATCAAAAGTTTTAAGAGATAAAAGAAAGTTTTTGGACTTACTGGGCACACAGTAATGCTTTGTTCCCACTGACTCATGCTCAGACTTTCTTCCAGTGTTGTGCATTTCTTCATCACCATGTCCCAGCCACAATAAGGATCCTGGGATCCAATGCATGCACTGTGAATGAAAACCAATCAGAAAACGTGAACATTATCCTTGTCTGTACTTGCCAAAGATCTCTAAATAACTACATAGCATCTCTTCGTATTTCATAAGTAGATGAAACAGATCAAAACAGGTAGTGAAATTGATCCCTGTTACGGTGTGGCACAGATGGAATGATTAAACAGAGAAAAATTAATTTGAATGCCTACACAAATCCAGGAGAATTTCTTTCAAGAGCATAACTGAATTTCTGACTGCAGGCACAGTATGTAGTCAAGAATTATTACTGTTTTACTTAATTGCTACAGAATTACAGATATTCATAAAAAAAACAAATGCTATCTGCTTCAAGTACAGAAGATTTCAGAAGTTACAGTTCTTAGGCTTTTCTGTCAGTTTTGGAATCATAGTTATCATCATTGAGAGAAATCAAGTGACAACATCTACTCTTTGTAAATGAATTATAAAACCCTCTGTAATAGCAGATATTTGTTTTCTGCACTGCTATGTAGTCCCTGGAAATAAGTACAAAGAGGCATTATTGGCTGCCATCAACACCTCTCATGTATCACACTCTGCCCTAGACAGTCCGTCCTAGTAGCACACAAGGAGATGAAAAGAAGGCTAGAGAGAAGGATGGCAGTATAGCTCCCTATCGACTCTGAAAGATGCACTGTACAAAGCTAAAATATCTTTTCTCTATTAAATGCCAGATTTTTCTTGCTACTGGTGGGTCAAGCATTAACAGTTCAGGCTGCAGCCTCATGCAGATACCTAAGAAAGGAGGTGGAAGTTCCATCATAGTGAGAAATAATGCAACGGTTTTAATACTTGTCAGTGTAAAAATAGGTAACAATTACATATACAGGTAATCAATTCAAAAATGTTGACTAGACTGTAAAAAATGTCAAAATGATCATTCTTGTCCAACTCAAATCCATAGGCATTCCTGTTTTCTCTTGTCTGTTCTCATTATATTTGTTCAGCAAAGGGCCACCAAGATAATTAAGGGACTGGAGCTCCTCTACTATGAGGAAAGGCTGAGAGAACTGGGACTGTTCAGCCTGAAGAAGGGAAGGCTCAGGGGGCATCTTATCCACGTGTATAACTATGTGAGCAGAGAGTGCAAAGAGGGCAGAGTCAGGCTCTGTTCAGTGGTGCCCAGTGACAGGACAAGAGGCAGTGGGCACAAATTAAAACACAGGAGTTTCCCTCTGAATATTTTGATTTATTTATTTAACTGTGCAGCGGATGAAGCACTGGTACAGGTTGCCCAGAGAGGCTGTGGAGTCTCCTTCCTTGGAGATTTTCAAAAGCCATCTGGACGTGGTCCTGGGCGAACAGCTCTAGGTGTCTCTGCTTGAGCTGGGAGGGTTGGACCAGATAACCTCCAGAGGCTCCTTCCAGCCTCAGCCATTCTGGGATTCTACCCCCACAGATCCTACGTTTTCTTCGTATTTCTATTTATCTTTGGAATTCCTCACATATTTCCATGCTAACATCTGATAAAATGCAGACTTACTAATTCCCTAGTATACTATTCTACATTACCATCATAGGGGATACTTAATGCTTACAAATTTTATAGAATTAGTTCCTTCAGTACCCTTGGCAACATGGACTGCCAGAACTATGTGGCAGGACAATTGCCATCTGCAAAACGGGGCTAGAGTAAGAGACATAATAGCATAAACTCGTTAGGTGCTTCTAATTAGGCAGCCAGTTCAAAGATAAAGCTTTTGGATTAGGAGATTCAGTGTTCAGAAGAAAATTCCCACTTCTCTTGCAGCTGTGAACACTTAGCATTTTTGTAACTCAGGCTGCATGTTTCCAGTTAACTATTTAGAAAGCAAGGAGGACAATTAATGCAAATTATGAAAAGTTTTAAGTGTCTTGGCCTTCCAGTGTTTGCAAGACAAGATGTTCAGTGATCTTCTTTACTGTAGTGAGTATCTCTGAGGAAGCATGTTTCATGAAAAAAGAATGCAAAACAAAGTTAAAGGATGACATAATGCACAATTGGCAACTTTGGTTGTGCTATTTCTCAAAGTAGAAGTGTTTGCTTCTCCAACTTCACGATTCCTTTATGTAAATTGTTATATTTCTAAATAAATTTACTTATTTTAAGTGAAACATTTTAAAAGCCAGTATCTTTTTATGTAGAACCAGACTCACTCTTTCCTGGGAGAAAAAAGAAAGGCTGAGACCCACAGATCACGAAAGAACCTTCCCACTGCCTGAAGTCACCGCACCAATAACAGTTAGTTAATAAGAAGAGCCCATTAGAAAGGAACAAGGCACACACACACTTGCTCAGCATCTACCTCACGACAGCACAGCAGTACTGACACATCACTTCAGGTTCTCAAACTGAGTGTTTTTTTGGGGTGGTAGTGAGGATGGTCCCAGTCACAGAGCTTTCTGCTTGGTATCACAGGACTGCTGCAGCCTCTGGAGTAACCTACATTGCCCTGTCGTTTCTCTCAGTCCCTGCTCACATAGCTCCCAGATGATCCTTCTCCCACTTAACTCTTAGACCCCATTTCCTCTTTTGCTTTTATTTCCACATTCCTTTCCACTCAGGCAAATCAAAGTGCCTTGCACACCTTTCATTACAAGCCATTTAGATGTTATCAGTAGGGCACTAAAACCATATTTTGACCACTTTTCTTATAACTTCCTGGTATCAGAACAGATCCTAGTTTGATGGAAGAAATAAAATTAAAACCAACCAACCAACCACAACAAAAAGAAGACACTGAAAAGTCCTTGCATTGCTGGTACAAAGCATGTTCAATCACTCTGTGGACAATGAAAATGGCAATTTCACTAAGTGAACAGGTTTGGAGAGCATTACAGCAAATAATATGAGCTGACTCTTTTCAATATTTACATGAGAAACTCCACTGAACATACAAAAACTGAGATTTTAAGAAGTTTGTAATTTAACTGACCTCATGCAGAAGACGAGAGGCTGTGTGAAGAACTTCCACAAAAACTTCTTCAACTATTTTTTCCCTGACACAAAATTATATGAAACAATCTTGGAAACAGATGTACTATTCTGAAGAAAGCAACCGGAAATTTTCCCTGAGAGGTATTCCTCATGAAGATCCTTTTTTTTTTTTTTCTTTTTCTCTCCTTTCTTTAAATCATTCTAATCAATTGTCCCAGTTGTTATTATATCTAAAGCTCATATTGTAGAAAGTTTTATATTTGAAATCTTATATTTAGACAGTATAATTATGCCAAGAGTGCAGTTCACCATCACTATCTTTTTGGCATTTTAATTCACCATGCTAAGATATAATTGTGAAATGAAACAAGCCTGGCTTAATATCTGCACTATCCTCAGGTCTTGTCACAACAGTCCTTTTTGTTCTCCTCTATGCATCATATTTGAGAGAGTTCTCTTATTTATTTTAGATCACTTGTTTATATCGCGAATATTTCTGAAAAGTAGATATATTTTCGTGCTTTTAAATGAAAAGACAAGAGGTAATATACAGGTAAATTTTTGTCCATCTTTGCATGATCAGGTCATCTTTTAAAACTATTTTCTTTTCTTTGAGGAAAAATTTGAATAACAGCAGCTAATTATTTTCATCTGTTATGCCTATGTAAAAAAACAGAGATACCACAATAAGTTTACAGATAGAAAGTGATGAGGATAGAATGAAGCTTTTAAGTATGAAAATGTCAGAACTTCTATCTGAAATATGGAATTTAAAGGGACTATTGTTTTCTCATAAGTATGTGTCCTTACCGTGCTCAATTAAACAAAATTTTTTATTGTTGTAAGTCTTTTGTAATGAATCTCTCTCCCAAGAGACAGCAGCAAGAGGAGTTGCTTCATTGTATATATGAAATAACAAAAGAAACTGTACAAAATGGCTGTCAAAATAATGTAAGTATGGAGAGTTGAAAATTAGATACCATTATGCATCTCTATCCCTTTTTCCTCCCAAATCCCTGTTTAAATTAAAGCCGTTTTAGATGCTACTGTTGGAACACTACATACATTAACGAAATTAAGATTAGTTCTTTCAGTTCACAGGGCCCTTTCAGATAGTGACCAAATAACTGTCAGAACTGGGTATTACATTACCTATCTTGTCTCTGGGACTCCACCCATTTTCACTAGAGATAAAAAAAACACCAATGTTTTGTTTGTTACTCCCAGCAGGCACCAACCCACATCTCCAAGACTTCCCACGATTTATCCCCTGTTTGCTACAACTGGCAATTTTGTGCAGGAAGGAAATCTGGGGAGTAAACGTGGATCAGTTCATTCTAAGACTCTGGATGCAATTTACCCTATCAAAACATTCAATGGCTTTCAGCTTCTATCAAGTAATTCTAATTTCCCTCTATGTCTTTTTTTTTTTTTTAATTTACAAAAAGTAAATGATAGGTAGTTAAGTAACTCTTTCCAAGGCATTCATTTGGCTGTGATGGCTCAATGTCTACTAACAGTCATGCGACACTTAAACAATAGATTTTTACTGACTAGTAACATAAGTCACACCACTCCAAAGCAAGCTAGCAATATCAGGCCATTTTCCTCAGCTATTTTATAATCATGACCAAGCAGGCTAGCAAAACTGCTCTACTTCAGTTATATTTGATTTAGTCAGACAGAAAATGAGGCAGCAAGAAATACCATTAGGAGAAATATATTAAATATATATATATATATAGTTCTAGATTAAAAAAAAAAAAGTGTGCTCTAAAAAATAAAATAAAAGTTATATACTGATACAATTGATTTAAATGAGATTTTAAAATCTCCTTTCAGTGGAAACATATTTCCATATTAATATACATTTTAACTGCTAATAAACTGTCCTCTTGAACTGCCACATTTTTTTCAGGGAATATATAAACATACAATGTGTGTCTTCTGAAACTGTTCAATGAAACATCTTTCTCTCTTTACCCATACAAACTGTTTTGAAGATCAGAAGGTATTTCAGTCTCCTGACCCTTTCAAATCTTTCTACTGAGATAGGCATGCTTACCTAGTTCCAATTACCATCAGCTATGACCTGGACACTTCGTATCCCAGGAACTGAACTGAGGTCACCACCTTAATTCAGAGAACCCAGATTCCTCATAGCAAATTTGAACAGACAACCAAAGATAAAAGCCAGTCTCGTGTTCCAAAGGCACTTTGCTATCCATTGCTGAATGAATACATGAATCTGATACTAGACTAGAACAGAGACACCCCTCAGTGTTTTTGTTACTGCTGGTTTTACAGAGATATAGAAATATATACGCAATGAAGAAGGGGGATCTAAAGACAGAGATGAGCAATGCAGAAGAACATAAACGGTGGGCACAGAGTTTGTTATGTCCTAGGAGCACAAACTAGGATGTGTATAAAACATGCAGAATCCTGTTTGATCTTTCCCTGTACCAGTATGAAAAAAAAATAAATGTTTAATCATATCAGCTACTCTGGGTGAACTACTGTTTCTTCCTCTGACTTGGATTTCTATAAGACAATCAAAATACATCTAGGTATGATTCAATCTAGCAGCATGCACTGCCAATATTAGCCTTAAACCTGCAAGCTGCTCTCTTCAAACACAGAATCAGGAATTTATGAATAATTTGTTTAGTGAAGTTGTTTATAACACGCAATTTTCTGAATAAAAATGATTCCAACTGGCTCTACTATGATTCTGGGAACAAATGTGAAAGACAACTTTAACAACATGCTCTCTACAAGAGAATGTAGGCTTGCCATTCATTGCAAAAAAAAAAAAAAAAAAAAAAGAAAAAGAAAAAAAAAAGGATATGAGGTTCCCATCCATGGTCAATCAGCAAAAATAGAGCTTCCAGCCCTCTGATTACCTCCATGGAGGTATTCAAATTGACATGTAGATGTGGTGCTTAGGGATATGGTTTAGCTGCAGACTTGGTAGTGCTAAGTTAACGGTTGGAACTGATGATCTTCAAGGTCTTTTCCAACCTAAATGATTATATGATTCTACAATTAGAAGGTAGGATCCGGGAAATGCTGGGTCCACCAGGTGCAGCCAGAGTTTTCAGAGCACTGAAGGTTCACTTTTAATGGGCTGAAACTATCTTGTCTCTCTATATCCTTCTCTAACTCAAATATTTGCAATCCAGGTACTACACTGAATATGTTCCCTCTGCTTGACAAGTGTACAGATGCATCTCCATACAGATACGAATCTGCACAATGCTCCAGCAGTGAGTATGGCCTGCAGTTCTTGCTTGTCTTCTGCTCTGCAGGCAGCCTGAAAATCCCAGAAAACTAGGATTTGGCTAGGAAAATATAAACTTACTGCTTCACATGCGTATGCTCTAATGGATGCAAGCAGAGGTTTAAGCACATTTCTGCCTAGCTTGACCCTTCACCCCTTTTTCTTCCAGACCCCTCACAGCTGCCTCCCCTCCCTTTACTGGAGAGCTATAGCCCCTTTTCCTAGACCAGAAAAGTGTTAATGATGATTGCCCATGATGGACAGATTTGCTTCCATATGGCATCCCTATGTCCGTGCAAAAGACCTGTGCATCTGTAGCAGATATAGATGTAAAGAGGGTACACTACTTCCATGTCATTTCAGTCAGCTGTGACCTAACTTCTTCTGAATTTAAATGCTAGGATTTACTTTATACTAGAATCTGTATGAATTATTAAAATAACAGGCCCAGACTTAGGATATGCAACTTGGCTCCTTAAAAGTACTAACCAGACTGCAGGTATCTTAATGTTTCAAGGGCACCATCACCTCTAATTCCAGAAGTATCTGTACATACTTCAACTGGCCTGACAACACATTATGAGGAGCAGATGGTCTTCAAAGTCACTCAGTTTGGGCTTCCAGAAATGGAGCATCTAGACTCCTGTCCTGGAATCCTGCCCACAGTTCACATTGTTGCATCAAGAATATTCTCTCCCTCATATACATTCAGGCCAATAGTAGACTCCAAACTTGGATGTTAATGTTCTGTAAAACTTCAAATAAATGAAAATGTCCTAAAAAAGATTATAGAGTATTAAAAGAGCTGCAAACAAGTCTCATGAGAAAACAACTGGTGCAATACAGAGCAATGTAAGCTGAGATGCGTAGCGTATGAGCTGGTCTGCCTACAGAGCAACCCGGTATGTGGTATGTTAAATTATTTTAAAATAAAAAACTTTCCAGACTAGCAATGAAAAAACACTACTCTATCTCTTTAACTTCTGTTTTTAGAGAATACACTTGCCAAGTATTAAATGAGTAGTGAAATGATCACTGGAATGTGGGTTGCTTTAAACATATCAGGTGATTTTCAAGAAAAATGTAACAGTAACAATATTGAACTAAAAATTCCTTAAATTTTTGATATTTTTTAAAGCAAACAAAAAGCATGAATTACATCATGACATATGAAAACCACATGCCTGTTTTAAATTTTTATTTCTTAGTTTACTGCTATGTTTAAAATAATATCCTGCTAATAAAATCTGAATTGCGAATATGTAGTCAAGTCCATATGGTTTTCTTACAACTTTGCAAACTAAAAGGTAAAAATATTTCCTTTTTCCTCATCTGGTTACTGCTATAAATCTACTGTGAGCAGTCTGAAGAATTCTACCTGTTAATCAAAATTCCTTCTTGTTTGCCAAAATATGTGCTTAAGATACAATACACGCACGTATAGATCATGTGATTTGAAGAGCTGTGACACGACACCTCATGTGCAACAAAAGGTAAATGCCCAGTTTGTCTCTGATGCATTTTGTGGGCCAGACAAAGGCGCTTTCTGAAAAACCCTTGGTCCTTGCAGAGGAAGGCTAAAATATAGGTCAACCTTAGATCTGTAGAGCTTGAATTGTTTCCCTCTCCAGTGAAAGACTAATTTTCTACTTGGAGTGAGGAAGACTTTCAGCTGCTCTTGATTTCCTTGTTCTGTTAACTTTACTAGTGTTCTGGTAAGTTCACACCAACAGAAGGTAACTGTAATGTATCTAATACACGATATCTATCTAATGCCTGAAAAATAGACTTTGTATTTCAAAAACCAGGTGCTTATCACCTAGTCTCACAGAAAGGATTAGGGTTTATCCCAGTCTGCGAAATTTACAAGCATTTTTATTCTGCAATACTACTCTAAAATCACCAGTTCAAGTTAGAATATTAGAACCAACTTGAAGCCTAATGCAGCAGCTTGTTTCTCTGATTTAAACTGGAATAAAGCTTGCATATTTTGAAATAAAAAAATACACCTGTATATCCAAAAATATATATTTTGGAATTATTATTTCAAAACAGCAATTTAAATTCCAAGTGTGGGCCTCTGCTCTTCTGGATGTATTAGCACCTGGTAATAGTTTAGAACACATTAATGGTTCTATCTTGTATAATATTAGTATAGAGGAATAATTATTCTACTAGGTAATGATAGTGACAGTGTTTTGTTACAAGGAAAACAGGTTCTGGCTGAGTGTGAGAATACTTCTGAGGAAGCAACGCTTACAGCCAAGACGAAATAAAGAACTGTAGCAGTGTTCAAAAAACTTATTCCAATAATCTTGATGGAGTCTTAGGAATGAAATAAATAACCAAATTTGCAATAACTCTTTTAGTCTGTTAGTTAAGGCAGTACCTCTTTTAGTACCATGCTGCTACAGTTATCTTTTGTGTATGTACGGATTTCTTAGCTGATGGATAGCAAAGAAAGCAAAATATACATGATGGCATACAAAGGAGAGAGAAAAGTCAGGGTCACAGTAGAATAACTGTGATAATATTCATTAACTTTACATACTGGGTCACAAGATTGTTATGTAAAAACAATCCTTAACAATTTCCCCGAAGTTGTTTTTATACTGGAGAAGTCACTATCTGTAAAGCTTTCAGCAGATGACATTATTTATTTATTTAGACATAACTCTAAAGTAAGATTAGTTTTCAAGCCTTTTAAGTGCACAAAACCTATCTTCCATGAGGAATAACAATTCCTGACCCTTGCTCGATAAGATTTTGCAGAACATCAGGCTGATGCAACCTTTCATTGCCCCTTCTTTTAGAAATGATGCACTGAAAACTCCAGTAGAAATCGTAACATTGACTGATTTAACTCAGAGAAATCACTGCTATCCAAGGTGGCTTTTGAAGGCTGCAGTTGCCAATAAAAGAAAGCTGACTGGTTCTTTGTTTCAGGGGATGGAATCTTTACCCCATATTACACATTTTATTCCTTATGACAAATACACAGAGCTTTCAAAGTAAATAGCAACCACTGCAATTTTAGTGATTTTAATAGTTATCTATTCATGATAATCATTCTATTTATCTCACATTATAGTTAATCACTGGGTATACAAAAGTCAGTTGTATTTTCTGCTTGACATACTCAGTGTTGAAGAATTACAAGGAGATGAAGAATTCTTATGGGAGATACTATCTCCCGCAAATAATATTGCTGGTCTTCTGTAAATGTGTGGATTGCAATACCCCAGTGACAATAATGTGGTCATATCTGAAAGACTTTCCTCAAGTATAACCTAAATAAGATACTGCTCTGCTCATTTCTTCGGGAACATGAACAAGCCAGGGCTTTTTGGGGAACTGTTTCTAAGAATTATTATGTGCCAAATTATTTTTTCCCCAGCTGATTCCTGAAAACAGTGAGACTATTTGAGCAGGATGGTCAAAACTATTCAACTGCTGGGAGCGCTCTGAGGGAGATACCCCCCATGAACACTGCCAATCCAAATAAGTAACATGGACAATTCATAAACAATGAAAACATCACAGCATAATGGAAGGTGCTGAGCAATCCACACTACAGGCATGGAGACAGGCTCTGCATAAGATACGCTCTGCTGTCACAGTAGTAGCAAAGGATGCACAGAACTGCACTTAGAACATCAGAAATAAAATAATAATTAAAAAAATAATAGTATCAAATTTAGTCTCCAAATGTAAAACAATATTTTCAAGGACCCTAGATAACAGTGTCTGTGGGAGCAGAAACCTACTGGAAGGGGGGGAGAGAAGCTGTGAGCTGGTGGAATAGGACTGTCCTGGACCAGAGGGTATGTCTGTCAGGGGCAACACCACATAGCTGAGGAGTGTGGAAGCATCAAGTAGAATATCCACCACAACTAAGAAAGTGCTGGAGGAAGAGATTTACAAGGAAATATGAATTAGCTAAATATGTACAGCGTATCTGAGAGACAATTAAGGGGACATAATAAACTACAAATAAAAGCAGTAACAACTTGCGTTAGAGGCGGGTACATGAAGATAAAACAAGGAATAATGAGACAAAAAGCAAAAAGCAAAAACAAAAAGACAATCTAGAGGAAATTATCTTGACATTGAGATATTAGCTTGTGGAACACTCTGCTCAACAGAAGGAATGAGTTGCATTGTCTGAAACCTTTGCAATAAACCTAAACAAAAAGATTAGAAAAGATTAGATAGTAAGCACTCTGCTATTGACATAAAAAGAGAACAGATGAGCAAGTATACCTTCAGTCTTTTGGCTTTTTTAAGGCTGTTATTTATACACAAGCATGCTTCATTTCTCAAAAAAAATATGTGAAGTCAGTATTAAAGGCTACACATGCCCTTGATCTGTGGAATAAACTCTAGTTATTATTGATGGATGTTCAGAATATAGCCTTGGTGCAGTTATACAGCCATAAGTATGATAAATGTGAATAGATAAAATAATCAAAAAGAAGAACCCCACTGTCCCAAGGCATTTCTCCCACTAAGGTTTTCCTCTGTTTACCCACTGCTAGAGCATAGAAATAGTTGGCAACATATAACAAGGATGTGAATATTAAAAAAACAGCAGTGCAGTGAATATGTTTGAGATTTTTTTTAATAACCAGTGAAATTTATGCCTCCAAGTAAGGTACCTACAATCCGTCCACATGCATGAAACCAAGCATCCTTGAAATCCAGCATGACAAGCCAGGAAAAACCTAGTCAAGCCATGAGTAAGTGAGAGGTGAAAGAAAGATTAAGTCTTCATTATCCAAACAATCTGAGTCCCTAATGATGGATGGTGAGAAGGTGTCATATTTTACGTAGATCACAGCTGTAAATCCTTTCCTTTCTTACAGAATAGAGCTAGAATTGCTGGCAAGCTTTTACCAGGAAGAAAGCATAGATGGTAATCCATTTGGTGCAATGAATATTTAATTATTGCAAGCAAAGTGATACAACTACAAAAGATATGACTGAAAAACCCCATGAGGAATAATTTTATCTCCTTTGAGTAAGTCATTCCAGTGGAAGATGAGAATTCACATTCCTCTGGGCAGAAAAATAAATTTTCATTTGAGAAGGATTTGAGACATTTAACTACTGTTCTACCCAGTAAAACAGGAAGAGCACCACTTCTTTTTTTAAAGCTCTTAAAATCTAGTCTATTAGTCCCCACTGCTCAAACAGGGAGAGGAATGACTAGCCTGCAGCTGTGAATGGGGTTTATGACTTGAGGCAGCAGTTCCACCCTGTGAGAACAGAAAAAAATTTTTGCCCTACAGTCAGAGTAGACTGGAACACCTTGAGAATTATGCTGACAGAAGCACAGGTACAATGGACCTTGCGAGGCCTCCACACAGTTAACTAGGTTGTCTCAGAGCTCACACCTTACTGATAAGGTAATGCACTGAATATGGTTCCAGCCTCCAAACATTCCAAGTGGAGTTGCAGGCTTTGTGTAAATACAGGGCACCTATGTTTTTTGAGCACTTCGTGTTTATCATTACCATTATGAGTACACAGCCCCTAAGTAGACACAGGATACCAGCCTGATCTCCCTTCCTGAAATAAGCATATATGCTTAAGAAAACATGTACAATATCTTGTACAACCAAAATGGCATAGTCATGTTATATTCAAGAAGAGAAAAAAGAACAAGAATATGTCATTAGATTTTTTTTCCTTCTCCAGATATGCATACATGCACACACTCATGTTCCTCCCCTTTCCAATATATAAGCCCTTCACTTAATGACAAGGAAGAAACAAAAACATCCTGTTTAACTGGCTAAACCAAGGAAAGATGAAACTTGGTCCTATGAGGTAGAGACTTGCCTATTACTTTTCCTTAAAGTGGGCTTTGCAGGACTTCCAACAGGGCTTTGGATGCTCTATCACTATTATTTTACTAGAAAACACATAAAATATCCTTTACAGGACATCATAAACAGAAAGGCTTGTAAAGAATTGTAGTAAGGAGAATATCTCCCTGGTCTTCTCCAGCTTTCCATGACAGAGTTTTTCCTTCAGTCTTGCTTTCAAACCAGTAGTCTTTCAGTGGCCTCCTGCTTGGCACCAATCCCTACATTGTGCTGGGTCCCTAAGAAAATTCTTTCTGCTGCCTCTGAGCTGCAGCTCTGCATCTGCATCCTGCGGTCACCTCCGTTCTGTGACCACATGCATGTTCCCTCCGAAAGCCAGAAACTTCTCCATCTGCAAAAAGTCATTAACTTTCATGGAAGGTATAATCCCTATCTGCTACACAAATACACAATACAAATATAGAATGGTTTGGGTTGGAAGAGACCCTAAAGATCATCTAATTCCAATCCACCGCCACGAGCCGGGACACCTCCCACCAGAGTAGGTTGCTCAAAGCCCCATCCAGCCTGGTTTTAAACACTCCCAAGGATGGGGCATCCACAGCTTCTCTGGGCAACCTGTTCCAGTGCCTCACAATTCTCAAAATCTCCTGAGTACAGCAGCCAAGGAAGGCAACTGTCAGACTTTTCATCTCCTTTAATAACCCAGCTTTTCAAAGGAACATGTAATAAACAATCTGAAAGAAAATCAAGCTAAAAAACAACCAAATACATCTGTCACAGTTTTCAAAAAGCTCATCACACTCACTCAGAGTCTCACTGCCATAGAACAGAACAATTGTACTGAATTACTGGAACCACACTTACACCAAAGGAAGACACAACTTATCAGATGAAATTAATAGTCACTAACGTGTTGCAAACCAGACACAATTTTACGTAATACATAGAAAATGTTTCATGCTGAGCTTTAAACTTCTTAATTGCCATAATACAGTCTAAAACCAAGTGGTAATTTCTAAAAGTTATTTTTTTTTGTTTGATCAAACAGATGTCCCCAGAGACTGTTCTGATACTGTTCTGGCGTACCTAAAAATTCGTAGCTCAGAGAGGTACCTGTGCTTCTGTAAGCACAATTCATTTGGATTCCTACTTACAGTCACTTTTCCTTCCAATTTTTCCTGCAAATCCCACAAGCATTTCTCTCCAATCAAATGAAGCTAGCTGTTACCTGAATGTTTTGTAAAACAGACATCTCTTCAGGGGGACTTTAATCACATGTTCCTGAAGACCAACGAACAGGACACTTTGGCTATGCAGGATCTGAAGACTCCTGATGGGCTCTCGCTGACTCTTTGGTAGGAGTTCAATTTCCTCAAGCAGGCAGCTGCTTGAAGTCTGGTTCATTGGGGCAAGTACTTTCTTAATAGTGCCGTAGTCTGCAAAGGCAAGAGGAAAAATGAATTAGTAAAAATCCTATGGCATCCTATCGCCTACTTGGTGTCATTTGATGCATAAGTCTTCATCCCATGCAGGATGTATTCTACGAAGCCTCAAAATGGGGGGATTTCACTGGAGTTTCCAATATTGCTTACAGTACAATGAAAAGAACTTGTAAACAACCATCATGTTCTCTGTGTAGTATAAAACAGTAAAAAAAAAAATTGATTTCATTAGTGCAGGACAGACTTCACAGTACTAGTCCCTCAAAAACCCCCTTCAAAATTTAAAGCAGCTTACAAAGCAATAAAGTCTACCATCACCCCGTCTGTTTTAAGACTGAATATATTAAAAGCTATGGGTTTTAGATATGTATTGCATTCATTTAATAAAGCACATATGTATGCATAAACACCTAGATGTGTCCTAACTGAGTGTAGGTGAAGATGGCAACAAAATAAGGCTGCTTCCCTTCTTTTGGTTATCTGGATTTTGACTTCAGAGAAATCACATCTTTTAACATTTGCTCTTCACTTCTACTCTTATTGTGATTTCTAAGCAAAGACAGGTATCTCAAACAAGTGTGAGATCACTGACAAGATTTCTGATTCATTCATGCAGAGTTTTTAAATAATTTAAAAATATCAAAGAACACTTGTTCTGAACACAAAGGACCACGTTCTCACACTGATAAATATTTTAGCTAGCTCTTTGACCAAAGCAGCATTATGCAATTTTCTGTGTGCCAGCAATAGCAAATATTAAAGGTCCAACACTGCACACACATACTGAGGTCAACTGCTACTCAAGTAAAGTCCTGAAAGTCTGAAAATACCATCTGTGAGTAGGTAACACAAGACAAATATTCAGGATGCTCTGTCCTGCACCCCAGTGGAAGTGTTTTTCTCCATGACCTGCAGAGGGGCAAAGGTGTGGCAGGGAGCTGGCGACGCAGGCCTCAGGCCCTGCCTTGGCAGAGGGTCATGGCAGAGGTAGCCGTGGCCTGCTGCCTTCCCGGTGCTGGCTTCACTCCAGGAGCGCATATGGCAGGGTCTGGCAACCCCATGCAATCCCTGGGGGAAAGACAGTCCCGCTGGGGCACGGGGCAGAGGATAGTCTGCGGCTACCAGGGCATGGGGAGGAACAGCTAGTAAGCAGACTTGAGAAAATACAAAATGTTAGCCGCAAGCAAACTCAGAAACTGAAGAGGAGGTGGAGAAGGTGGAAAACCCAAGGTGGCAATTACTGTTCAGATCTACTCCCCTTTCCTGAAGAAGACTGAAGAGTCAATCCTAAGACCCACAAAAGAACTGAAAGGGGGGAGCATAATGCAAAATAGCAGGAAGAGTTAAGAGGAAGTTTATTTTTAATAACGAGCTAATGTGAACTTAATTTTATTAGAAAGTCCAAACTAATTAGACTCACTATGAATGCTTTGCTCACTATATAAAGTGCATTCTTCTCTCTCCGTAGCAAGATTCTGAGTGTGAGATCATGAGTGCATGTTAAAGTCTTCTGACTAACCCCTCGGTTCTGACTAACTTCTCGATTCTGAGTAAAATCACTTCATACAACTATTTAATTTTTTCTTCCATGTTAGTATAAACAAGATTGTCAAGATTTATTGTATGTAAGAGTATTCATTAAAAAAAAAATAATCTCCCATTAAATGACAATTTTAATTAAAATTTAACATTTTGGACAAAAAAAAATTCTAATTTTGACTATCACAGGTTTTTTTCAGCCACCTAAAATAGAGACATTAAAAAAATAATTAAATCTTTGCCAAGAATCAGTTTTGCCTCACAATTAAGTAATTACTAGCTGGATTAAACAACATAACGAGCATGTGCTTATGCTAGTGCTTGTTGGGTGCAGACTCTCGACTATAATTACAAGTTTCATGGTCAAAATGTGGTCTGAGAACTATCATGAAATAAAATTAATGTCTGCATTAGTCACTGAGTGAAAAACAGATGAGTTTGGGGGGAATAGAAATTGGAAAAAAAAAGTGTAGTGAAAGGAAGAAAAGAAGAACAAGTGAAATCATTTTACACAGGTAAATAAGCTGGTATCATTTTGTAGATGTTAGTACAATTCTATACCATTTGTCTAACTGGCATTCAACACATTCAGTGTGACTGGTGATATACTGTGCTTGGCATGCCATCTTTTTTCTGTATTGAGGCAAAAAATCAACTATGCATTCAATGTTTGCTTCTCGTACAGACTAACACTCCCTCCTGCCGCTGTGCCAGGCCTGGTATCTACAGACTGAGTCACTTGCTGACACTTCCCCAATGACAAAAGAGGGAAAAACAAGCAAACAAACAAACAAACAGGATTGGAGGCCTCCTCCCATGCACATTTAATTTAGGAAACAAGAGAATATGGACAAGAGAATATGTTTTGCGTTTTTCTCCTCGTCAAATTTGTTTGTTGTAGAAGTCAGAACTGCATTTATTATTTTTTTATTAGTATTTTCTAAGTTTGGATCTATGGCCTGGAGAATATGGTTACAGCAGTATATTTCTCTACAAGAAAATAAAATATTCTCATTTTGAGAACTGCAGTACTAATGCCTTCCCTACCACAGTTGTCATTGCTCTTGTCCTTTTTCCTTTTTATCTTGGCATACAGTCTCCATTCCTCCCATTTGCTTCTGCTTTTTTCCAGCATCTCCCAAATGATTCCTTTTCCATTTATCTTCTGATAGGATCAGCACTCATACAGAAATGTCAAAAGTCATAAATGACTGGGCTTTAAGTGAAGAAGCAGTGTCAGAGATCCTACAGATTATCCCAAAGAAACGCTCTACTTCAACAGCAATGTGGTCATATGCCTGTTCAGTCAAAAAGAACAAAATCTTATCTGAGATCTACCACTGCCTCAGCAGGCTATTCGACTTCTAATCGTCCATAACTTATCTCTTTTGCTTTAAATTCCTCCTGACTATGTTTCTGATTTTGCATGGACCATCTAGAAACCCAAACAAGGGTAATGATCTGTTTATATTCCACAACTTTTAGAGAGATACGGATTCCCTGGATTGGCAGCTATGTTCATTAGAGTATGGTATCTAGCAAGGGGATGTAGCTATCAACCTGTTCAAACTACACTAACATGTAAATAATTGCTATGCCAGGCTTTCTTACAGCAGAAATCATACCCGTTACACCTTTACTTTCAAAAGCCAGGTACTTTGCTCAAGGTTCCAATTCTACTACAGTGTGCAATATTATATATCACAAAGATCACAGGTTTCCTAAAGAACCTGCAACAGCTCCATCCTCAGAAGTGTTGACTATTCAGCCATTGTCACATCACAGTTGAAACAAAAAATAATAGTAGGGAAACAAAAAGTAGAGGTAGGGAAAGAAATCATAGTTGAACGCAGCTCTGGAACATGGAGCTTTTCAGACCTGTCAAAATCTTTCAAGTGAATGTATTCTTTATAATCACGCTAACTGTCCACTTCTGCCCAGAAGTAACTGCGAAGAACAGTAAACACAAACCTGCCTAACGGATGAAACTTTTTTTCCCCACAGACACAGTGAAAGTCCCAGTTTCATCACAAATGTCAAAGCTGAGTCCAACTCCTATTGAAGAATCCTGACAAATCCTAATGAATGGCATCTTCAGATCCTGAGAGTACGCAAGACATGCTGGAATAAATCCAGACACTGTCAGCCATGGTTTAAGGATTACCAAGTATACACAGGAGTAGCAAAAGATACTGATATTGGTCACAACAAGTAAATAATGTGCTGTGTTAACTTGTACTGAAAGACTTTTAAAGAGACCTACAAAACCAGCAATGGCATGTTAGAAATCTACTAACTATGAAAGAAGCTGAAGAGGAAAGAAAAAATCTAGTTGAAATATTAATATGTAATGCACAGGAGACTATGAAGAACTAAATGGAAAACATGAGATGAGATTGTAGAGAACAAACTTGAAGGCTACAGAGTCCATAATGAACAAAATGGTAATGGTTCAAAATCAAAGAAGTATGATCTCTAAAACTAAATAGCAAAGTTTAAGATACGAATAGCATAAAGCACAGCCAGCAATGGAGAACATTGCAGAGTGCGCTTGAAATTATCAGTGGTGACACCTTCAAAGAACAATAGAAAATGAACACACAAACAAAAGGCAGATGCAACAAATTAAAAAAACTCTAATTTCTTGAGTTTCCCAGCAGCAATAAAGACACTAAAAGAAACTGTAGCAACTTCTTGCTGGATAAGAATCAATACTTATATAAGCAATTATAATTATAAAAGATCGCTGCATTCAAGTAAAAACATTTTTTACAAAATGTCCAAAGTGAGACAGAATCGAAGTATATACGTTCACCTCTTTAAAAGAAGGAAAAAATAAATCTATTCTTTACTTTTCAGGGGGGAAACAGTCTTAATTCTTGCCATAGCTGACACTGAAACAAAACCTAATTTAATCTTCATTTTAATATGGCTCTGCATAGGACCTTGGACAGGGGATTTGTCTCTTGAAAGCAACCTAAAACAGCAGTAGAAGACAGAATCTAAGTCAACATCTTTCAGAAGAGAAGCCTATGGTACTGGCTTTTAGTAATGTTGCCAAAAAAAAAAAAAAAGTCATTGGTGCCTTCTAAATTGTACCAGTTGCCAACAAAACTAACTTGTAAACTACTCTCAAGTATATCCTCATGCCAGCTGTATCCCTAATATTAGTGACTTAACAAGTATTCCTTTACTTTCTGAGGACCACAAGGTGCCTTGACAGATCTGAAATTCCACTGCTTACATATACGAAGAAAAAATTAAGCAGTAAAATTGACTGCAAATTATAAACTAAGAACAACCGATATAAATAAGAGACTATTTTCCTACACAATATTGTTTAGAAAAGTAAAATGTCTTAAGTCTATCCAGCAATAACTTAAGAGATGAAAAAAATGTGGCCAATATAG
Source organism: Anser brachyrhynchus (assembly GCF_964034855.1). Taxonomy (NCBI): domain Eukaryota; kingdom Metazoa; phylum Chordata; class Aves; order Anseriformes; family Anatidae; genus Anser; species Anser brachyrhynchus. Next base: position 85,991,991 of record NC_137695.1, on the reverse strand, counting down.
AGGAAAGGTGCAGACAACACAAGAGAGAAAGTGGAAGCTAAACATTTGTAACCGAACTTGAATGATGTATCATCTCTGCAATAAATATACTATTCTATCTTGATATATTGTGAAAACAGCCTGCTTTATACCCTTAAAAAACTGTCAACATAGTAATCAGGGTTTTTTTTTGTTTTAAGCTAAAGTTTAAAATTAACAGATGCATATTTGGGAGAATACATTTTGAAGTGTAGTTGAAATGGATACAAATTACATATGTTTTCAAGGACTGTAATTCGAATGTACTTCAGAAAATGGTATTTTTCAACTATTTTGATTTTTTTTCATTATACAGTGCTTTTGCAAACTATTTTTCTATTCAAATCATTTTTTCCAGTGAGAAAATAAAAATATTCAGACTGTACTAAGACTGTTGAAATGCAAGAAAAAATCTGTGAATGTTAAATTTCTTTTAAATATTATCCATGTGTGTATATAAACAGTATTTACATTCATCATATAATTGTATTATTTAAACACCATAAAAAATATATAAAAGAAAATAGGGTATTAATAGGGTTGTCTTTAAAGCAGAGGTCTTTTAGAAGAATAAATTGATATAACAAAAAATAATGTACAGAGTACATAACTACAAAATCAAAGAAAGTGCAAGATGATCAATAAACATCCTTCAGAAAAGAATAAAATTTAATCACTGGTATTTACTTTCTTCTACTGCAGGAACTGAAAGAAAGCAAAGCAAAACATGCATTTGGTTAATGGCAGAAATTTATTGCAATTACAGAAAGTATTAGGTTGCATAATGGCTTATGTGCTCAACATAGAAAAAAGACACAGGAACAACTAATGCAGCCACTGGTTGTGCTTAGAAAGGGAAAGCCCAGGCCTTATGATTTAGCAATCTGTGTAAAATAAAATAAAATAAAATAAAATAAAATAGATGCATATGGTACACAGAATATGAAAGCATTCAAAACCCGCTCTTTTTTGCCCTTCCTTAAAATAACTTTAAAATTAGTTAAATCATCATTAGAATATGGATAATTAAAATCTTTGCTGTAATCAGTTTTCCCATGTGGGGGTGGGGTACGATTTGTTTTAAAGCAAGGGGAGAAGGCTTAGAAGATAAGAGAAAATAATCATCCTCTGTTACTTAATATATCTTTTACCTCCAGTTTTCTGAAATATACTTGAATTACAGGAATGGATTTTATCACACTATAGCCCAAAGGATAAGTGAGACTGAGCTTCAACCCTTCTGCTTTAGAAATTAAAAATATTATTAGAAAATGTAGTACCTCTACAGATTGATACAAAAAGAATATAGTTTGATTTTAAAATTCCCACCTTAATTTACTGAGTAGTACTATATTGTCATATTTTTAAATGTATACTCTTTACTTTCCATCCTATCTTCAAAAAAAAAAAATGCACTTCAAAAAAATTAATGTGGAATTCTGATGCTTTATCAAGACAAATTTCATTTTTTTAGCAAGAGAAGCTTCTTAGTGCCCTATTCTAAGAGAAGTTCAGTTGTAGCTCCATAAGAAACAAGAGTTTCTTATGACTGTATGTCAAAATTTAACGTGAATTTATTTTATGAAGGGAATATTTATGTACTATCCTTTCTACACAGGCTACTGAATTGCTGCCTCAACGACTCTTTTGATGAAGAGGCACTGATCTAGATATTAGCTATTCCAAAATCAAGAGCTTTCCTCAAACAAAGCCATGTGTTTGGTGGGACATAAAGAAAATGCAAATTAACAAAGAACACTGCTCAAAAATAAAATGAAGACAAGATAACGTAGCCCTAATGCATTTTCTGGATTGTTTGACTATTGAAGATTAAACACCACCACCACCCCAAACACGCTACAGGAATTTAGTTTCAATCTTCAAACACAACACTTTTGAAATGTATCTATCACAGAAAATCACGACAACTGACATCTCAATCCTTTCTTTACTGTTTTCCAGAGAAAGGTTTTTAAACATAATGCATTCTTTAGAATGCTTCTATCCCCTGTAGACTTAATTTCCATGTATTATCAAAACCAACAAGAACACATTCAATTTGCAGTTGAATCAGCAAAAGCTTCCAGTAATCAACATGCAAAGTGTTAAGTACCCGCTTTAATAAACACAACATCTTCTGCTCCTCAAAGTACAATAGATTCTAAGTTGGTACTATTAAGTTTCCATTAGCAGTGTTGCCTGTGAATCGAAAAGGTATTACATTTTAGAACATAGCGTAATTTGTGTACCATCCCTCAGTGGCCATTTCATGTCTCATGTTGAATTGGAATTTAAATCCAGCTGAAGGATTTAAATACAACTCATTAAAAATTTTCAAATAAATAGACAATTCAATTTCTAAGAGAAATTCAGATTTATCTGAGATGAAAATGCAAAGCAACTAGCAGCTAAAGCAGAGCAACGTGCCTTTTTGGAAAGAGTATGTCTATGAGCTTCAAGCTGGTAATCCCTAAAATTTAAATTTATTTTTACAGCTTCCCCTTGGTCTTTTCTAGAAGCTTAAGCAAGAACCCATGCTAAGCAACAAAATACATTCTGGATTACCATTTCAGACTCCACATCAGTTAGGTCTGTTTCCTTCACAAAGAAAGACTTTCAAATCAAATCACCCCCTTCCTCAGCTTGCTAGATTGAAGCTCGTATACACTAGCAGCAATTTTTTACTCTCCTTAAACCTAAAACAGATGTTTCATGTTGTCTGACAAAATAAACAAAGTACTTTTAACAATCTCAAAATGTATGTATTTTGCAAAAATCATGCTCATTGTCACACCTTTATTTACTACTTCTCTTCCATTTTCAATCTGATAAGAGATTTTCAGCTCATCAAAGATGTGAGTGAGAGAGATAAGATGCATGTTCATAAAATTTTGTCAGATTTGGAGGTGCTGAAACCATCTATAACACAACACTTAACTTACTCAGAAATAAAACGTAACTTTAGAATACCTATAAGCAGCTACGTACCTAATACCTATACAGCAGCTACAGATCTTTTACAGTCTACAGTTAATGCAAAACTATTTAATAACTAAAATTTCAATCTGTGCTGCATTACTTTTATTTATAAGACATAAAGCAGTACCTATTTTAAGACTATACGAAGCAGTATCTTTTCATAATCTTTTACTTGCAAGATCATTTTATTATTTTTCAATTATAAAAGTTTTAATAAAGAAAATGCTGTTAGGGATCAATTTGAAGACTTGTGAGTTCTGTATCCAATTGCAATCTTTCTCTCTCTTGAGGTTTCATGTGTGAAACTGGTATTCAGAATAGTAATACCATCTAAAGGAAAAAAAAACAACAACAACAAAGAAAAACACCTTGATTCTAAGACTGTTTTATGTAACTATAAGAACAGCTTACTACCTTTTCTCACTGGAGATTTCAAACCTCTTTTGTTATGCTGTTTTCTGGCACACTGGCTTGATTTACTGAAAAATCAAAACCAGTGACACACATTTACCTAATTCTTCCTTGATGTACAGGAGATAGCTGAACGAAAGTCTCAGCTGCAGCCAAGAAAAATCATGGTCTCTGAGAGTTGCATTACCATGCACCACTGAGGAAGAGTATCGAACTGCTGGGAACAGGGAGGGAGAGAGATAAGCAATATATACTAAGTCTGTGAAAAGCACCTCTTCCTTGCTTTCAGCAGGTTCTGATGTGATTTTATGCTCTGCAAGTAAAAGGTGCCTTTCGTATCCTTGGGGAATTTCAGGGAGCACTTTCTGCTTATTTAAAAAGGCGTTGGAAAAATATTTTAATAGTCCTTGCAGCATGGTCTGGAAGCAATAAAACCTCTCTAGCTGAATTCTCTGCCTATTTGGCTTGTGAGCTGCTGTGCTTCTTCTCTCAGGCCAGATGAACCATGCATTCTGCCTGCAGAATAATATACCACCAATAAGTGGATTTAGGAGGCTTCCTCCCCCATCCACAGCCACCCCTTCTCTTCTGAATTAAGCATTCAGCAAGGAGGTGGAACAGATGGCTTTGAACTTTGAACTCCAAGAGGAATTAAATCACAGCTCTTCATACCCCATATGGGTGCTGCTACCATTAGGATCACTGAATCAATGGAATGGCCTTTCTCTGTCACGTTGCTGTGTTCATAAAGGAAGATAATCCTATGGATGTGTATCAGATTAGCTCAAGGCACAGCTACTCAATCGTGTTCCCATACCAAGCATCATTATTTATATCCCCTTGAGAAAGTTATATTAAAATGTGAGCATTCAAACACATTGCAATACTTTAGATGCTAACATTGCTTTAAGAAATGATGCTTTTGCAGAGAGTATGTGGTTAAAACTACAGCATAACATGAAGCTTTAATGAGTTGGGAAGCAGAAAGTTGTTTCTCAGGACTTGGCAAACAGGTGACTCACACAATTTCAAATTTAGCTTTAGCCTGCACTCTCTCTTTTTCTTCGCTGTGAAGGTATCAGCAAATCTCATGTACACAATATGGAGCAAAAGCACAATTCATGACAACATCAAACACAAAGTCCTTGATCTTACCAAGTGATCACCTAGTGCTGCATTTATATTTAATTTACCCAAGTTCTGGCCATAAAAATAACTCAGTAAAACAAAATTTACAAGGAGCATGATAAATGTAGTCACCATTTTATTTTATTTTTTTTAAAGCAGGCTGGCGTGCAAAAAGACACATTTTTCCAGCTTAGAAAAAGAATGCATTTTAATGTCAGGTTCAAAATGAAATAGAACAAATGTCAAGACTATGTTGGTGCATCAAACCTACAACCAAAAGGAGACGTACATATTTATTGCCTTTTATCATAATTACTATATTTGAAGCAAACAAATCCCACCCATATGCACATTAACCTGCATGTGCTATCAGACTTTTACTTTTTAGAAGTCTCAAATATTTCTGTTTGTTGGATATGAATTCTTCTTATCAACATATTATAACAAGAAACAGTATATAAGGATTCCTTAGGGATGTACCTAAGGTTTTACTTCAAGTGAGCTATCTAGTTTGTACCTCCAAACAAAAGCAAATTAGTACAAATTAGGCTACAGTTCAGATACAGCATTTCTCTTTGGTGGTTGAAAGCAGTGTGACTGACAACACTCTTTTACTCCCAGACATGAAAACATTTTACTCCCTAAGACCAGTTAGATGATCTCATAGAATATAGACTCATAGAATCATTCAGGTTGGAAAAGACCTCTAAGATCATCTAGTCTGACCCTTAACATAGTACTAAATTCCACCACTACACCATGCTACTAAGTTCTAAATCTACACATTTCTTGAAAACCTCCAGGGATGGTGGTTCAACCACTTCCCAGATCCAATATCAAGAGCTACATGTGAAAGCATATATTCTAGAGAACACCCATTTCAAAATATATTGTATTTATAGACATTCTTGTTGGTGACATCCAACTTTTATTTTACTAAAAATCACACATGCACACACAAAACCTGAAACTCTAAGGCAAAGATGACACAAGTCATATGTAGTCTATTAGTTCTGAACAAGAAACATTACACCTGTCAAGAGACACCTAATTTTTGTATGATGGATTCAGAAAGGAAACAGAAATATAATTATAAGGCTGCTGCTAAATAAAACAATTCAAAATGTATCTAATAATAATAAGTCTATATTAAATTCCCAGAAGCTTCTTCTCAGGAAGAGAAAACATTCCAACTTAAGATAGACCTGCTAACATGTTTAATCAGTAGCTAGGACTGAACTGTTCAGATAGTGGAGATAAGCACCTCCAAAAAAATGTGTAACCTCTTAATAAAACAGTCGAAAAAAAAAAGACAAAACAAACAAAATAAAACAAACAACCAAAAAAAACCCAACAGATATTAATTGCAAGATGAAATGGTTGTTATGATTTAAAGCTTACTATCTGACAGAGCAGCAGTGAAAAATGACATGCTGTACACAAAGGATAAAATCACTATGGAATACAGACCCTGGACCACTGCCAGTCTTCTAAAGTTGAGGTGTATTAACTCTGATTGGATCTGACCAGACAGGGAGCGCTTACTGCTCCTATTACTTTTTTATTGTCTTCTCTTTGTGCCACCACAATAAGTAAGTACCTTGTACTACCCAAAGCATGCTATGAATATGGTAGTTTTCCCACTGAATAAATTTTCCAGGGCCCAGATCAAAGAAGCACTTACATGCACAAGTGGAGAAAACTACTTCTCAGATAATAACCCACAATAAACCTTGCCTGATTTCTTAACTGAGTCATATCTGGCTATTTTGATTGGAAGTATCAGAAAGACAACTGACTGCTGTAGCAATCCAGTAGCATTATAAATTTGGCTGACTAGAATGAGTCAAGGGCTATCTTCTACTCAAACTCATTTGCAGCTTGCACAGTACGTGTCTGTATGTCTCTGTCTCCAGATGAGCCAAATCCAGTATATATAACCAGTACAAATCCAGTATGATTTGCACGGAATGTCAGCAGCAGTTTCAGCCTAAAGCACAACTTTTGTCCAAAAATAGAGAAGGAAAGAAAGATGCTGTCACTCATTTTCTTTCCAACAGAATGTAAACTAGGAAGTAAATGGACAATGAGGCAGCAGCAAAATTGCCATTAGAGACATGAACCTAGAACTCCTCCCTAGCAGATTTTCATCTCATTTCATCTCTAGAACATTAAAGCGGTAATAGCTATATTATGTAATGTATATTATCATATTACATTATATTCTTTGTATAAGAGTCTAGAAGTTGGGACATCTGGCAATAGGGCAATAGTTAAAAATCAGCTCTTATCTCCTAGACAAGTGATCTAGCCACTATGTTGGTTGTGGTTATTCCCATTCCTTCTGAACATGTGCAGTTATAGAAACAAATTTCCAAGATTTGTGAGATAATAAAAATAAAAAATAAATTAAAGGAATAACTGTATACAAGTGAGTCTTCGCTGCAAATGCTTTTTATGACTCTTACTCAGTGTCTTGATATAGTAAAATGCAGATGAAGCCTAATCTACATTTTTGTGAATCTACCTGCAGGTTACATGATGCTTCATAGAAAGGCCACAATACTGTCAATAACATAATATTTCCTTTACAATTACTCTGTCAGGAAAAATAAATAAATAAATAAGAAACAAAAAACATGCTGATTACTAGTGTCACTGCTTGTATTTGCTTAGTCATAAACATTTGGATTTATTGAGGCTTACTGTGAAAAACGCTGCAAAATGAAGAAGCTTATAAATGTGAACAAAAAGAATTCAGTAGAATATCCTATATAAAAATAACTTTACTCACACAGCTCACACTGACTACCATATATATGATGTCATCATACTTGTGATCCTCCATTTCCTTCTCTTCAAGGTCGAGTTTCATGTAGGGTTTGAAATATTTTGATTTCATAAGTATTCAGCTTTCTTCTTTGTTTGGCAATGGGTTCATTAAGTCACTCTTCACCTTAAATGAAAGGCTTTTCAAAAGTAAAAGGCCTTGCAGAATATTCTACAGATGTTACAATGCTCAGTAATGTACCAAGATGCCCAATGCTTTCTGAAAAGCTCTTGTATAGCCAAGTCCCTTGAAAGGGAACACTTCCACCTCACATCTCTCAAGAAGGGTCCTGAACACTGACTGAGTACTCCCACAACTACATTGTTCTGGAGAGGAAAAAAAAAAAAAAAAAAAGGCAGACATCTGAATATAGGTTCAGGTGCTAATAGAGACCTCAGCCTTAAAGACAGCAGGAACACCTCTTTCACCCTCAGGTTCACATTCTGTGCTTTAGACTCACCTACTAACACATGAATGTAGGGGTTTTCCAGTCTGGTTTCCCTGCCAAGAAGATGAGGTGATAGTCTCTAAAAAACTTGGAAGGAAGAAGGGAAGGTTATTTGGTCATCCTAACTTTGTAAAGTAGTAAAACAAGTGTTGAGAGCTCAGCAATACTTTGACAGAAAGGAGCTTTCCTTGGAGTGGAATGGAAGGTGGAGACAAAGTCTCAACCAGCTCTTCACAGTTTCCCCCCTTCTTAGCCTGTGTATTAGTCTTGCTTGCATGCAAACAGAGCAGGCTGTTCTTTGGGCAGTAGCTGCTTTTGGCACGAATTCTGACTTCCAATGATGGCACAGAAGAGCCCACACCGTATGTTCTTTGGACATTTATTTACAGTCTTTATCCGATAGAGTTGGGCAATTATAAAGACATAAGCATAACTTGTGAACAGACAAAAAGGCTTCTCCTGCTTAAATTTATCCCATGAGAACAGAATACAAATGCCACCTATTTGCAGCAAGCAATTCATGAACAGGCTATCTAAAATATGAACAAACTATCTGGGCAAATACCAGCAACAAACTAATCAAAATCATGACCTATTTCTGAGTTGACAATAACAATAAAAAATGACTACAAATAAATAGTGGGTAATTTGTGAACCAAATAAAGGGCTATGGTTCTCACATATAAATTGCTGTCAATGAATAATTTAACCAGCTCTACTTAGAGTCATCAATTTATTAAGAAACCTCTTTAGCGCTATCTGACTGGAGCTGGCAGAAAGAAAGATCTCCACACAGAGTGAAAAAGCCAAGGGAAATCAGTAGTAAACATCTACGATTCAGGGTTTGATTCTCTAGAGCTTGACAGTATCATTTGTAGCCTGGACTTCAAACATGGCCATTCCAATCTGGTAACATTTTAAAGCCATTTTGCCCAGTAGAGGTGACACAATACATAAGGCAGTGGCAAATCAACATTTCTGTGTTTAAATTACTTAGTAAAATGGCTAACGTTTACACTATCCTTTCTTTTGATTCTGTATGGAAAATATTATAAATATTCTTATTCTGGCAAGAGCATATAAGAAGCATTCTCAGTAATAACATTAGCATGAATCCCAGAGTGAACATTAGACTCTCAAAGCCAAAACAATGCAATCTTTTTTCAGGCTTTGCAGCAAAATGTTTCATGGAAAGATTAATAATATAAACAATGTGTTCACTCAAGTAGATTTTCCTTTATCAGTGGTAATGGTCACTGTAAAAAGAGCAGAAGATAAGGTTATTCCTTTGATGATTTACTGCATAATTTTTTAAACAATGTTCATGATCATCACGTTGCTGGTCTTGGAAGACTGGTGTCTTCCAAGGTGCACTACTTCTAGACAGAAAAGTAATTGGAAACTGTCCATTCTTCAAACCTCTTAAAATGATACTGCAAAAGGCCAGGAGGACAAGAAGTTACAGGGAAGTAGTTTTAAAAACATTGTAGTGGAGCTTTAGGACTGTGTATAAACACACTATGCCTTTATCAAGGAAAGACAGAGAAACATAGCAACCATTTTCTTTTAATTTTGGTAATATCTTAACAGATGTGAAAGAGTTTTAAAACTCTCTGACTATTGCCTGCTACAGTGCGTATGCCCCATTATCTACCTGCACTCTGATTTTTCCTGCTGCTCTGTTTTTGAACTAGAAAGCATTAATACATACAAATAGTCTACCTACCACTTTCACACTTGAGTTGTGACTCAAATTATAACTATTTTGATCATTGTTATTATTGCATTTATATGGCAGTTTCTAGACTAAACAGGTGTTCTTAAGCTTACAGGAAATATCTAGAGCTTCTTTCTACAAAAACTATCTGCAGATTACTTTCAATAATCCCAACACACCTGAGACAATACAGTCAGAAATAGTGCCAAATTGGAAAGAAAAAAAAAATGCAGTCAATTTAAGCTTTGCTGCTCTCTTCACCATGTATGAAATGTATATAAGCATATATTTTTGCTTATAATGTTAAGGTTCATAATGTCAAGGTCCATAGCTTCACACTTACTGCTTATATTATGACACTACACTCATTAAGTATGAAAGCTGCACACTTTGATCAGAACCTGTAGTCTGCCAGGAAAATGACGACATTTCCTCCAAAATTTTGAAGCAAAACCACATATTCATTGCTTTTTTTTCCTTTTCCTTTTCCTTTTCCCTTTCCTTTTCCCTTTCCCTCTTTCTTCTTTTTAAGATCTTGGGTTGTTCCTTAGCAAAATGTGTCCTGTATGGCTAACAAAAACAAAAGTAAAAAGATAGTATTGTAACAAAAAGTGGAAGAATCAAATCTTGCACTACTTTGCATCAATTTACTCTCATCTAGTAAGACAAATGGGAGAAATACAAAATGTTTTGATAGCATTTCCACAATGAATGTCATGCATACTCCAAATCACTTCATGAGGTAAGGACTAATCTCTGGAAAATCTGCAACATCAGGGAGGGCTTCAACAGAAAAAATGTTACATTTGTGTAGATTTAATACCTGTTATTCTCCTGCTGTAGGCAAATGTATGAAAAATCCATCTGCATTTTCCGTTTGAAATTTCTTTGTGAAACCTCCACGTGCCTTCATAATCATTATTTCATGTGTATCATCGTTTATTTTTTAATCATTATTCTTTCCATTGCTATGCATATTTTTGAGGTCTTAAGAGGGAAAAAAAATGCTACCTTCCTGAACTTCTTGGTACAGCTTCCATAACTTACTCTGGTCATCTTTAAGTCTCAAATAAAACCTGTCTTTATGGTACAAAAATTCAGGCTCAGTTCAGTGAAAAGCCCGCTCTTAGCATAGAGATAAGCTATGCAACCAACAGTAAATATTTCTTCACGTTTCACTAGATCTTTGTAAGTTAGCTATACCCCAATTTCATCAGTGCTAAAGCATAAATTACCGTAATCAAGATCCACCACCAAGCATATATAATTTCTGCTCAGGATACAGAGGGTATATATTTTGCCCACTGAGAAAAGTACTAAGAAAACATGGGATTTTTTTCCACCATTTTTAAAATATGACCTTGAAATTCATTTTCAGACAATGTCAATATTATTTTTTCTGAATTCTCAAAAGCCAGCAACCAGAAACTGGTTTCAGAATACCCTCAAACTAATCTAAGACAACAAATCTAAGAATTTTCTTATTTGTTCCAATAAATCAATACATTTTGTAACAACCTTCTAAATAAAGGCTACTTGGAGTATATTTTCTCAAGCTTTTGCTCTTGTTGCAGTATCCTGAAAAATGCTTTGGAGACCTTTTTTACATTAGCAAAGTTTTTAATCGCAGGACACCTAGGCATGTAAACTGAAAAGGAAAAAAAGTTAAATGGAGAAAGAAAAAGGAGAGGAGAAAAGGACAAAAAGACAGACGAGAAGAAGGGGAAAGTACACAAAACTATGAAATGTGTAACACCATTTTGTTTTTACTTTTTTGAAATTTAAAAAGTAGTCAGAACTAGTCAGATCATTCACTAACCTGCTCCACCTTTAACCTATTATTAGAGATAATTTGTAGTTCAGAACTTCTGTGAATTCTTTCCTTGACTTTCATTTCTGAACCACTGAAAAATGTTTCAGAGATTTCTGCCTGCCTAAAGACAGCATCACTGTGCTAGTTCTAAGCAACAGAAAATGTGCAGGAATTGATATATCCCTTCTTTCTCTGTTAGAAGTCAGGGCAGCAGAAGATTAAGATGTGTTTCCAAAGTAGTAGAATATATTTTTGATACCAGCAGTAGCTGTTAAATCCCAGCACATCAGAATCTCCAGAAGAATGATGACTTGGCAGAGGTTTAAGAAATGAAGACTGTTTACACAGCAGATTAATGCATTTGTTTGCTTATTCCCAGTCTCTCCTTAAGTAACATTATCTCTACGTAAGACTTAATGAAATTAGAATACACTTTTAATACTGTCAGGGTTATTCTCCTCTGTCATACCTGTAATTCTGATAACAGGTTGGAGAAGTAGGTGAATGTGAGATGAGGGAAGAAGGAATTTTCTCTTAACTACTGCCTATCTGCTTCAAATAATAGGATTTTTGCTTTGATTAACAAAGACAGAGCATTCATTTGTATTCAATCTAATCTATATGTTTACCTTTCCACTGAATCAGCTTCATGAATGTTAAGAGGCAATTTTGTAAGAATGCTGCAATGAATTAAAACTACAAAAGTTAGGCAGAATACATCCCCCACAGCATGGGTTGGATCCATCCTGCTTTATGGCAGTAGGTATAAATTCCTTACCACCAGTTATCAGGAGTTGAACGTATTTCCCTTTTGGCACCAAGTAGTACAGTGACATCTATTCTCACAGGATTGTTTAAAAATGCAGTTTAGCCCAACCAATTTGCATACTGTACTGGAATGTGACAGACAGGATAATTCAGGTTGGAACGGATTTCAGGTGGTCTCAAATCCAATCTCCTGCTCAAAGGAGAACTAGTTGTAACATAGACTGGGTAGCAGTCTAGTCTTGAAAACCTTCGAGGGTGGAGACTGCACAACCTCTCTGAGAAATCTGACCCATCACTTGACTTGCCCAGAGAAGCTGTGGATGCCCTGTTCCTGGAATTGTTCAAGGTCAGTTTGGATGGGGTTTTGAGCAACCTGGTCTGGTGGGAGGTGTCCCTGCCCATGGCAGGAGGGTTGGAATTAGATGATCTTTAGTTCCCTTCCAACTCAAACCATTCTATGATTCTGTGGTTTTAAAGTCAGTGCTGGTTTCCACAGTTAACACCATTGCCTTCTAGTTTCTGTTGTTTATAGAAGCAGTGTTGTCTTGGTAATCTTTTACCACATGCAGTTTAGGATGCAAACTCTGCACTAACTGTCACAGACCTTCTACACAAGATAATCTAACTCTATGGAGAACTAAGGTCCTGCATCATTACCACTATAATGAAATTAAAGTGACTTGCACACCAAAAAGGTAGAAATACTGTCATTTCCCCCAGTTCATAAGATTTTAAGAAAACTACACTGTGTATTTTGGTATACTTGAGTATTTTTACACTACCCTCACGTATTGTAGGTATGGTACTTATATAAAAATATGAGGCTCATTTTCACTTCTACCAATCAGCTAATGTTTCTGAAAAGTAAGTATTAATGTTGGTTTGTTTTTTTTTAAATAAAGCTTAGTACTTATGCTCAATTGGGAGTGCACACAGAAGGAACGTTAACAACAAAAAAAAAAACAACAAAAAACTGCAGTTGGGTGAAATCAAAGTGAAATAGAATTTGCTCTATCAGAAAAAAAACTTCCATAACACTATTTTGTTACTTATGTTTCTTTATCGTACAGTTTCTCACATTCATGCACCACACACTTTCTGATTACATAAAAGCATGTACTGGTGTCAGACTAAAGATTCAGCTACCATAGAATCCTACTTCCATAAATGACTGAAAACAGAAGTACAGAGAAGAATAAATGTAAAGGGCAAGTATATATCATAAGGAATATACAAGCAACATATTTTCAGCAGCAAGAAGGATGCATAAAAAGAACTTGGAACTGTTATTGAATACACATTATTAATGAACCATGAAACTTGAAATTTTATATCCTCACTTTTTGAATCAGACATAAAAGGAAAAACAGTAAGAAAAACTGAAAACAACCAGAATTGTGACAAATTACATCATTCTCAATGCTGTCATTATAATGTAAATATCCTACAACACAGTGACAGTGTCTTCATATAAAACCGAGTACATGTTTCTGTAATTCAGTTTCTGTCAGATCGCTACAGTACAAACTGCACTTAGAATAGGCATGATTTCGCTTAAAAGGCTATGACTTACCAACCAGCAGGTTGTTTCAACGACAACTGGCCAAATCCAAGTACAGTTTTAACTTATTAAAGACTTTCAGGTTACTGCCTTCTTTCCAGGAGCACAATTAGAAAGATTTATCTACCAGGATAATATGACAAGAAATACTGTCCCACCCAAATGCGCCAAATTACTCAAAAATCTCTTCAGACTCAAAAAGAAATAATCTTCACTGAAAAGAAAAAAAAAAAAAAGAAAAAAAAAAGATATAATGTTTGCAGGGGAAAAATAAATCACGTATTGAACCACAATGCACAATTTTCCGTACTGTTTAATATCTTCATCGATGACATAGACAGTGGGATCGAGTGTACCCTCTGCAAGTTTGCAGATGACTCCAAGCTGAGTGGTGTGGTTGATATGATAGAAGGAAGGGATGCCATCCAAAGGGACCTCGACAGGCTTGAGAAGTGGGCCCACATGAACCTAATGAGGTTCAACAAGTCTCAATGCAGGGTGCTGCACCTGGGCTGGGGCAATCCCGGACATGAGCACAGACTGGGAGAAGAACTCATTGAGAGCAGCCCTGCAGAGAAGGACTTGGGGGCTCTGTTAGAGCGGGTCCAGAGAAGGGCCACAAAAATAATCAGAGGGCTGGAGCACTTCTCCTGCGAAGAAAGGCTCAGAGAGCTGGGGCTGTTCAACCTACAGAAGAGAAGGCTCCGGGTGACCTCATCGCAGCCTTTCAATACTTAAAAAAATACTTATAAAAAGGATGGAGAAGGACTTTACTCAGGTAGATGATGATAGGACAAGGGGGGATGGTTTTAAACTAAAAGAGGGAGATTTAGATTAGAGGTTAGAAGGAAATTTTTCACTCAGAGGATGGTAAGGAACTGGAACAGGTTGTCCAGAGAGGTTGTGGATGCCCCATTCCTGAAGGTGTTCAAGACCAGGTTAGATGAGGCCCTGAGCAACCTGATCTAGTGGGTGACATCCCTGCCCTAAGGCAGGGGCGTTGGAACTAGATGATCCTTGAGGTCCCTTCCAACCCAGGCCATTCTATGATCCTGAGGTTCCTGATAAGTGATAAGCCACAGAATATACAATTTTCAATAATAAATCATATTTAAGAGTGATCAAAATGATTCAGTTTCTCTATAATTGATGTGATGATTATGATGAAATTCTATAGAAATTGACCTCATTGATTGCAAGAACAAATAACTAGTTGTATAAGATTTTTCTTCCACATGTTGATCAACAGATTATTTCTTTAATTTTTTTTTTATTTGGTGCTTACTCACTATGAGACTAAAAAGGCACACTAGTAAACCACTGTTTAGATGAGATATCCCCTGCTAATGTGCTTAGAACTAACTATGTGAGAATTGCCCTAAGTTTTCTGCCACAAAGCTCTAAACATGTTACTCCAACCTAATATTTCAGTATCAGTTAGGGACACCATTCTTCTGCAAGATCAATTCTCTGACACCTTCAGTGGTTTTAAGAAGCTTGAATGAAATTTTAAACCTAGAAAGCAATACTTCTAATCAAGACAATTTTAGTCAGAGAACTGAAGCAATGTATGAACCTTGAGTGTGATGGTACCCTTAACTACATAGAAAAGAATAGAAGAGAGAAACTTGTCAATTCGTGTTTACAGAATTTCCGGCCATTCACTCCCTTAGTGGCATATATACTTCATGCTTTCAAAGAACTGTAAAGACACCAACATCTAAGTTCACAATATTATATAAACCAAGACACTGCAAACTACTGAACTCATTTACTCAGAAAATGTAAAGGCAGAGATAATGCTTCCATAAATGAAACAACAACAAACTGTTGTTCAAGGTGTTACACACGCTGCCAAACTGATTTACAGACCATTAAAATTCACAGACCTCACACTTTTGCAGTTATCACAACAACACAGAGTTCATACCTGTGGCAAGATAGATGATATGGAAGAGCATGTCCTTGCCCTGCACAACATCCACAACCACATGAGAAAATCGGCTATTGTCTTCCATGAAGTAAGGAATTGGAATAACTGGTTGAACGACTTCATGCATTAAGAAGAATTTTTGAGCATCCTGAAGATTCCTCTCAGTCAGATTCACATACAAACCCTGGTCCATGGTGCCGCACTGCAAACACAGAAAAGTAACGTTACCATATGCCTCAACCATAACAACAGATTTACTCTCTGAATTAGAACATAAGAACATGAATACCAAGACTGTGTATTATAGCGACACTTTGGAATTCCACATTCATGGCACATTTCGGTGCTGATCAGACTGTTCACACAGTGACTGAGGAAGCTCCACTTTCCTGAGGCAGTACTAAGTGGACTCCCTAACTCCAAGCAATATGAAAGGGCACCAGACTGACTACAGATGGGTTATAGTAATATTTGGCTATAACTTATGCACACAGGACAGCAAGAAGAAAAGCTACTATCGGAAATTTCTGACTAGTTTTCTTCACAATCTACACAGACACAGTGCTAAAGGCATTACAAATTTTCAAAGGAAATCTCTATCACAGCCAGGGTCTGACAGGAATCCCAGGTCACAGCACAGTTCTCCACAGTTCTATAAGCTTCTTCAGACTTTGTGTTCGTTAGCCAAGAATGGACAGAATAGAGTTCTAACTATAAATCTTACTAAAAATGTTATCCATAGCAAAGATATGTTTGCTTTGGAACTGACCATATTGTATATATAAAATTTGTACTAATTTCTGTGTATTTATTCATCACATGCACAAATTCCAAACACAACTAAACAAAGCAAGATAAGCAGCAATTAATTTTAAAAACTTTGTGTTTAGGTCTTCAACTAACTGAGGACACTAGATATATGCTTAACATGTGTGAGTATGTAAACATCTTCATGTTTACTCATACACAGATGCATTAGAGAAGTAAAACAGTACTTCACAACATTTATCAAACATTAGTGATGTGAAAGGATACTCAAGTCATATTTTTTCACTCTATTCCACTTTTAGGACCAGCTTAACAGCTTTGTCAGTGACATGGACAGTGGGATTGAGTGCAAGTTCAGTAATTTGAATGATGACACCAAGCTGTGTGGTGTGGTCAACACACTGGAGGGAAGGGATGCCATCCAGAGGGACCTGGACAGGCTTGAGAGGTGGGCCTGTGTGAACCTTATGACGTTCAAAAATGCCAAGTGTAATAAGGTCCTATACATGGGTCAGGGCAATTAGGAAGGGAAGTTATGGATCCCCCTTCCCTGGAAGTGTTCAAGGCCAGGTTGGATGGGGCTTTGGGCAACCTCGTCTACTGGAAAGTGTCTCTGCCAATTGCAGGGGGGTTGGAACTAAATGATCTTTGAGGTCCCTTCCAACCCAAACCATTTTATGATTCTAGGATACTATGTCATAAATTGCACTATAAATCACTATATGAACTAAATCATACAGTCTGCAAAACCCTAGAAGTTATTTTTTCATCATTGCTGTGTTAGCAATCTGGAATTAAGTGATCACTCCAAATATAGATTTTATTTTTTTAATTCAATCAGTAATTCCATAACAAGAGAACCTATGAGGACGAAAGACAACTGACAGGAAACAACTATTTTTCTTGCTCTATGAGCACCCTGCATGCCACACCACTGACAAAAATAAATAAAATAAAATAAAATAAAATAAAATAAAATAAAATAAAATAAAATAAAATAAAATAAAATAAAATAAAATAAAATAATAATAAAATAATAATAAAATAAAATAAGCATGCCAAAGAAGAATTCTTCTGATTATATCAAGCTAGAAAGATTCCAGCTAGAATGCTCATAGTACACTGAAATACATATTGTCCTTGGTCTTGCAATGGAAGATGTCCTGCATAAGGAGAAAAGTAACAAGCTCTGGAAAGAAACAGTGTTGTTCAGGACTGGGACTCCAGTACTATTCTAATCTGGAAAATATTTCAATTAATACATCATTACATCCAGCCTTGGAAATAAAATGCTGAATGTAATTATCACCACCCAGCAGTAGAGTTCCTTCATAATCACGTGCTTCTGTCTGTTACTGCTGAGTAGCTGAATACTCTGAGGATAAATCTAATTCTCCAACTACATAAACAGAACTTCTTATATTTTACCATACCCATGCTTCCTCCTTTTGGGGAAGGAAATCACAAGTTCAGCCAGAGTACGTATCCTCTCTACATGCAGTATGTACTTTAAAGCACTGTGAAATCTTAAAAAGGTTACACCTAGCTCTAAGCATTAGACTAGCTTCTGGTATATGTCGGCACTGCACTTATGGAGCCAAAAATCTAACTGAAAGTTCAAATGAATAAAAGATAGCACCTGCGAAAAACAGAAGTTCAACATCACTAATGATACCTAGAGATCAGTTAACATGAATTGGCATCAATACTGTGTTGTAAAAGGCCACGTTACAGCTCTTTAAACTAGTGCTAGCCTACGAAGCTGTTGCTCTGTGAGATACGATAGAAATGTTGCTGCTCTTGTAAATTTGATAGAGAAAGTACCAGTCATATTAAAACCAGCCAGATTCTCCAAACAAGAAATTTCAACATTTCACTGCCTGGACTGGGAATTAGAGATGAGTACTGACAGTACAATATAGATTCCAACTGTTTTTACATAGCCATTGGACTGTTAGCTTCATTTGTATGCACCATTCTGTATGGGGTGCTTTTGCAATAATTAGACTCATTAATAAAGGTTTCGCAGGGAGACATTAATAACTTGCATTTGACTTTCATTTAGTCAGAAAGAAGATTTTTACATACAAGCCTTTCTTCAGGTTTCTTTTTTCAAAAGTATAGCCTCACTTAGATCTTCTTAAAATCATTATTCTGACAACGTAAGTATTTCTACAAAATGTAAAAAGTTATATACCAATAATAGCCTGCTTCGGCAATATGGCTCACTTAAATGGTATTTTGTCACTTGGGGATAATGCCAAACACACTACTCAGAAAAGGTAACAGGGCTCTGGCCTGTATTCAGAGCATATTCAGTGCTTTATTTTCCTTTGCTTGCATAAATCAGGGCGTAATTAAAACTACCTACAGTCCCTGGTGGATGGTTCTGTTTCATGCTTGCAGAGAGCTCATGACCTTAACAAGACAGGGAAGGCTGTTATAGAAGCAGCACTAAACCCCTGAGATTGTATCGAGATTAAAGGAAGGGTGAAAGGCAGATCCAGATTTAAATATTGTAGTGAAAAGTTATTGGTTTTAATCACTATATTAAAGTAGTTTTCCTTCTATTTCCCTTGCCAGCATGGCTCTCACTATAATTCTCCTTGTGGGAGTAGTGACCGTGCAGAAGAATAAAAATGCTGTATTGGGTGGCAAGGGCTTGGTAGCAGGAGAGCTGGAGTGGCCTCTGTGAGCAGAGCCCAGCAGCTGCAACAAGTCAGATCAGAGCCAGCTCCAGCAAGCTCCAAAAGGGACCCAGGCAGGCAGCAGCAGTTCCCCTGCAGCCTGTGTAGAGGCCCCTGGTGGAGCAGGCTGTCCCCCTGCAGCCCATGGGTCCCACACGGAGCAGATCTCCACGCTGCAGCCCATGGAGGAGCCCCCGGTGGAGCAGGTGGATGTGGCCTGGAGGAGGCTGCGGCCCATGGAGAGCCCCCGCAGGAGCAGGCCCCGGGCCGGAGCTGCAGCCCGTGGAGAGGAGCCCACGCAGGAGCAGGGGGTCTGGGGGGAGCTGCCGCCCGTGGGGGACCCGTGCTGGAGCAGTTTGCTCCTGGGGGATGGATGGACCCCATGGTACGGAGCCATGTGGGAGCAGTTCTTGAAGAGCTGCTGCCTGTGGGCAGCCCCCACAGGCTCAGTTTGGGAAGGACGGCATCCCGTGGGAGGGACCCCGCGTGGAGCAGGGGCACAGAGTGACCCTGAAGGAGCAGTGGAGAAAAAGCATCAGGGACTGACCGCAGCCCCCATTCCCCTTTCTCCTGCACTACTCAGGGGGAGGAGGTGGAAGAGGGTGGATGTTTTCTCTTTTTTTTTTTTTCTAAGTTCTCACTCTTCAAGTCTGTTATTACTTGGCCATAAATTATATTAATTTCCCTTATGCTGAGCCTGTTTAGCTCATGACAGTAATTGAGCAATCCCCCTGTCCTTACCTCAACCCAATGAGCTTTTTATCATCGTATGTTCTCACCCTGTCCCATTGAGGAGGGGGAGTGACAGAGTGGCTCTGGTGTTTGGCTCCCAGGGTTAAACCACAACAAATGTGTGCATATGTGCTTACCTGAAATATCCTTTTATTTTTGTTTAAGAGTACCAGTGACTGACCCACCTTGAAGTAATTAGTTTTATGCTGTCAGCCAGCTACAGATCATTACATGCTCTGAGGCTGACAAGTTCAAATAAGGAGCACAACACTTCACAAATTATTTTAATCAGACTCTTCACAAGCATGGACCACCTTGCACAGAGAAATATACACAATGGTAACCACTCCTTTTTTCCCCCCATCTTCTCCCCCTATCATTTTTTTCTGTGAAACAGTGTTTCCTTTCCAGATTCTAATAGCACAAATGCAGTGTAAAGGAGAATAACAAGTTGATTATATTTGAACCAGGAATTAATATTATCTTGACAGATAACTACAATGCTTCATTTTGACAGATTAAAGTTAAGATTTTTTTTCTCCTAACCTTCAAAGCACATCCTCTTTCCAACTCAAATTATTTTGTGAAAAGATAAAATTAAGGATGTTGAAATAGGGGGGAATTCTTAAGCTTTTTTTCCATTTATTTATTTATTTTTAAATTTTAACGTCTTAGGCTACAATATACTGGGAAACTCTGGAGTTACTTAAGTACGAGACACACAACATTCTGAAACAAACCACCACTTGTAAACTATTGTCCTTCTCCCACATATCTGTACCTGAAAATTAGGGTTAGGATTGGGATATGGAAGCCAAGCAGAGCGAGAGTTTTCCTGGTATTTGAAGGGTCCATTAAAAGCCTGAGTTATGGCACTCAGGTTGAAAACGCAAACTGCCGAGGCTGCTATGCTGTTCCTGCAAGAGAAATATAAACATTAACTTAAATAACAACATTATGAAGTTAATTTGCTGAAAAATAGATTAAAAAATATATATATTCTCCTTTACTAATTCTCCAATCCTTCAAGTAATTAACAAAACTATTACGATCACCCAGGAGACAGTATCTCAAGATAAAGATACATGATGTGCTGACATTGGACTTAATTTTTGGTCACCCTTGCCAAGTAGCTCATATGGGAGAAACTTCATACTTTGTGCTGCTACTCTAGTACAAGAAGGCCATACTTTATTCCCACATATAATCACATGCATCAAGGACATCTTTCTTCTAGTTTCAAAGCTCAGGATAACATTCTTCTTGGGGCTCATTAATGGTTCTTCTATGTAACCAATGACAATACAAAGAGGTAAGGATTTTCATCTTATGGCATATTTCTGAACCCTACAGAACCCCTGGGTAAGAAACCTGAACAAAAATCCCATCTTCCAAATGATGATGTACAGCAACAAAAATGCAAATTCCAGAAACCCATCAAGGGAAAACAACTTGGATTGCATACTTTACGAGATCTCCTGTTACAGGAATAAACAGCAGCCAGGCAAAACATACAATTTCCTGTTCTTGTCTCGAAAATGTGACAGATTTCACGATAAAGCAATTCTGCGTGGTGTAAACAATATAACTCAGTGACTCCAAGATCTCTTAATGTGGAAAATTGCATTGTTCTTTTCCACAATATGAAATAAAGATATAGATAATTAAGGTGGCAGTTGCACAAATTTGCACCGCAGGTAAAACAGCTGACAATTGATCCACAAAGCTTTCTTCTTTTTATTTTTTTTAAGCTACCGTGCATTTTACACAAGCCTTTAGAAAACCTACTATAGAAACTCCGAAATGATGGAGAGAAAAAATAACAAATTTAACAAAACTTTTCAAAACTGAAAAAAATAGTTAGGATATATGGATTTAACAGCAGGACAAGAGAGAAATTTCCTTGTTTATGTTTGTCACCCTTATTTCAAAGAATCCCCAAAACCTGAAGTTTTGTGCTAGTACTTTCTGCAGAATCAATTATTGATAGAGTTGATAATTCCAGGCCTATATAAACTATCATTAAAGACAGCTTACAAATACTATTAACAAATATCAAATTCTTCTTGAATTTCCTCAAGTCCTTAAAGGACATCAGACTGATGCTTGTAAATATTCAGATGGTCTGAAAGAAATAAAATCAGCTTCATTAAGAAGCAGGAGGTACAATGTACTTAAAAGTCAAACACACATAACTGGTGCATGTTTTGCTAGGACTCACAATATTTATAGACAGAAATGCTTCAGTTTTTCCCTCACAAAATATTTCACAGTATATTTAAAAAAGAATTAGGGTACAACAAAATCGTTGCAATTCTAAAGATACTGAGATTGAAGAATGCTGAATGTGGTTCAATAATATCTGATGCTGCTACACCAATGGAAAGGAGTATGTGGGTTCCCCTCATGGGAAACCCTGGTGGCTCTCCATCACCAGGTTTCAAGACTGAAATCATACAGGTTGTGCAGATATCTGTGAACGATATGCAACATGGGGAAGCAATCTGAACTCTGAATTTCCACAATGTTCAAAATTTTATTTACAACATTTGATGTCAGAAACAAGAGTCTAAATGGACCTATCACTAAATCAATCAATCAATCAATTAGTTGTAATTAATTCCTCTTTGAATAGTATGTCTCTGTTGGACAAGGCAGAATGCTAAGCTACTAGGAAAGAAGGAAGTAGCATCAAGGTTTCAAGTACTGCCTCCTTTCATGTGTCAAGGTCTTACATTCCAGGTTCCTTTTCAGAAGGATCAGGGTGAATGATGACAGCACTGAAACAACCTCAGAAATGGTGTAATTTGTAGCACAGGAAACCCCACCATTCCACAGATTGCCAGGACGGTCCTTCAGAGGGACTGCCATGACCAAAGCCTTGCAGATTTGCTGGAGCAGAATTCCGCCAGGCAGGCTTTCCATGGCAGGAGAGTGTCAAGGCTATTTTGACTTCTCATGATAGATCATGTTGAACAGTGCTTCAGCACGCCACCTGAGAAATGCCTGTCCTCTAGGACTCATACTAGGTAGTAAAACAGACTAATGATATTAAAATAACTGTTGAAAATATCACCAAATTTTCTTATCTCCAGTAGTCCCAAAGACTGCTCTTCTCTTTCAAAAAGCAGCATTTATCTTCAACACATTGCTTCAGTACAAGAACAGTGTTAAGCTTATCACCCAATGTCCCAAAGTCAGGAACTGTCACAGCCTGGTGCAAGGTGCCCCTCAAAAGCCACGCTCACTGCCTGAGCTGCCAGCTAAGGGGGATATCCCAGTCTGAAAGATGTGTTAATACCAGACTGTACCAAAAGCAGGAGAAATGAGCTGAGGCCCAAATTCATGATCACTGTCAAATCATCTAAGGGTTCATTATTTGCTAGCATTAATTTGTGACTGTTTCCACCTGGCTAATGTGTGTATATATACACCTCTCAATATACATATGTATATAAATAGGATGTAGGTATTCAGCTGTTTAGAAAGGGGCACTGAGCAGTGTTTTAGGTGCTCAAGTACCTTTTAAAATTCTAGGCAAACCTGATTTATGCAGCAAGAAACTGCAAGTGGATAAAAGAATCAGAAACCAAAATCTGAAACCTTGTTCCAGAAGTGTAAAAATTTGGCTGCACAGCCATAACTCATGGGCTGTTCTTGCTGAGCAACATATGAGCTCCATTTATCATGTTTTATGTAAGAGTGCACATTTCTGAGATAAAATCTCTTTTTTTTTCTGAAAGTTAAGCTATTCTTGATATCAAGTTCAGAGTCCAGAAAGCTTTTAGGTCCATTCACAATGTTTTAATATTTAACAATTTTTAATTTTTAAGACTAAATGCTACAATTT
Organism: Anser brachyrhynchus; assembly: GCF_964034855.1. Classification (NCBI taxonomy): domain Eukaryota; kingdom Metazoa; phylum Chordata; class Aves; order Anseriformes; family Anatidae; genus Anser; species Anser brachyrhynchus. The sequence continues at coordinate 85,968,348 of NC_137695.1, read as the reverse complement.
CAGATTTTACCTTGTTGATATATAAGGTTCAGACAAAACAGATTAAATTTTGATTTGATTCTCAAGCTTACAGTAGGATATGTTAGGACTGATTTATAATATTTAAGAGCACATCTTGTGCGCTTTTTGGTAAAGTGAGCACTTCCTGACTCAAATTACATTGAGTCAAATTCATGATCACATGAAATTATAATTGGAAAATATTTATTTCATAAGCTCATCATATATTTATGCATATGAAATAATGTGTAAAACAAACAAAAAAAAGTCTTTATAAGAGTGTATGAAGTACATGACAGAATAGCCTTAAAATTTATGAAAAAGATGACAGAATAAAACATAACTGCTTCTATGCTGTAAAGAAATATTAAGAATTCTGCCTTCTTTCATACACCTTCAGCAATTCATATTGGACGCATATGAAACTGACTCTTTTTCACAAGACTGGGCAAACAGTAGTTTGAAATTATTATGTTTACTTCACAAATACAGAACAGAGAACAGCCCAGAAGCTTTAGCTTTTATTGTTATAAATAGCAAACAAAACAAACAAACAAACAAAAAAAGTATCATGGAATTTACTTACACATTAGTGGTAAAAATCCCATAGATCAAGTCCAATTCTGGCAGGAAGAAAGTGCTCTGTAGTTCATTATAGTAAAATGGAATTTCTCCAGGACGAGAGCAGTTTAGTCGAGCTTTCATGAAGGTAGTCCAGGTATCCTCCAGCACAAACTTGCCACCAATGTCATTTTTGCACACCCTAGCTGCCCGAGAGAAGACTGTTTTCCCACAGTCATGTTCCACTGCATTCTCTCGGAAGAAGAAGTAGGTGAAGTTCCCAATGTCATAAGATGACACAAAATTTGGTTCTGAAAATAACAGAATAAAAGATTATTTATTGTATCCCAGTAATATATGCAGCCATATGGACATGAAAGTTGGCTTCCATGTCAAGCTGAAGATAACTTCAGGCACTACGTTTAGAAAAAACACACCTTATATTATCCTTATACCTTATATTGTGGTGTATTCTTACTACTTAACTGGTTTAATATTCCATGTTAAGCCTATTTGTGCTTTGCCACCATGCCACTCCAGATTACTGGAATAATGGATGGTTACTGAGTGTGTCTAAGAATGCACTCAATCACTTTAATGAAAAGAAAATGAATTCTAAATTAGAGCATCTGATGGTAATGTAACCACATATCAGCCTTATCTCGTTTAAAATTTTTCTAAGTATTATGGTATTTTTTTCTTTTAAGAAAAAGGATTAAAATGATTTAAAAAAATAATAGTCTTACAGGAAAAAATCAGAGAACAAAAAAAAAGTCTAGGAAACAACAGATGATAATATTTCTTGAAATAAAAGAAGGGAAACTGTACATACCGAAGACAATAAACACATGGCCCTTTTCCAATAAGGATTACTAAAACTGAGAAAAGTCCATGAGTTTAAGAGAGATTGACAACTTGATGAGTTGAATTCTTACAAGACAAGTTTGATACATGGGTTTGTGGAGAAGAACCCCCCTTGTGTAAGGAATCATTATAGAACATTGGTACCTCTTAAGAAACAAGTAAAATATGTTTTCATTCCCAAATTTTGAAGTGGAAGAACAAACCAAAACAAACCTGCTTGAATTACATCCATTGTTACACAACAATCCCAAAAGTTTAATAAGTGAACATTTGACAGTGTTATCATACTGAAGAAAAAAAAAAAAGGCAAAAAAAAAGCAAAAAAAAAAAAAAGCCGATGCAATTGAATCTAAACATTTTGCAGGAACATCTCTAACCTGTCAAAACTTTTAAGGAGAACTTGAAGGGCAAGAAAGCCAGCATTTCCATGCAACAGTTCAAACCCTGTCAGACAACTCTTCTCCAAAGACAGCTCAGCCCACAGTTTACAGATCTTTTTGTGCTGCTTCCCTCTCTATCTGCTGTGCTGATAGTCTCCAAAGCAGCTTTTCTGGCAGCAATGGTCATCACCTCCCTTGGATGTTTGAAGCTGAGCAGATATTTGAAGCTCTCCCACTCCTCCCTATAACTTTTACTCGTTATCCTATTCAGCACTTCCTTGAGAGTCTGTTACACAACACATTTTCCCCAGACTCCGATCTGTACACTGCACCCAGTTTTGAGGTGAACTTGTTGGTATCTTGAGCTCTCATAAGTTACACAGCACCAGTGTATTTATATCTTAAAAGCCAAAGGCAAAATAGTTTGACAGGACTTGTGATGGCAATAAATGTAAAATTGGATTGACAATATATGAAGAGCTACACTCCTAGTTACCTTTTTCCCTATTAGAACCTTGCCTCTTCATTCTACGTGTGTAAAATTTTCATTACCCTAAGATTTTGCTTTAAAGATTTCAACAACCTTTAAACTTCATTATTAGAGTTTATATTTGTGTAGAAATAATTATTAGTTTCTCATGAGCTCTCACTCTTTAACTATACACATGTAATATACTATTACACTTACACACACTAAACACTGAAAACAATAAGCTGAAACAAAGGTCTTACTTTTTAGTTTTCTTAATCTTTTTTCTCTAATAATATGGATTTGTTGAAGACTTAACAGAGTAGAATGGAATATAAGATCTAATTACAAGTATTAATGTTGAAGTAACAAAAATATGTTGCTAAAAATCACAAAATTGTATACTATCACACTCTAGACAGGTTAGACAGTTTTGGCAGACATTAAATAGTGAATAAATATATAACCACAGATATTTTGCATGAAAGCTTTTGTTGTTGTTGTTGTTTTAAAATAAACCCCAATCATGATGTTTCATTCATTCTCAAAACATATCACATTTTCAACTGTATTGAGCAAACTTGTATTTATTTAATTAAAGCATGCTAGAAACAAAATATTTTTAGGAATACGAGGAAAAAAAAAAAGAGATAAAAGAACCTACTCTCTCATTTGCCAACCTCAGTTTATATCCATACCACACCTTGCCATTGTTCTCTTAATCCGTAATGCATGTTACTTTCTTCCCTCACTCTGCACAATAACCGTTTAGATTATTCTTATTCCCATGGAAGGAACTCCACGGGAGAAAAAGCATTCACTAGTTGCAGTGTAACTTGGGTTATTTGTCCACTATATTAATGTATTAAAGCAATATCCACTAACATTATGTGATAAAAAACAGTACAACCAAAATAGCAAGAAAAAGTAAAATTTTCCATCTGTGTTTGACTTTTTGTAGCCTGTAACCCTGCTTGCTCTTTAAAATTTTCTGAAAAATATCTTGATTGATATAAAAAGATTCTATTTATTGGGCAAATGCTCAACATCAATTTTATCCACCTACAAAAACATCCTGTAGAACTCTTAAACATAGAGGTGGTGCCTTGCAATCAGGCCTTACGATGATGCTTCTCAAGAGGAGACCACTGGCATAAAAAGGTCTCTGCATTAGAACAACAAGAACTCGCTACTGGGCCAAAAACACTAATGGAAACTCTCAAAGTTAGAATAATGAATTACTGATGAACTGCCCATGAACTGTAGAAATAAACATAATATGAAATGCATTCAGAAATGTTTTTTAAGGTTCTTGAAAAATCCATGTCAATTTGTCATGAGACTATTTTAAAGTTGCACTGATAATCATGGTACATATATAAATAAAAACTAGTACTCACATTTCAAGGATTCAAAACTGAGAAACAGTCCATAATCTGCAAACACCTGTGCATATACTTTACTGATTATGAAATGATGAAAATGTGACTTGCTCTTGAAACTTGTGAAAACTGAATAATCTCAGAGCTACCTTGGAATTCGGTGGATGTGGAGGGATTATCATGTCAAACTTTTTATTTCATTTTCTCTTTGTGAAAAGTGAACTGAATCACTTGAAAGGTTCAAAGGAAAAGGGAGATTCTTGTCTAGGAAAAAATAATTTATAGGTTTACAGATATTCTGCTGTGAAATGTTATTTGTTGACATGAAGGACTTCTTACAAAGGCTTTCAATAGACAAGTTGAAATAACTTTTTTTTTTTTTTTTCCCTGCTGAATTTGCCTGTAGTTCTGGAAGGGTAAATGCATTTTATTTTTTTTTGTGAATGAAAAGATTACTATAACAAGTGTAAGGATTCTGGTATGTGACAGGATACAGCTGTTATGGATCAACATGAGACTGTCAATCTGTAATAATGTCATGACTATTGTAAATGACAGTTTTTTACATACATATATATATATTCAGTTTATGGATGTGTCAGGTTTATTAAACTTTCACAAATCAAATGGAACCAATGGAATCAGGAAAGAAAGAAAATGAGTTTGTCAACATGACATAACAAAGATCTCCAGCGTACTACATGGAGCAATGCTGCACAGATACTCAAGTCCACATACTGAAGGCACTACAGTGCTAGTTAGTGCTGCCTCCAGGCAAACAGGGCTGTAGCATGCTACTTCTGAAGACTGCTAACTCAGCACAAAGTCTGGGAATGTCTATAGCTTCTTTCTTAAAGCTGCATGACTCTCTCCAACAAGGACTTTTCCCTACAGACTCTTCTAAGTTGTTGTAAAAAGATGACTGAACCATACAAAGTTCAGATAGTGCTTCAATCAGAAATAATGTATTTGTTTTTCCAAAGACTGGAGACAAACCTATATATCCCAGGGAGCACGGTCTCAGCACTTAACAAAAAGGCATTTACTAAGAAGAGGCAATTCTTCCCTTTAGATAATTTTCTCTTTCCACCCATGCTGGGAACTCAGAGACCAAGCCTATACTCACTGGTTTCACACTGATGCTTCCTGACAGTGCAGACTGCTCCTGTAGGGACTGGCTGCAGCGCTGCCACCCAACACACGCTGACGTTGCAGCCCAGAGAACAGCATCCTTGTAGCACAAAAGCAAGGATATGCTGCACACCTTGGGAGGCAGCACAAGGACAGACTGGGAGACTCAAGAGTGTAAAGAGCTGGGGGACTAGGGAGGGCCAGAGGATATATATGCACAAACGTGTATGTACACACAAACATATATGCATAGAAAATGCATATATATTTGTCTGTTTGCCTTTGTACGGAGAACATTTGTGTGGCCAAAGCTCAATTAGAGTTGAAGCTGGCCACTACTGTGGGGGACAATAAAAAGTTTTTGCTTTTTGTTTTTAAATATGTTAACAGCAAAAGGAGGACCAGAGACAATATTGGTCCATTACTTGATTAGGATGGTCACCTCGCAAACAGGGACATAGACAAAGCAGAGATGTTTAATGCCTCCTTCACCTTCATCTTCAACACTGATGATGAGCTCTGGGACCCCAGATGCCCTGACTTGGAGAACCATGACTGTGGAGAGAATGATAAACTCCCAGCCAACCCTGAACTTGTGCGAGATTTGCTGCTCCACCTGGATGCATATATGTCTATGAAGCCTGATGGGATTCATCCCAGGGTACTCAGAGAGCTGGCTGATGTCATCACAAGACCTCCCTCAATTATTTTTCAACTGTCATGAGAATCTGGAGTGGTTCCAGTTGACTGGAAGCTCACAAACGTCATTCCAATTTTAAAGAAGGGTAATAAAGAAGACCCTGGTAATTACAGGCCTGTCAGTCTCACTTTAGCGCCTGGTAAAATTATGGAGAAAATTATCCTGGGAGTTATTGAAAAATCCATGAAGGACAATGTGGTCATTGGTCATAGCCAACACAGGTTCACGAGGGGAAGGTCCTGCTTAACGAACTTAAATTCCTTTCATGAGAAAGTTACCCATCTATTTGACCAAGAGAAGCCAGTTGATGTAATCTTTTTGGATTTCAGTCAAGTTTTTGATACTGTTTCGCACTGTATACTTCTGGACAAAATGGATATAGCATACAGCTAGATAAAAACTTAATACCATGGGTGAACAATTGGCTGATGGTTTGGTCTCAAAGTATTGGTCTCAAAGTATTTGGTCTCAAAGTAGTCCAAGAAGCACTTGGACAACACTCTTGGATGTATGGTTTGATTTTTGGATGGTCCTGTGGTGAGCCAGGAGTTGGACTTGATGATCCTTGTAGGTCCCTTCCAACTCGGAATATTCTATGATTCTATAATATTTTCAAAATCTTAGAAATCTTAACACTGGTCTAATGCTGAATGACATCCGTTTGGACCTTGTTAGTTGACCTCACTAGATCAATGAATCACACCCTCATGCTGTTGGTCTCTTATATTCAGCAAAATACTTAATAGCATTAAATTCTAAGAATATGTCTTTGTGGTTTATTTTTTTGTTTGTTTTGCTCCCCCCCCCCCCCCCCCAAACACACACAGTTCAACTTGTAGTTAGAAAAGCTCTTCAAAATGAAAGTGAAAATAATGGAAAGAATTTAAGCTCCAAATGTGCTAGTTGACTTTTTTTTTTCCACCTTACTAACATAATTAATGAAGTACATTTCCTATTTGCATTCTGCCATCTCAGTATTTCTTTTTTAAGTATATTCATTCAGTGTAACACTCTGCAGCTGTTGGAAGAGTATAGATCTTACATTAGGCTGCCCCAGGCATTGCTTCTTGTTTAAGGACAAATCTTAATCCTAGAGTAAAAATTTCCTGCAGTGCTAAACTCCTGCAAAGTAATATATAACCTGTAGTCATCATAGTTACCCTCATGAGCTGAAATGGAAAATGTTAAGTCCCAGCATAAAACTGGTGGAAATCATTGCTTATTAGTAGCTGTTTTTCGTCTTTCATAATCATCAAGGACACACGCTTAAAATACTCGTCTGTCATACCATAGTTGGCTACCAGTCTATTTGAACTATTATTTCTTCTGCAATGCCTCAACTCTCCATGTTTGTTTTTGTTTTGTTTTGTTTTGTTTTTATACTCTTTTCCTTTTGTTTAATTGAAGACTTTATGGGTATGGAAGAGCAAGGACTGCAAAATACAGTAAAAATGAGTATAACGGATATTTTTTCCAATCTTCTTTTATATTGCTGATAGATTTTATAATACAATTCACTGTAATCATAAAAGTGGATGCACTTATTAGACATCATATTTTACTGATGTACTCTAATAATTTCTGAAATGCCATTATTACTTTTCCAAAAAATAGTTTTCAAATACAATATTACAAAAAAAAATCTTTTATTATTTGTTATTTCAAATAAATCTGCTTCATTTTCAAGGTAAACTGTTCCATATAGAGCATAATATTTTGTAATTTATTGCATCATTAGCTGATGCAAATTTGCTGGTGATAAACTCAGTGACAGAAACTATTCTCTACTCTGATCTAGTACCTACTTAAGTCCTGGAGATTCCTATCTGAACTTCAGTGGATTTTTGGTCTCCTATATTTACTGGATAGGTGAATAGCAGGATATTAGGAAAACGAGGGGGATGGGGAGCACAAAGAGTGAGAATATAGATGACTGCCTTAATTCATTCAGAATCTCTAGAGGTTTGGTCTGTACGGATCTATCAACAAACTGCAGAAGGTTGGATGCTTACTTAAAACTCCAAACATTTTTAAAGCCATTTCTTCTTTCTTTTTTTTCCTCACATCCAGTTTTGCAAAGAAGGAGCCAATCAAAGGGCTTTCTCTGCAGATTTGGGCCTCTTTACTGTTTTCCTTTTTTCCTTAAGAAAACGGAAATTGGAGTTCACTTTAATAATCATCCCCTTCTCCATTCACTGTTAGACTCAATATGTCGGCTACTGAAATTCTATTTCTGCCTCCAATATTTCTGTCCTCCTCCTTTCTTTGGTGAATGCTGTTTTTTTATGTGTTCTTGTTTCCCAAAGTTCATCCCTTTTTCTCTCTTTCCCTCACTGAGATGTTTTTCAGTTTTAATTTCTTCCATTCTCTATTGCTCACTGTGTACTATTGTTTTCTGCAGCATTAATGAGGCTGATGCTTCTGCCACACAACCTCGCAGCAGGGCTGGGCACAGATGATCTGCTTGCAGGGATGCCTTTTTTTCTTTTTAGTATAGCCCCCTCCAACTGGCACCCAACACGAGTTGACATGATCAGCCTAGATATAAAAGAGCAGGCTTTGCCCTCTCTAGCCTCACAGTCTTTCAATAACGAAAAGGTGGACCTTGCTGCTTCACCTGAGATAGACAAGAAGGAAAAATCACACCTTCATGGGAAGTGATGCCTGTCTCTACTGTTTTAGATAGGTGAGGAAGCGGCATGAGGGTGCTTTGTGATAACAGTCTGGCCTAGGACAAAGGAGGTCAGCAGAGGTACCTCCATCTTGTGTCACCTTACCTCTTTTCTACTCTGTTATTGCCATTTAGGGGAAGATATACAGCTCTGAAAGGAAAAAACACAGAACAACTGCTCAATTTTTGCCTCTGGTAGCAGCTCCAGTAGAGAATCCTAAGGATGTCTTTCAAAATCACTAGGTATTTTCACACTATTTTAGGATACTGGCAAAAAGAATGACGAACAGAAAGAATCAGAATGAACTGTATGGGTAGCATAACCAAAGAAAAGTAATTATTAATCTTCTTGCGAAATAAACAACAACTGGTAGCATATGCTTTGACTATTTTCAGTCAGGCCTCATACCTGAAAACTGAAGAGTAAGCTGCACATCTGAAGAAACCAGTGTTTTTGAGTTATGTTATGTATTGCATAATAAGTAAAGCTTGTTTCAGGAAATTACAAGGCTTTTCACTAAAAACAAACAAACAAAAAATGAGTAATTATACCCATTTCTATTGATGCTTAGAAGCAAAAGTGATAGGATTATTTTTGTTCTTAGCTCATAATTTTTCTCCACATATCCTTCTAGCAACAAGAGTTATAATAGAAGTGAACAAACAAACAATAATCAGAATGGATTTAGAGCTGTATTAAACCCCTTTTATCAGCTATCTGTGAGAATTTTGTTTTTGTTATTACTTGTGAAAACTAAATTAAGAAGAATAAATTAAGACCAGATTAAGAAACTTTCTATTAAGCAAAATATTAAAAAAAAAAAACTCAAAAGAACTATTTTCAGGGTATCTAATAACCAAGCAGCAAGAGGGAAAAGCGATAATATTGTGTCTACCAGCAGAATAGCACAACCCAAACATTCCTATACTCTTCTCAGCTGGAAAGGTTTATAATCTGTGTAAGATTTTATTTTTTCTGTTTTGGGGTCACAAATGATATTAAATTGCATTTTAATCATCTCTGGTCTGCCCACTGATGAAGTGACTAGGCATTTAGAACAAGTTTGTATTTACTTAATAGGTTCCAAGAGCATCTATCATTACATATCTAGGATAAAGAAAACTACTACAATGCATTTCAAGACAGTTAGAGACCCAAGCAGCCTGAATATGCAATTTCAAACCAAGGCATTTTGCAAAGAATGAAACCAATGTCCCAGTGTTTTGCCATGTGATAAAACAAAGGGATTGACTGGGATTTCAATTTTTTGTTTAATCTGTTTTGTCCTCTTATTGGCTAAACAAAGCCATTATAAAACAGACATTATAGACTAAACTAAACCTTCACAATGAGGCATCAAATCAAACATGATTTGAGGAGGTGAATTGAAAGGAGAAATACCTTTACTAATTGTAAATGCTGGACTACAAAAACAAAAAATCTCCCTAGTCTAAGCAGTGGAGGCTTTTCCTTGTCAATCTGAACACATGCAGTTTGTGGACTTCAAGCATAACTATTCCATTTACCTTTATCCTCTAGACCAAATGATTATAAATTCTGCCCCTGCTGCACTGCATGGATCAACCCTAAAGCAAAGCCCAATTAGAAGCACAATGTAACAGTAAACTCTGGATATGATTTAAGCTCTGTTTTATGCTGAGAGTTTAAAGAGACTCAAATAAACAGCATGTCAGCTGTAAATCAAGCTGTATTTTTTTTTCTTAATGAAAGATTTAATTTATTTACTTTCATTTAATAATGTCCTAAGCAGACTGCTAAGGCAGACTATTCTTTTTATGAAATACTACTAAGGTGATTTTAAAATGTTCTAGCAACATGCTGCCCCTTACTGACCTGAGCAGTTGGCTGAAGCTCAAGGTCTTGCTGATTGCATTGGTCAGGAGAAGAAATCAATGGAAGAACTGTCTGCTTTAGATATAATGCTTGATGTGTGCTATTTGACCTCAAATCATTTCTCTCAAGCACGGAAGTACTTGAATACAGACTCGGAGAGAAAGAGAAATGAGAGTAGGTGGCAAAACAACACATCGTAAAGAGTAAGATACTGGTGAGCAGCCTTTCTACTTTCTTCAATGGTTTGTCCATGTACATATACACATGTGAGTAACTCCAAGAACTGTTTTCTGTTGCTGTTGTTGTTTGCATTTTTTTTTTTCCTACATGTGAAAAGAGAAGACCAAAGTAGGAAAATATTAAAGGGAGAGGTGTGTTCTCTGTTGAAAAGCTCCAAGCTTACTGTCCTGCAGCCAGCTGGTCTGTTGGGATGGGAGTGTAATGTTTTGCAGCAGTTCTAACTGTTCTGGGTGATCAGGTTCATCTTGATTGAGAATAGTAACAGAGTTAAAGAGCACTAACAGGGCTGGTAAGAAAGGTGAGGATAACATGGGGTCTGTCTATTCACTATCAGCTAATAAATTCCTGGTGAGCAACATGATCTCTAGAACTGCTGGATTATGGTGAACTCTCAGGTCATGGCACCAAGATACTCTGGTTCTTCAATTATATCTCCTCATGGAGGTGAGCACAGTCTGCGTTATGATGATCATGGTCAAAAACCTGTACACTGCATAAGGCCAGCTGTACTTAGTGTTGTCAGGAAGACAGTAATAGGCTCTATGAGCAGAACGTTAATTTGTTTTTGTAGAAAAGGAGGGAAGATCTGAGATAAAAATCTCTCTCTGAATATGATCACCAGTTATAACAGACGTACGAGGAGCAGCTGAGATCACTTGGCCTGTTCAGTCTGGACAAGAAGAGGCTGAGGGGAGACCTCATCGCAGCCTACAGCTTCCTCACGAGGGGGAGTGGAGGGGCAGGGGCTGATCTGTTCACCTTAGTCACCAGTGATAGGAACTGCGGGAATGGTGTCAAGCTGAGGCAGGGGAGGTTTAGGCTAGACATCAGGAAGAGGTTCTTCATTGAGAGGGTGGTTGCACACTGGAACAGGCTCCCCAGGGAAGTAGTCACTGCACCAAGCCTGTCAGAGTTTAAGAAGCATTTGGACTGTGCACTTAGTCACATGGTCTCATATTTTGGGTAGACCTGTGCGGTGCCAGGAGTTGGACTCAATGATCCTTGTGGGTCCCTTCCAACTTGGGATATTATATGATTCTATGATTCTATAGTCAAGAGCTGAATATGTTACTACTCTTAATTCTAGAAGACAGAAAATTCGGTAACTGCCTCCAGATGCTTCTTTCCTCTTGCACTGAAGAAGACAAGACCATTTACACTCTAAAATTTTTCTAGAACTTTTAGAAAGTGGGCAGATATCTGCAACATTTGGTCAAGTGTTTTGTCTGCCATTAAAAATTGTCAGAACAGACAAAATTCCTGTGAGTCAAATCTCAAATATTTTCAGCAAGTTGTCTAGTGAACAAACAGCTTATTTGCAGACCCTCTAAGACAGCTCCCACAATAACTGTCTCCAGTCACCAACACAATCTTTGTGTTGACAGTGTTGCTATGCTATCCATCTACCCTTTTGGATCAGAGACCTTTGTACTCCATACACTGCAGTGTCACTGAACTTCAGTTTTTCCTTTCAGTTATACCCTCACAGTATATTCTTGTAACTGACTTTTACACATGGCCTGAATAATTCATATTTTTAAGCAAGCTACCCCAACTCCCTACCACCCCAGATAATTGAGTGCTGAGTGCATCAAGAAAATGATTATACAGAAATGAAATTTCACTGACTTCTCCACACCCTACTAAGGCTAAGCACCTTATCAGAATGATGCTCAGTAACATATCCTGAAAATAACTTCCAACTTCCAATTCAACTGATGTGGATTGCTTCCAGACTTATGAAGCTTCCAATAGAAGGCAGAACCTGATAATAAATATATGACTCTGGCTGAATCAGAAGGAATTGCGAGGCTGAGACAGGCCATCAACCTAAATTTGTCCTGTACGTGATATCTGTGGTTCCAGAAACTGAAATTTCAGCATGGTACACAGGACCTTGCCCTAGCCACTTTTCCCTTCCCACATTGTGTTTCCTGGTTCCTGTGATTGCATGCCTTCTGTCAATTAAAATTACGAACAAATTTTCTTCTATATTGAAGATTTGGAGCTTCCCATGTCAAGATCCTTTGCAGCAAGATACAGTGAATGTTGACAGCATAATCCCTAAAGGACAGCACAAAGGCCCGTCCCTTTGGCCTGACTGATGGCATTAAAAACCGCTAAGTGCACTATGAGAGAAGTGCACTAGCCATCAAAAGCAACACTGTCTTTATTGCCTAGTCATAAAACATGAAAGCAAGATAATCAGCTGTGCTTTAAAATACTGCTATAACCCCAGAAACAGTTCAAAATGGTCCAATATGAAATGCATAGTAGCAAATCTAAGTGAGAAAAGAGATCGCACCTCTGAGGGAAACATGGATGTAACAGAAAAATGCATTCAAATTGGAAATATTCACAGACACATGCATACGCACACACACCCCTAAAACAAGGCTGAATTATAATAACTGTCAGCTAATGCTGCTGAACACATATTATGAATCATAGAATGGTATTGACTAGGAAGCTTCCATTCCAGTTGATAAAACTTCCTAACTTTTCTTGCAGGATTATCTATGTTACTTTCTCACTGAAAGAAGCAAATTCTTCACTTCAATCTAAGCACTGAAAACCTAATACAGTTCCTTGGCATGGAGGAGGCATATGAGCAGGCAAATTGACATAAAAACAGATGAATTCCCAACTTTTAGCTACTGCAGAAGACATTGCCTCTTCTCTTCACACAGGGCACTCAGATGCTTCCAGCCTTTTATTGGATTTGCTTGAATTGGCTCCAATTACAAAACTCATCTTGTTCTTCCTCCCCATAGATAAAAAACACACATTCCTGACAACTTAATTCCAAACAGTTTTGAGGCAGAAGAATGAGTTCTAACAGAGAATGTATAGGTGCAGCTGAAGCTTTTAATACACAAAATGTAAATAGAGACAATCTGATTAATTGGAGCAGTTTTGGTGGGGAGTGGTGGGAATTTTACTGTGCCCTTCAGCATAGAACATTCAGTTAAACTGAAAACTCAGTGTGAACAATGTTTTCACTTTGACAGGAGCACCCAGGTGTGGCACAGCAATTAGCTTCAATACCATGTCTGTGTGTACAAATGCTGCCTGAACAGGGATATCTATACAACGAGTTCATTTTTCCTCTCATACCTCTTTTACACTACTATAATTCTGTTATGTTTCATGCAGTTTGGTTTTGTTAATTAATATTCTAAAATCAGATAATGTAACAAATCTCTCCAAGCTACCTCTGATGGCTTCTTTGCATAGGGAAAATACACCAAGCAAAGATGCACAATTCGGCATTCGGTTTATATGAGGACTGAAATATCTCAAATAAAGTCTGTCACTTGCAGCTGACGTAATGTTCTGAATCTGGAAGAGTTTATACATGCACTTAATTCTGAAGATGAATAATTCCATCATAACATGAAATGCACTGTGAGACTTGAGACTGATGGTTACTTACATATCATGAGTTATGAAAATTAATTTTGTTTTCCCTACTGGGACAAACATGGGCAAATTATAAAGTACATAATTTTATATTCTATGCTAAACAATAATTTTCATTTTAAAAGGACTGCACCTATTTTTTGTAATACATGCATTAATTGGCAAGTGGCCCTGTTACATCTCAGGAATACCTGTCAGTTTACAACTTCTCCCAGCTGGAAATCCTCATAAGGTGTTTAACATCGATGATACAGAAGTCACTGATACTATATTATTTTTATGATATGTGTTGCAGACTAGTCCCTTTTCTTTGGCTATAATAAGCTTCAAAAACGTTAGTTTGCCACCTAAGCAGCTTGAAAACACAACTATTTCTGCTTGTCAAGGCTGGGACTTGCAAGAGAAGGTAGGGAAATTCAGTCCGTTCTAAACTGCTTATTTTCTGCCTTTGTTTTTTGAAGAACTCAACAAAAGAATACTAAAGACAAGCTACTGCTCTTGGCCAACTCAGTTTTGCTAAGTAAGCACACGAGAGATAAAGTACATCTCATCCCCATGCCTGCAAACACAGCTTGAATATTTAAGCACGCATCTACAAAAACAGCTATATTAATTACATGCCATTATAACTGTATTAAATTCAAAATGTATTATGAAAAAAATATATGTAAATTCAATGTATTATGAAAAATAATTTTAAAATTATAAAAAACAGTAGTCTAAAAAAATTTCAAATTCTCTGAATGGAATTTCAGCAATGGAATTTCAACAACATGAATCGGGATAACATGGGTTAAGAAGCAGTTAAGTCTCATGGTTCATCAGTACTCACCATTCAGCCACTTGGAGTTGTACTGGGCAGTGCGGAGAGGAGGAAGGGCCCCCAGACTGCGATAAATGGCAGGATCCCTTCCTGGAAAATCCATGGCCGTAGCAGCATATAATTCCCCACTGGAAGTGAGAAGAGCTGTGGAGTTGTGCTGGGGACTATAAGGACAACGAGCCATGCCACTGATTTGATCATGTATCTCTGTCAAGTTACTTAACTGTAAAATAGTGAGAAAAAGGGATTAAAATGACCTGAACTTTGTCATTTTGGCCAAGTTGCATCAATCTGAACAAAATCATATCATAAACACCAATTATCATCTTTGGTATTCTACAACACTAATGAGCTGACCTGTACATCTATCTGAAACTGTCTCATAGAGGTTTTAATGTAATGTCTGATCTTGCTTCTGCACCTTTGGTGGGTAAAATATACAAGTTAATCATTAACCTAAAATGTCTGATATTAGAAACAACTCAAAAAGTAATTATCTATACACAGATTATTACTATGAAAAATAGATCTGATTGCCAGAATCCACTAAGGTATTCATCACAGCAATTGGTCAGATAGTAAAAAATCCTACGGTTATGTAGGTGTGTTCTAGAAAAGAATCTCACAGGAAAATGAGATTTTTTTAAAAAACTGAGCTTTCTAGCTCTGTAGAAATACCCCTCTGATTCAACAGCCCTAATATTTTCATCCGTGTAGCAAAGTGTGATGCTAATATGTTACTTGAAAATAAAGGTACGAAAGTTTTAAACATAATAAATGTGACAAGGAGTTTTTTATAGTTGTTCTGTGTATTTAAACACCTCTCCCCTTCTGAAATAAACAGTTCACTTAGTCCAAACAGTAACATTTTATTTTTTATTATATGACTATTATTGATCCTTTGACACTCATAAATTGCAGCTAGGGTTTTGTTTGTTTGTTTGTTTTTCAGAAATGGAATGACTTCTCAACAAAGATTTCTAGCTCTCACCAGTCAAAAATCACTACCACAGGTACTTGTCTTCTCTATAACTACACATGCACAGTAGGCAGCCAAACTAACATTTTACATATCAGCTCTCCAACCCATATGCAAATAGTCTGGACACAACCACAGCATGCTCTGCCTATTAATAAGCTGTCTCAGAGCAGGGACTTAAGCTCGTCAGACAAAATCTTTAACTCATACCGTCCGATTGGTGCAAATAGGAGTGAATGCATTGGTTCCACAGGTAAAGAGATGGTTGCCTCCAACAAGAAGCACTCGAATATAGTTCTGGCATTCCTCCTGATATACAGAAAAGAAAGAATATATTCAATGCTTATGCACACCTGATGTGTTAGCAATACTAATACATAAAAATTTCCTAATAACAACACAAGCATCCATCAATCTTTGTGAAAGGACCTTAATATTAGAACAATAAAGCTCTTCAGTATCAAAAACTATTTCTGTGTGCACTTCAAAAGTTTAATTAAACTATTAATGCACTGCTGTTTCAAGAAATCAGATGCTGTTTTTGAAGACAGATCAGACAAAGGGAGGAAGTCAGGATTAATAACAGCTTGCCAATAAGAAGAGTATGTCCAAACTAGTAAAAATAAAATCATTGAGATGTCCAGACATGGATTTATCCCCACTAGTTTCATAACTTATGCGTGTTTGTGTTTTGTTTTGTTTTTTAATTATTATAAGCATCTACATTTCTGTCAATTTGAAGTTTCTCATGAAAACCTCCAAAATTTCATTATCTCAGTACACATACACTGACCCCTGAGGAATAATTTGACTTTTTTTTTTTTTTTTTTACCCTATGAGAATGTGTAGATGCTTTATGATTTATTTCTCTCATTTCAGAAGCTAGGAACCAACAGCAATGTCTACCATTTATTCAGACAGAGAGCTTTTTTCTGCAATACTAAAGATCTCCCAGAAATGTATATTAGAAAGACTCAAACATTCATCCTGCAGAACTGAAGGAGGAATCAAATACAATGAAGAAAACCAACCATATGCGTGGAGGGGAAATAAATAAATAAATATCCAGGATCTTTCCATGTGAGTACTTGGCTAAAATGCTTTTCCAGCATTCATTCACATGTAAAGCATTAAAAAACCTTGTGAAAATATAGCTATGAAATTCTAACATATTAAGGGAAATCATGCAAGTACATCCATGTAATGGTAACAGTGCAGAAGTCCCATTATCTGGTCCTATGGTTATATTAAGTATATTGCTTGTTTATCTTACAAATAGACTCTCATGTTGAAAGACTAATATAATTACGAATAAATTCATCAGGCACAAAATAAAGCAAGATGAAGCAAGATGGACAAAATACATTTAAGATTTCTGAATAATAATAATAATAAAACAAAAAAAACCATAAAACATCAGAAAACACATTCAAAACTAACCACATATCTTCAAAAAACGCACGTACAAAAGAAACTGCATTAGTCTCTCATGAAAACTTAGCTTTTAGAACCTTCTCTTTGAGCCTTAAGTGTAATTGTCAAACATTTTAAAACTAAGAGAAGATTCACGCTGGATAAAAATACAATGTCTTTATCTTGAATTTACAAAGACTGTCATCTTAATACTCTTTCAAACAAACAGAAGTTAAAATGCAACCATATAACAGAGTCTGGCAGTGCAACAAGCCTTTTAAAGTGCAATTATTTCACTTCTGCTGCTGGGCAGTTTCCTTGATGCATGTTGTTCTAACTACACACACATTAAAAAAAAAGAAAAAGGTTTTTTTTTTTCTTGTTTTGTTTTTGTTTTCATTTGTTTGGTTTGGTTTTTGAAAGAGAGAGAATGAAGGATGTTCAGGGAGTTTCATATAAATTAACACAGTACTTTATTCTTTGGGCTGTTTCCATCTCGCCCTTTGCTGCAATTTATGGAATCTAAGTGTAGGAAAAATAAGTGGGTTCTGACATTACAGCCCATCCAACCTCTCCTCTTCATATTCCAGAGCTCCCTGAAAAAGTGCCATTGACAAATTATTCGCATGCTGATCACCCACTCTTTTTGTTCAAAAATAATGTAATTTTTTAAAACTCTGACATTCCTGAGATTCACAAGATTCTTTTCTTTAATGTTCCCAAGTCCTGTGCAAACTTCACAAGCATCCACAGTGCAACAGGGCAAATAAGATATCTCAGAGCAAACTTTTGTTGGGTACATAGTACAACAAAATCAGAGCTGAAAAAGTGGCTTATATAATTGGTTATTTTCTTCATACAACAAATCCAAAATAATACAAAACAAAACATTAGTAATGAATAAAACAATCACCACCCAAAAACATATTGAAAAATGATTAAATTAAATTTAGTCAATTAAAATATTTAGAATCACTTTTCTAGCTCTGGAGTAAAAACTTTCACTTTCAAATCTGAAAAAAAAAAAAAAAGAGGTGTGTGTTATAGAAGCAGCATTTGTGACTTTAAAATCAAAGGTGTTCCCCTCCCATTTTGGAGGATGGTGGTAGCTTTCATGGCCATCTTTTATGTAGACTTATTCTACATTTCATCTTTACTTCTTTGCCCATGTTTTCTTACTGCCGCATAAAAATACCTTTTAAAGAAAAAGAAATTAATTGAGCAAGTACCGTCTACTTTTATATCAGTATACCTTAAAGAAAACAGAGCTATTTGAAACAATTTAGCAGCCAAGCTACTACTTAATTTTAACACCTACTTGACAGTTTAAGGACAATCTGGCTACAGTTACTTATCCATTTGCCGCAATGTCTGTTGTATAGGCTAATATTTTAAATATATCCATTCTTATATTTTTAATACTTTTATAGAAAATTCATATGCTAATACATGCAACCATTACAATCTTAAATAAGCAAGCGGTAAGATGCTTGATTACATTGTTTTTAATCTCTTATTTTATTTTATTTTACTTTTTCCCTCATGTATTTGTATTTTTTCATTTATAAAAGTTCTTACCACAAGTGCCAGTTGAAATGGCCAAATTTATTCTCTTAATCATGTGTGGCACTTTAGACTTCTAAATGCTAACGCATGCTGGCCACAAGGACATTATTTTGTCTGGCTCACTCTTGAAGCCACTAGTTATTTTAAGCAACTGCTTACATTGGTAGATAAATGTACGAAGTCTCAGTAACAAACATCAGCCTTCAAAAGTCAAGTGCGCATTACACTGTCAGATGTGACAGATGTCCCTGTATATTTTTCTCTCCAGCTCTTTTCCCTCATTGGCTCCTAAAGTATAAACCTCAGAACAACAACTACTGCTAACAGCTAGGGGCAAAAATTCCGTGCAGCTTCTTTCTCAATAACAACACCAAAGTTGCGTTTAACTGACCATTATCTCAAAACAGCTAGAGTTGCTTCAGGGTTCGAAGCTGGCTTCTGATTTCAGGGGACTCCATCAGCAAACTGACTTTGAGCTTTTCCGCCTGAACTCACTGCCCCCACACTGGTCTGTGGTCAGAAGAGCTTCAAGAGAAACCAGGATCTAAGTGAATAACTTACCCACAGCCATCCTTGTAATCCTTACCATTCCTTTGCCATTGTCTGGGCTTGCCTTGTATATTTTGTCTCCAGTCTTTCCTGTCCCCTCCCTCCAGTCACACATATATCTGGCCTGAAATCTGAAGTTGCCCTGAGAATTTTTACAGAAATGAAATCCCCAGCAACTCCCCAGTTTAATCTGGATCTACTTATGCAACAACAAACAAGGAAGCAGCCTTTCTGGTAATAGGAACTGGAACCTTCCAGGGGGAGTTCCTCTGTAAAAGTACAATTCACTGTACCACTGAAATGAATTCCTCCAGGTCTGCTAATTCCCATTTTTTTCAAGTGAAGGCTGCCATGGTTTCATTAGGAAGAGGAGCATGCCACGGATCAGGTGCTTTCCTCATCTGCATGCATAAATTCTCCCAATACAAAGAGTATGGCTCTTAAAAATAACCTGTGTCATGAACTCCTTTTAGTCTTGGGCATAAGTCAGCAAAAGACATATATCATCAGGTTATCCTTTCTCTGGCCTTAAACTTGACGAAGACTTGATGAAATTGTACTTCTCTTCTAGATTGTGAACGAAGAGAAAGGCTACAGATCCAAATGAAACACTAAATCTTTATCCAAATAATAACAATACTAAGAAACAATCACAGCATCATAGAACAGTTTGGGTTAGAAGGGACCTTAGATAAGAACATCAAGTCCAACACTCCTGCCAGGAGCAGGGACACCTTATATTAAATCAAGTCGCCCAAAGCCCCATCCAACCTGCCTTTGAACATTTCCAGTGATGGAGCATCCACAGCCTCTTTGAGCAACTCCTTTCAGTGCCTCACCACCCTTGTGGTTAAAAACAAACAACAACAACAACAAACAACAACAAAAACCCTTTCTAATAATAATCTATAATCTATATCTAGCCTCTTCTTTGAGATCATTATTCTTTGTCCTATCATTACAGGCCTTGGTGAAAAGTTTTCTTTCATCTTTCCTATAAGCACCCCTTAAGTATTGAAATCTTAGAGGTCTTTATTAGAATAGAATATATACTATTGTACAGTGACAGCATAACTTTCAATCACTTCTACAAAAAGGTGTGATGAGCATGAATGAAAACATGTATGTATGTACTACACTAACAGCCATTCTTGAACACATTTCACAAGTGTTGAGTATTTCTCTGAGCAAAATTATTTAATGGCAACATATGCTTCTGCACTGTTGAAAGGAACATGGATATTAAACCACAAAGAGTACTGTCAACGTAATAGTCAAAGTATACCACTATAGCCTCAAATTTACCATCATTTTCATCCATCATGTTAGATTACAGTCACTGCACTATGACTTTCAGATGAGCTGAATGTTATTCTCACAGTTTTAAATTTCAAAAATAACTGTAAAACAGAGGCATAAACTTTTAGTTATACATTGCATTCCTACCATGATATTTTCTTCTCTGTACACACTTCAATCAATGCCAAATAACAATATTCTAGTGTCACCAGAGCAAGCTCTTTAACTTCAGATTATGTCACCTGAAAGCTAACGGTGAAGGCTTGAAGGGTATATTACATGACAGACTACAAATATTCTAGGAGAAATAACAATTTACAAAATGAAACATTTGTCTAAAATATGAGGTCCACAAAGATCTTTTCTCTCTGCAGGTCAACAAGTAAGCATCTAGTAAGCATTCTGATCTATAATCTATTTCTGCCATTAAAGCCTTCACACAAGTCAGTAATTTTAAAGTAAAATATTGCCCATTCCTTTTCTCTAGCTATTAATACCTTCTATACACAGCTAGTAAATTCTGCATGTTAATGTCTAGTTATCAGTAATTCTTAAATACATGTTTCTCACACTGGGATGGGAAGAAAGGGAAAGGAGAAGAATAAAAAAGGCAATGCCATCCTTAATTCCTTTTCTCAGTGCTGTAAAATCAATCTACAGTGAAAGATGTTCCTCCATAAAGACAATAATCTTCCGTACTTTACAGTGCATATTTTTCTTTTTTCCCCCCTTCTTTTTATTTATTTATTTATTTATTTATTTTCCCCAGCTAATTCAGTCTTTTTCTCTCCTCACAGTATAACATGGACATGATTCTGTAATGAGATCATTCTTCTTCTTCAACCTCAGATGGGAACAGATAGGCCATGGCCACACTGCAACATTATTTTCCAGCACTTAGTAAGAAAAGCTGAAAATGAACTGCTTTGCTTGATGGGAGATGCTAAAGGTCAGTGATTATATGTATATAACTGTGTAGACAATGCAGAAGAGACCTGTCCTTTACTAGAAGGCATGAACATTTGTAATACATTTTTCAAGCTTGGTAAGGTTTTATGTTCTACTGTTTCCTTCTTTGTTTTGTCTTTTGAGTTTTGCTCATCAGCAAGGTATGCCAACATATTTTACTGAATGTGAGTCCTGAAATCAAGTGTGTTCACTTGTAGTTATTGTGCAATGTACTTCTGTGTTTCTCCTTTACATTTTAACTCAATTAACTTTAACCACTAAACAGCATAATAATTATAGACATATATTGCATGCATTTCTAGTTGATTTTATACTTAATTTCATAACTACTTTCAACTCAGGACAGCCACTAAAGAACATGGCTTTAGCACAGGTTCCATCTTAGGACTGCATTTAACTGTTCTGAATAAAAGAAATGGTAGTTGGCCAGATAAGAAACTGGTTCTGAATACTAAAAATAATATCAAGGCCCATGTCCATAAGTTTAGTGAATGACATACTATTTTCTTCATAGCATCATTACGTATGAAATATAAATGTTCCAAAAACTGCATCTAATACACAGGAAAACAAATTGACAATTTTACAAAGAAATTACACAGTTATATGGGATTTACAGCTTTGAAAATGAAATGAGAATACAGCCCATTACACATGACATGTTGTAGAGTCCAAACAGTAAATTATTAGAAACTCAATTCCTTGATCTCTTCACAACATCATCATGTGACTGTTCCTCCCACCCCACACCTCCCTATATTGTTTTTTTATTCCTTTGCACATACATCAGTGTCATACTGTTTTACTACAACTTTATTCAGAAAAGAATGGGAGATAGCACAACTATATAAGGTAGAGATTTATACACTGAATTAGAGCTGCTATTAAAAATTTTGTAAAAGCATAACTGTCTCATGCTTACCTTTGATTTGCCTTTACTGTAACAGGCTCTTTTAGTAGCTTCATCACATTGCCATTCCACTGCCTGTAACCAACAGAAATTAATTAGAAATGCAGGGAACACAGAGATGTAAAACTCAGCCATGTAAGCCCATGCTTGAGACACGTGCTTCAGGCATACTGATGATTAACTGGGGATGGTTCTATCCATAATCACCTTACAAGCTTTTTCTCCTTAGAAATGTAGTTTTGCTGTTCATGGGCTTTTAGTGTCTTAATCCAAAGTGAAACTGGCCATCCCCATGAATCACTGTACCTACAGCTTCAGCAGAACGAACCCCAATCACATTTGACGCTAACTAGCTGCTTTTGTCTCAGCCTCACTAAGCTAAGCAGCTAAGAACATGGGGAAAGGACAACTTTTTCTCCCCAGCAGAGCCGGGCCACATTACACCTGGGGTCAGCTCTGCTGAGAGACCTTGTGTGTCGGGAAAGGCTGCACTCCTGCTGCTTTTGCAGAATTTCTCTCAAGTGTGAAATGGAGATTTTAGTTGCTCAAGGTGTGACTGCAGCAGTAATCAGAAGAGCTAAAACATCGATTGAAGGAAAGGAGCAACAAGCAGACACATGCAAGACAAGAGTGAAATGGAGCACTGCAAAGCAGAAGCAATTTATCCTCATTTTTGAACTGTCTCTCTGCTTCAACAGATTTATGCCAGGACTGGAAGTCTAGTCTGCATCACTACAGTTTCACTGCCTGAGTTAATTCCAATTATTTCCATATTTACCATTCAACAGCTATGACTTACAAACTGTATTGTTCAGTGGAGCAGGTCCTCTGCTTGGTGTTTATGTGCCAATACGTGCACATATTTGAATGCCTGTGTGTGCTGTGTAGTTTGAGTGCATTTTAAATCACCCTGCTTGCTTTCACATCAACAGTGCCCATCCACTTGTTCTTTATAGAAATGTCACAAAGCATTTTAAATTTTACCAGGAAGAACTAAGATTACTAAACTAACCACTGCTGCTTAATTATTGAAATCACAGCTTTTTAAGTTTTGTTTACCAGGAAATAATGAGAGAATTCATTCAGATTTAATATCCGCAATCTTTTGTACCTGTCTTTCAATGGAGACTATATTAATAGCAGAATCTATAATTAATAAAAATAACAGGGTGAAAGCCTGTTTAAACAAAGGGGAAAAATGCCTGCAGAGTATACTATGTACTACTCTGATTTGCTTTTCAACTAGCCCAAGAATGAGCTTTTCATTTCAGGAAATAAAGACATATAAAACAAACATCATTGCTTCTCTTACTCCAGCCCAAGCCTTTCCATTTAAAACATTTTCTTTTGCAGATAAATGACCACAGCATGTTGGGGATTATATTGAAAATTTCTGGAAAAGTCAACTTGCAAATGACCATAGCATCTATAACAAAATGTATCTTACCCTATATTAGATAAAAAAAGCAGCAATGACTCAACATTTTTGATTCTTTAATGCAAAATTCACCTCTATAATGGTGACAACACTGCAAATGACTGCTCTTGGATAAGCAGTGTAGGTTCCTTATCAATTCATTAGGACACACTGAACCTTTATCTTACATAGCTATAGATACAAGTACCTTATATTGAATATATTATCTTTAAACAACACAAAGTTGAAATGCCTGAAGAAATGCCAAAGTTACTAGTAGGAGGTCAGGATACAAAGACTTCTTGGAATATGGGTACTGAAAAGTATGGTTAGAAGGAAAGTTCTTGCCAAAACTGAACTGAGAAGAATATGCTGAACATGAACAGCAGGAAGAAAGAAGACAGAAAGATTGGAATCAAGATAAAATGTTTATCAATAAATCAATTTTCAGTGACAAAATATCCAGCTTTCAATTGGCTCTAAGTCCATGGTAAAAGAGTCATTTGAAAGAGAAAGATGTAAAATGCAAAAATCATGCAATGTCATAAATCAAACAAATTAAGTACATTTCTCAGGCACTGAAATGTTTCGGAAAAGACAAACAACAGGCTTTGGGGACAAGAAATTCAGAAGCCAGAAGTGACAGTTCTTCAGGTTTTCCATGAAATCTCAGAAAAGTATACAGTGCACTTCCACGAGCAGGTCACAAAACCACTAATGCAATTATTAGCATAACTGAAAGAAAATTTTAATCTCTTTCTTCTGCATCCATGAAATGCATAGACTCAAATAAGGATACTAAACATTAAAACACTGTGCTATATATTTGAGTACAAAAGTTGAGAGCAAATACAAGAACCCAACTAGAACCATTGTATTCTATTGTAAACTATTGTAACTATGCAGAAATACATACACTTTCTAACTTTCTGGGAAAACCCTCTTCAGGACAACATATGCCAAAAGAATAATACTGTCTGGATAATAAGTACATACAGACAAACTAGTGACAAAGTTAAGTGTCATCTCTGAAATCAGATATACTTTATAGCCCTATAGCACTGGATTCCACTGCTGGAGGAGACAATAATAGAGCAGGCTGCAAATGAAGTTTATTACAAAAGCATCTGAAGAGAGCTGGGTAGATCAGACTCTTATATGTTGGTCCCCAAGGGTCATACATATTTCAGTAATAAATGCATATGCCCTGTTACTGATTAAATGAAAAGACCAGATATAAACTAACATTTATATATACAGAGATTTTTTTTCCTTTTAATCTCCAGGAAATTTGAGGGCCTTTCTCACAAAATGGAAATTCAGTTATTCAACAAAGCCTACTAGTAATACACAGGAGGAAGACAGGTGGAAACTCATCAAGTTAAATGTCATTTCAATGTGGAAAAAAGCAACAGGAGAAAAATTTGTCCTGAATCTTTAATACATACAAACAAAACAAAATGTCCCAACAGAATAATAACAATGTGATTTTTGTTACTAGCAGATGAAGAGTTTAAAGTTTAAATTCTGAAAGAGTAGTCTGACACATACAGATTATTTTATTTTAGAGAACAAGAGCAAAAACAGGTTAACTTAGAAAAGTTAGTATTATTCGTTGTTTGCCTTAAACTGACATATTCTCCTGCTTTGCACCATTTACCAATATACCCGGCAAAGTTTAGCTAAGCAGTGTAGAGAATAAAATATGAATACCACGTTGGATATTTTATCCCTTTCAAGGCCAGCACACCTAAAGTTTATCCTGTTAGGATCTGTTCTTTCCTACATGTCTTAAAAAAGCAGCTCCAATTTTCGTATGACGAAACAACCTCCAGTGCTCCACATACTGTTTTTAATTAATATTGTAATTCTACTTAAGCTGGCAACAAAATGCACTGAACCGAATTATATAGACTCGTGTTTTTCTTTGCTCTGGGGAAGGAAGGAACAAGAATTTGAGTGTTATTGGTGGAGAAAATAAGTATGGTAGTACATCAGCTACAGGTACTGTCTTCACAAAGAGCATACCTGTATAGGGTAAGGAGTCGCATATAAGGTAGCACATCATTCTGTCTTTGATAGCAACCTGATTCTAGTACAGCTGCATGCCTCATAAATCCTGCTATAAATAGACTCTTTCAAGCACCTCTGTAAATGTAATGTCTTGGTTTAGTTTGTTTCTAATTTCCTAATCTACATAGCTACAATCTAGTAGATATAAATAAACCTTAATTATTTGACACTCACTGGTAGAACTGTAGAAAAAATTTGCAGTGAGATTTTTACCCCTGCAAAACTCAAATTGTGTGACCAAGCCTGAGGACTGAACTTGGCACAGTGTAGTCGGATAAGAAAGTCACAGTTCAATTTTGAACAGATTGTTTTCTTCATTTAAAAAAAAAAAAAAAAAAAAAAAAAAGCTCTGTATAGACCTGACATAAGATCAGACTGAATAGAAACATGGCTTTGGTGCACACTTAAACTCTCAGTTTGAACACAAGTGTCAAGCTGATGGCAGACATCTTCCTGTACAAGCTCTACTGTAAATAACTGTATCAGTGTTTTCAGACATTCTATCATCGATGTTCAGAAAGCACTTTGAAAACTTTAGGTGAATTTGTTCCTGGCATTTCAAAGGGCAATGAGAAGGGAGAAATTCCAGCCAGAAAACAAATTCCAATTCAAGCTATATAATGAAACAATTATCTTCAAAAATAAATAAAGATATACATCTAACACCTACCAATGTTAAGTTAAAAGTTACAAAATCAAAAATAACCGTAGTCTTTGGAACAACAAATGTATTTCCAAAACTTCTCTGTTTGGGTGCATGATAGAGTTTTACTTAAAAGTCAAACAATTGTATCTTCAATGAGCAAACTCAATAAATGCAAATAGGTTAGCTCCAAGGGAAATCAAATAAAAATCCCCAATATAAACTGATTTATTTAAATGCCTTAGAAGAACACTAAAATAGAAGGAAAATAAGAAAACAGTGAATAATAAGTGTCCCTCCCAGTTAAGAACTAACTCTCAAGGGCTTTTCTTCATTTCCAACATGCAGCAACATAGTAAGTCCTCTGGCAAGACATTAAGATATCTCTTCCAACCTAAACTATTCCATAATTTTCCAGAAAATAAAAATACAAAATGAAAGAAAAAAAAATCAAAACCATAAGTAAATAACTCTATTATAGCTATTTTCCACAACTCTAATTTTAACTAGTAAACACAGACAGGAAATTTTGCCAAGTATGAACACAATCAAAGCAAGGACTGGTCAATTAGTGTATATTAGGTGAGATATGCATTAGTTCCATTTACAGGTCAACAAAACCCACATGGCTTTCACCTATATTAGTAGAAGATGCACACTTAACAGTATACAATCAGATCTCCTGGAATAACTATATTCCTATAGCTTCATAGATACAATACATACATGTAGGCAGGTATACATACATATGTATATAAATGAACTTCTTTGCAGTGTAGAAACAGAATGTACAATATTTCATAGTGAAAGAAGTTAATTAGTCAAGAACCAAAAAAAAAAAAAGGAACAGAACAGTATTCCAGACAGATGGTCCAACACTTCTTAGGCAGATGGCTCTGCTAATTAGATACTGGCAAAAATAACATTAAAGAAGATGGTTTAATTATGCGATGCCAAAAATTAAGAACTACATGAGATTTCCTTTTTGCTTTTTCACTGTTTGCTTTCATCTCTTATATCATGTATTTAAACAATACTTCGGGGAGTTGGGGTATAATGGCAATAATCATAACAATAGATGTCAACAAACGTGAGTAATATTGCCTTATTGTTTGCATCAGTCCAGCAATGGAATGGCTTCAAGAAGTTGTTACTTGTTTGGCGAGGGTGTCTCACAGCCTGCAAAGCCATGTCTCAACAAACATGTATACTCAAGTCCAAAAGCTGAGTTTAAAGAGGCCATAAAGGAAGTGTCAGAATAGTAAATGTAGAGAGAGAACGTAACCACAGAGAAGTATACCAGCAAGACATTAGCAGCAAATTAGCAGCCAGAGTTAGCAGTTTTGATGGTTACCAGAAATTTTAGGGCATCCTTTGGTATAATGATATCCCTGCTTCCAGCAAATATGTGGAGCCACTTAAGAAAAATTTATACCTCTCCACACTTCTGAGGAACCATTTTCCTTGTTTTCCACAGAGCCATGACTTCTTGTCCTTGCACCCATTAATGCTGAAGCTGTCTATCTTGCCAACAGGTTTCTCTTTTGGCTCATCAAAAAAAGAAAAACTGGTTTCTGGGGTCTAAAGGCATCCTGGTTAGGCTCTCATTATGAAATGACAGGCCAGCAGCTCATTCAAGAAGTTCAACACTGTATGGACAACTTTAATAATTGACTACATTCATTGTGGTAACTTGCCACCAACTACCACATGCTACAGTCAGTTCTCCTGGAAATAACATTATGTGTTTTGATTTGTTCAGAACCAGCTTTTACTGTTCATCCACAGTTAGAAAATTATATCCTCAGTTTCTTAAAAGGTGAGCAGTATGAAATATGTGGAAATAAACACCAAATTATACTTGAATTTTCCAGGGTTTGATATTTAATAAAAACTGAGATCCCATTATAGATACATAATTTCATACTTAAATCACATAATACATGAAGCTTTATTTGGCTTCCAGGACAACGCTGATGCCAACTGAATTTTCTTTCAAATATACTGGTCTGAAGTATATAAAAAAGTGAGATGAAAAGTATATATCCCAGCCAAAGTTTTATTTAGCTTATTTTGTTGACTATGAAAAAAAAAAATAGTTGTTGAAAATTTTGTCAGAACTGATATTAGAAGAGAAAAAAAATAAGCATATTGAAAAATAATTGTTATTTTCAGACTTTCAGAGACTCTCAGTGGTTATCTACACTGTTAACTTTAATGACACTAAACTCTGCCCAAGATTGAACTTTTACAAAATGTCACCCAACCATCCACCTGTGCATTCCCCCTTTGTGTTCTGCAAAGATTTCTAAATGTCACAAAACATTAATTTGTTTTACACTTAACAGAGATGGGTTTATGGAGGAAAATACAGTTCTAAACCTGAAGTCAGCAACTCAGAACTTAATCATATTGAGAAGCTGGGGTCTTAGTCCTGCTACCAGAGTTATTCAAAAAAGTGTTGCACTATGACTTTCAAAGTTTTAAATGTTCCAATCTGGCATTTTGAGGCTTTTAGAATTTTATGGACATTTAAAAATTCAATGTGGGACTGTGCTGAAGGGGTAAAACAACCAAATGTTCTTGCATTCCCAAACTTGGCAGCCATTCAGCAGGTAGGAATGAGATTTCATAACGTATTTTTAATGCACAATTTGAAATTATACTAGATATAGTAAATTTAATGTATTGAGTAAATTATATGCGAATCCTTTAAGATTAACATCTGTGTTAGCACATTGACTTTTAAAGCGTTCCCTACTTTTTGGCAAATAAGATTGATTTTAGTAGGCTCCAAGACCTTTTGAAAGCTATTTTTATTATTTTACAAGTAGTGTTGTAAACTTTTAGGTGCTGATCAGAAATGTCAGGATTCTCTGTATTTCATTAAAAAGAAAGATATTGTAATGCAATTTGCCACCCCCGCCACCCCCCCCCCCCCAATCCCCTAGGTGAAATAAGTGGAAAAAAGAGTCCCCTGACACAGAAATTTCAGAAAATTAAGACTACACTTCTGACCTTGAATATAGGAAAACAGTTTATTTTCCTGTGCACCTGCTCATCATTGCAAATGAGCAGGTGCATCAGAAACGGGAAAGGAGTCAGCGGCACTGGAAGGTGTGCCATCTTGCCCCATATTAATGTGCTGTTCAAGACAGCCACACTAGTGTGGGATTAAGGACCTAGGCCAGCAGTCAGCCCCCCTCACCTTTGAACCTCAGACTGTCAAGGAACTTATGATGCTTCAGAAGGCTCTGTGCAAACTGAAAACTGCTGAAATAATTTCTCAGAAAGGCAGACAACATCCTATATCTGGTCCCTGAGATGTCAGACAGCTGGATTATAGCTTCCAGATATGAGTTTTACAAAAGCAAACAGATGAACATGAGATATATGGTGGAGGATTAAATTTATAACACCTTCTAAGTGATATTTGTTGAATTAGCTGAACATCATACTGCCTAATTGAGACTACAAAAAAAATTGTATTTTTATATGTAGATAATTTTGTTCACCATGTTTTATTACCAAGAGAATAAAAATTCTATTACATTTTTTGTCTCATTTATTTATTCAGATAGTTTTGCCATTAGGCTTTATTGATGTCGGGCTTTAATATGTTAATACCCATCTATAGTTCCATTACACAGAACTTGCAATAGCTTATTTACAATAATAATAATTCTTTGAAAAGTTAGCCTAAAAGTGTCATCTTACAAAATAGTGAAGAGACAAACATTGCTGAAGTAAACTTAAAAATGAATATATGTCCATTCAATATGCAACCAAATAGGGGTAAAAAGATTTTAGGCAGATAAAAACAGAGAGAAAGCTGAATGCTGAGAAACAGTAAAAGAAATGTTAGAACCACCAGTTTGCATAGCTTGCGCAGTGAAAAGTCAGGAAAGAAATATGAGGTTCAATAGCAAAGAGACACAAACATGAAATTTTCTACATCCTTCTGGTTAAATCAATAGACCAGAAAGGTGATTTTGGAATATCAAGATTGCTTTTTCTTCTTTCCCTTTAAGAACAATACATAGACATATAAGACACTTAGAAAATGGATGGGGCAAAATGGAACACAACAAGAAAAACACCACCAAATTTCCAGAGTTGGCAACAGTGTTGATGACAACACAACTGACAGTTCAGTCAGAAAAGAAGAAACATTTTTCTTTTTTTATTATTTTCAAAGTAATTGGAATTAATTTGACAAACACTAGAAATATCTGAGACAGACTGAATCACAAGAATATGGGGAAGAATAAGAAGAATAGGAACATAATTGAGAGTCACAATAGAAAATGTGAGCTGTGAAGAAAGACACACACACACACACACAAAGAAGATCAGAACGAGGAAAATTCTCATTAATAACAAAGAACAGAAGATGCTAATAAACATTGTAATAACACCAGGATGTAATAACATCAGGAAAGATTGAACCTACAGCTACTTGGAAACTCACTGGAATGTAGTTGTATTATTGAATTATACAGAAAGCAAGTCTGAAGAAGAAAAAATTAAGGAGCACCAGGACTAAGACAAGTTTCTACTCAGAATATGAAAGGTCTTCAAGAGAACTTCATGTACTCCAATTGCAGTAGAAAGAGCAGAGGGAACAAGGAGGACAGCAATACAACTTTAAACCACAATTTCATCAAGAAGATTTGGAATAACGGTGAAGCTATGAAAAAGGCTGAATAAAGTTCATTTTTCTCCTTTTTTTGACGTAAGGGAACGGTACAGAATAACATACCACTGCACAGGGCACAGGGCTTTTCACCTCCAGGTTTTGTGTTAAACGTCATTCAAACTATTAGTGAAGCTCAGTGACATCTGGTAACCTGGTATCAGCTATGGGAAATGAGTAGGTTATTTTTATCCAAATTTCTAAAAGACAAGCCTCAAGATCAAAACAACAAATGACCATTTTTGCAGAGGCAACAGAACAGCTGTTTAGAGAAAAAGATATAGCTGTCAAAGATAAAGGTGTTTACCTCATTCCACATGCACAAGAAACCTCAGAAAAGAAGGTACTCATTGAAACAATCTGTGAAGAAGCTGTGCTCTACCCTTAGACTCAGCCTAAGGATCCCAACCAACAGGCTGCAAAGATGAAGAGGGATGAATCGCTTGTGCACTTGCATCTAGAGTGTATGTCACAGGCAAAATGATGTCGAGTTGGGGAATTTTATTTGACTTATTATAGTGCCAACCATCACAAAACTCAGTCCATCAAAATTCCTCTGGTGAGGAAGATAAGTCATTTAGTATGCTTTCAGTTTCCTCAGTGAATGATTTCCATAATTGATATCTTAAACGCCAAGAGTAAAATATAATAATAATAATTACCTTCTAGTAGTGTTTAAAAAAATGGGTAATTCATATTTCATACTGAAATTAAATTTTCATAGATTTAATAAATGATTAACAGTTGTTTTAAAACCTGAGAAATTTGTTACCAATGGTCATGAGCTCATCTGTAGAAAACACTACAGACAGACTTATACATAACCTATTATATGACAGACTGAGTAATTATCTATAACAATAGATTGATTGTGTATTAAGTAGTCAATTAATCATTAAGTAGACTGCTCTAAAATATTTATGCATTGAAACTTCGGAAATAAACCATAGCTATTCAGTGAATGCCCTTGTTGTTCAATTATTATTTGCCATGCACCCAAACCCACTTTACAACAGGTGAACATCTGAAGATTTCTCCAAGAGCTTTCATTCTTAAATCAAATTGGAGGAGGAGAAAAATAATCAAAATCTGTGTGATGCATTGTCTGGTGCACAGGCAAATTCATATTTGTTATTACTGCATGATCTATTAGCATTACAGGATCTTGAACAAAGCACGACAAAATAGTTCATTAAAAATGAATGCCTAGCTAAAGGTATCAGATTCTCCAGGAAAAGTTTTATTGAAGGGCTCATTATTCTACGGTGAAAGCAATCTGGCAAGAGTTTCTAACTCCATTCTTTCTTTGCATTTTTTTCAAGTGGAAAACAAACAAATATTTGTAAAGCAAAGCCATCACACATCCCCAGAGATCCATGACTGCACTTCTGAATAACACAGTTGCCTTTGCTGGTGCTTTTCTATAAGCTATATAGGAGAAAGTTGCCACTGGAGAACTCATTGTGCAAGCCAAAAACACTGGTACCACAGACAGCACAGAACCTCGAAGAGCAACCCCCACATCTATGAAATAAAGTGGAAGGGTGTCAGATCCTTAAAACTAGTGACAGGAAGCTCAAGTCTCAGTATACATCAGGAAAGTCAGTGAAGGAGTCCTTAACTGTCAAGAAAAATATCTCCTGTTTCAGTGACACACACAAATTTTAGTAACAATCTCATACAGGGAGCCTAATTGAAGAAATTTATTTCAGAACTAGCTGTGTGATGTCTCCTTCCTCCTCCTCCTGTAGCCTCTTTTCCACTTTTATTGGTTTAGAAACCCCTGATTGCTACAGTGGCAGAACAACATTGTACTTTTGTATTTTTCACCAAGAAGCTGAAAGCTCAGTGGAGATAACTATAAAAGCATGATAAATAAAGCTCATTCAATAGGATACCCACTGCAGTTGTTAATAAGGCACTTCTATGCAGCTACAGGGTTCTCATTTCTTTTTACAGATGCCATTAGCCTTTCCCCATCAAATTATACCTTATTAGCAATTTGTCTCCTGATGGGTACATTATAACTCTTAGCTTTCTAACACTTGTGTATATTGGATAGCAGTTTAACATGATAAAAAGAAAGTAACGAAAACTCATTCTTATTACTATGAATTATTTCTTAAAAATTCTCCCTTGCTTATCCTGCTGAAGTGAGTCCTTTGAAGTCAGTGTTCCAAATCCCAGAGCTTTTACTATAGCAAGCTAAACACTCTGAAATCAAAGGGAGTTTTGTCTAAGAACAGAAGAGAGGCTAGAAATTGTAAACATTCCCTACATTCGCTAAAGAAAAGACACAGCTTCTGTACAGTGGCTTATAATAGCAACCCCCTTTAGTATATGCCTGGAGTACTGAAGAACTTTAAATTTAGATCAGAATCCACTCATTCATAGAACCTAATATCCTGTGAACAGCAAAATGGATTTGAAACACAAATCAGCCTACACTGTGTGCACCTCTACAAAGCTGCAGAGAGAAAAAGCTCCAACAACTCAAAATAAATTTGCTATTTCAATTCAGGTGTATATCAAAATAAAATGTCAGTATTTTTGAGGGGAAAAAAATAAAAGGATAATATTTATCTCTGTTATAAAAAAAAAAAAAGACTTTCCAGAAAAAAAAAAAAAAAAACAAAAACACTGGATTTGTATCTACCTTGAAGTGCAGGGAGGAAAACACATTATTTTAAAACAATTTAAAGGTACATACATTTACTTAGCATTTCTCTGCTATATTCACTCTGATGGACACCTAAGGAGCTCTATTTTTTAACAGAAGCCAACTTGAAACTTAGTTATTTAAGAAATAAGACTTATAATTCTGAAAGATATTGTGAAATTTTAACCATAATATTCTGAATAGTCTGCTTGTCTCCTGGCAGAGGAGTTGTTTTTTTTTGTTTTGTTTTGTTTTTCTTTCAGTGAAGCCTATTGAAATTTACTCAGTTCTTTTACCAAAATTCAAGGAAAACAAAAAGTCACACAGAGCCCAAGGCACGTGCACACACACACACAAAAAAAAAAAAAAGCTTCCATCTATAAGCATGTTTCTTGCACTCTGAAAACAGAATAGTTATGAATCCAGAAGTTGGGGAAAAAATAGACAAAGAATGTAAAGATTTAAAGAAGAAGAGGGAAACTGTATATTTAATCTGACTCTGCAATATAAGCAAAGGTACCGCTTCCTTGGGGTACATTATTTGAGGCCTAAATTCAGACAGAACAAAAGAAAACTTTCCTGTAATAAATTTTCTTGAAGTACACTTCATCCCTGAGCTTGTTACTGCTACCCAGCATACAGACTTCTACTGTCTGGGATCTTCAAGGAGAGAATGAGGCTCTACCTAAAGTTACGTGCAAGACTGAATCTACATAAAAAGAACAAGAGGAATACCAACGCTTTAGCTTTACAATATACCAAATATACAAACAGTCCTACAATAAAAGGACCAGACACATCACTGAATCTTGGTTGCTCTGTGTGGAAAAGGAAACTGAGTGACCCTTAATTGTAAATTTCAGCCTGCACATTAACTGTGACTGAGCATCAACATAACCAACTGCCCAAGCAGCAGAAGAATTTGCATCAGAACAATAACATAGGCCCTGTCTCACTGCCTGATCTTTTCAAGGAAAATGATTAACGAATTTCTCCAAAGAATTAAAACAATTAATTCTTCCCTAGCTACATTCCTAGAAATAGCAAAAATCTAGGTATATCAGATGCTGCACTAATTCAGCTAGTAATAAAAGCCTGAATTTCCTAACATATGTCCTTCAAGGTGGTTCTCATTGCTTCTGAAACAAAGTAAAAGTGCACTTCCACCTAGCACTCTAAAGGAGCCATTCCCCTCCCACATCTCCAGAGAAGACTCCAAATGAGAAGACTCCAAATATTTTACATCTCTTCGCTGTTGAAGTGTCTGGCTGCTGCCTCAAGGAAACAGCTCAAACATCATGAACTGGTCAGTCCAACGAGGCTATGCCAGCCCGCTAAAATGCCTGATGTGATTTGTACCCACGCACACGTCTGTGTTACTGTGCAAAAGTGTGAATTATGCATACCAGAATTTGTATAAAACAGTACAAACAGATGGCTATTAAATGGCTTTCTTCTGTGAAGTATTCAAATAATGTTGAGTTTATGTTACGCAGCTCCACATCATGAAAAATTTGCAGAAGATATTCATAGTCATAACAGACCCTGTGCCATAAAGAGGCCTTGGAGAAGAAGTCCCTTATCTGTTAGTGCTCATTCAGACTACCTGTCTTCTGCTAATCATTGTACTTTGAATTCAAATAATTTTAACATTAATTCTAATTTGTGAGTTACTGGAGAGAGCGGAGGGAAGGAGGGACAGGCAGATGACTGTATATAAGAACATTAGGATGTTGTGGTAGGTTGACCTTGACTGGCTGCCAATGCCCATCCAGCAGCTCTCATAAATTTAATTGACAGTTAAAAAGAGTAGGATGGTGAGAAACAAAGAAAAAACTAAACCACCTCAGCCCCGACTTCCCCCTTTTTCCCAGGCCCAATCTTACCACTCCATTCGCCATTCCTCAACCTCCTGTCTCCAGGTTGTTCAGCCAATACAGCTCAGAGGAAGCAGTCTAGGAGGTTTCTGGAGAGCGTGGAAGATAGTTTCCTGACACAGCTGGTTTCCTGACACAGCTGGTTAGTGAGCCTACCAGGGGAGGTGCCCCGCTAGACCTTCTGTTCACAAACAGAGAAGAACTGGTGGGAGATGTGGTGGTCGGGAGCTGTCTTGGGCAGTGTGACCACGAAATGGTTCAGTTCTCTATTCTTGGCGAAATCAGGAGGGGGACCAGTAAAACCGCTGTCTTAGACTTCCAGAGGGCAGACTTCGAGCTGTTAAGGACACTGGTTGGCAAAGTCCCGTGGGAGGCAGTTCTGAAGGGCAGAGGAGTCCAGGAAGACTGGGCGCTCCTCAAGAAGGAAATCTTAATGGCTCAGGAGTGGTCTGTCCCCATGTGCCCAAAGACGAGCCGGCATGGAAAAAGAGTGGCCTGGATGAACAGAGAGTTGTGGCTAGAGCTTAGGAAAAAGAAGAGGGTTTATGATATTTGGAAAAGAGGGCAGGCCACTCAGAAGGATTATAAGGACATTGTAAGGATGTGTAGGGACAAAATTAGAAAGGCCAAAGCTCATCTGGAGCTCAGTCTGGCTACTGCTGTTAAAGACAACAGAAAATGTTTTTATAAATACATTAACACGAAAAGGAGGACTAAGGAGAATCTCCATCCTTTACTGGATACAGCGGGAAACCTAGTGATGAGAGATGAGGAAAAGGCTGAGGTGCTTAATGCCTTCTTGCCTCAGTCTTTAGTGGCAAGACCAGTTGTTCTCTAAATACCCAGTACCCTGAGCTAGTGGAAGGGGATGGGGAGCAGGATGCGGCCCTCACAATCCACGAGGTTGGCGACCTGCTACAGCACTTGGATGTATGCAAGTTGATGGGGCTGGATGGGATCCACCCGAGGGTGCTATGAGAACTGACAGAACTGGCCAAGCCGCTTTCCATCATTTATCAGCAGTCCTGGCTATCAGGGGAGGTCCCATTCAATCTGGCGGCTAGCAAACGTGACACCCATCTACAAGAAGGGCTGGAAGGTAGACCTGGGAAACTATAGAACTGTTAGTTTGACCAGGGAAGCTCATGGAGCAGATTATCTTGAGTGTCATCATGCGGCACTTGCAAGTGATCAAGCAGGTGATCAGGCCCAGTCAGCATGGGTTTATGAAAGGCAGGTCCTGCTTGACGAACCTAATCTCCTTCTATGACAAAGTGACGCGCTTGGTGGATGAGGGAAAGGCTGTGGATGTGGTCTACCTTGACTTCAGTAAGGCTTTTGACACCATTTCCCACAGCATTCTCCTCAAGAAACTGGTTGCTCGTGGCTTGGACTGGCGTACGCTTCGTTGGGTTAGAAACTGACTGGGTAGCCGGGCCCAAAGAGTTGTGGTGAATGGAGTTAAATCTGGTTGGAGACCGGTCACTAGTGGAGTCCCCTAGGGCTCAGTACTGGGGCCAGTCCTCTTTAGTATCTTTATCGATGATCTGTCTGAGGGGATCGAGTGCACCCTCAGTAAGTTTGCAGATGACACCAAGTTAGGTGCGTGTGTCGATCTGCCCGAGGGTAGGAAGGCTCTGAAGGAGGATCTGGATAGGCTGGACTGATGGGCTGAGGCCAACCGCATGAAGTTCAACAAGGCCAAGCGCCGGGTCCTGCACCTGGGGCACAACAACCCCAAGAAGAGCTACAGGCTGGGAGATGAGTGGCTGGAAAGCTGCCTGGCAGAGAAGGACCTGGGAGTACTGGTTGATAGGCAGCTGAATATGAGCCAGCAGTGTGCTCAGGTGGCCAAGAAGGCCAACAGAGAAGAGGAAGAAGAGGAGAAGAGGAGGCTCAGGGGCGACCTTATCGCTCTCTATAGGTACCTTAAAGGAGGCTGTAGAGAGGTGGGGGTTGGTCTATTCTCCCACGTGCCTGGTGACAGGACAGGGAATGGGCTAAAGTTGTGCCAGGGGAGGTTTAGGTTGGATATTAGGAAGAACTTCTTTACTGAAAGGGTTGTTAGGCATTGGAATGGGCTGCCCAGGGAAGTGGTTCAGTCACCATCCCTGGAGGTCTTTAAAAGACGTTTAGATGTAGCCCTTAGTGATATGGTTTAGTGGAGGACTTGTTAGTGTTAGGTCAGAGGTTGGACTAGATGATCTAGGAGGTCTCTTCCAACCTAGATGATTCTGTGATTCTATGGTTGATGGCTTCAGGCAAGAAAATTCAATTGTTCTAGACAAATTCTTCAATACCAAAAATATAAGTCTTGGCAAGAACATTATACATTCTTAAAAGATAAATTGCTACTACTAGTACTACTAATAAAAATAACAGTAACACCCATAATAACAATATTAAAGCAAACAAGTAAACACTGCAAAGAAAGAGAAGTACCCCTAAATGAGATGGGCATATGCTTTATTTTAGAGCACTGACTTGCCCCCCTTGCACTTGGAACTAACTGGTAGAGAAGGAGGGCACTTAAAGAACAGCTGTATTAATAGAACGTGAAAGCAACTGAACTAAAAGTAATGTAAAATAAAAGTTATCATACTAGAAAGCAAAATAGGAGTAGGAAGAGAAAGATGCAAGTGTTTCATCTTTGCTAGTTTTCATCTTCTTCTCTTACTTCAGTTTTCCAAATTCATTGGCAACAAATTGCTGCAACGTCAGTTAGGAAATATTTTTTTACTCATCAAGTAAATTCCTTCCTTCCAAACATATCTGAGCTCCTCTAAAGAGGAATTAACTCACTAAGTGTCATAACTAAACTAACACATTTTACCTAATCCAGTAACACAATGAATTCTTCCTAATGCTTGCATGAGCCTCTTCCACTACACAGTAGTCATAGCTTCAATAAATACAAACTTGTCACATTAAATGGATAGAGTAATGAATAGTGCAATAAACATTTTTAATCTCAATCTAAACTACATACAAAATCATGTTTGATATTGTGTTAGCTGAAAGTTATTTTCTAGCATACATTATTTTTCTGGTATAGATGTAACTTGTCATGTCTTACTGAATGCTAGCTTTCCAAATGTGATAAGACAAGGAGAAATCTCAATCATTTGGCTGTTGTTCTTTTTTTAATGAAGAGAGATTGGTATCTAAAGAATCCTGTGGGGATAATGCAGATATGATGCAAGGCAGAGCACAGATAATAATTCTGACTTGGCAACAGCTTGAACATACTTAAAATGCATGCCTGCAAATCCCTCCCACTGTCGCCACCACAATAACAGCTCTTATCAAAGTTTCAGCTGCTTTAGGAGGTAGGTTCTCCACAAATGTTAATCTGTTCAGATTCAATTCCAAACTGAAACACGCAGTTGTATAAATTAAAACAATGGAACAAGCCAAAAATGTCAATGTTTTTGCTGCTTTCTGCTCAAAAAAGGCAGATGCATTGTGCTGCACAGGGAGTATGGAGGGAATCTTTTTTCATATCTTAGTACAGCAGGTCAACACAATTTTTAATTTTGGTCCCTGAGTTACGTATTTCATACATGCTCCTCAACTGAAACACTGCAAGTGGAAGCAAGAACAAATGAAGAGGGCATGAATCCCACACAGGCACCAGCTGTACTGGCAGTCACATAGAGGAGGTATGCTGCATCTCTGAAAGACTATGTGACTATGTGCCCCAGCGAGCAGACAGGGCAAGTGTCTTTTGGCCTTTTCTGACAGAGTTACATACCATAGTTGTGTGGGAACCTCGACTGAGACTGAAATGAGATAAAAAAAAAAAAATCACTGTAAATGCCTACAAAGAGACAGTGAGAGCACTGAACTGTTGAAGAATTAGATAAAGAGATGCAGGTATCTGTTGAAATGGACTTCAGTGACACTGCAGGACAGCACGGGCCCAAGAGGGAAGCCCCTGTCATACAGGAACAGTTGACTGAGCATAAGGGGAGGAAAATGGTCCAGTGTAAGGTTCTGTCTCCCTGTGCTAAGATATGGGATCAAGGAAGACAACAATAACAAAAAGAAACAAACAACAACAACAAAAGGAAGAAGCAAGCTACGGCAGGGATTTAATCATCAGATGTTGCACAAAGAAAGCTGAGACAGGTTTAGTGGGGGCTATAGATCATGCTATGCATCATCTTTAAAGTTACTTGTGGAAACAAAGTTACTTACAGAAAAAAAAATATAATATTCACAACAACAACAACAATAAAAGATAGAAAGGGAAAAAGAAAAGTGAAAACTTCTCTCCAGCAGCCAGCTAAGAATAGAATTGATTGAGGTACCTGGATGAGTATCCAGTGCAGCACGTAGTGACCGCAGACATGTTCTGAGGGATGCAATGAGGTCAGAAAGAGCAGCAGCAATGGCAGGTTTCAGATACTCTCAGAAAGTTTAAGTATGAATTACCCTGAAGCCTGGCAACAAGATGAAATTTTTAGACAAATCAAGATTTTCATGAAGCAACTGAAAATGAGGCCCTCGAGTGAAGAAGCAACTCTTAGTTTTGTTCTGAGTAGCATGCAGAAATAGCACTGTAATAGCAGCCATAAAATACTTAGATTCCGCATCACTGCAGGAGAAGCTAAAGACACAAATCCACTACAGCACGTTGTGCTTCATAATAGGGAACTTCAGTATCAGCAAACTTGATAAAAAGGAGCTAACAGAGGCAGGTAAGAGTTAAAGTTTTGCAGGCAGCATTCAAGGATACTTAGCTGGAGATACATGACAAACAAACACTACCTAACAATAAAAAAAAGACACAAGAAAAAGGGCAAGAGTAAAGTTGGCATGGATTAACCGCAGGGCAGAAGTTAATAAAAGGAAAAAAAACATCTTTCGGAAAACAAAAGGAGTGCTAAAATGAGGAAAAGAATACCAGAAAATAGCAGAAAGCAAGCAAGTTGAATCTAAAAACCTAATAACAGGGACAAAAAAGAGCTAGAAGAACAATTTGCAAAAGCTATAAATATTGGTAATAAATCCTTCAAATACATTAGAAGCAAGAAGCTTGACAGTTCACAGAACTGGTAAAATTATCAAAGAAGTGATTCAGAAGATAAAGGCATAGCAGAAAAATACTTCCTCCTCCAGCCCCCCCCACACACCCCAAGTTCATCATGGAAGAGCTCAAGGAAGTTCTCGTCCCAGAATGGTGGGGATTGTTAGAGGGAATGGGCTGCTCATCAAAACCTCTGTCTCAAAAATCACAGTGCTGTTAAAGGGGTTAGAAAATAGACAGATGAGATGAAAAGCAACAGATGTTCAAGAACATTATCTACACAAGAAATTTAAAGGAATTCAGAGATGTAAGTGCTGAACTATTAGCCAGAATAAGGTCTTCAGCTTACGACTGCTTTGGTGACTGAGGACTGCATGACAGCAAACGTTGTGTCTATTTTTAATATGGGCTCTGGAAAGACACAGGAAACTGGCAAGGCTGATACCAAGGAAATTATCATAAAGCTATGTAATAAATAATAAAGCTAGTAAACAATGATGCAGGCCCTGGTACAGGAATTCAACCACCTTGATGCTGCTGAATGAACAGTATAACTGAGTATAAGTCGTCCAGGAGATTTCTGAAATATATTGATAACAATTCCTTGATAAAAGTGAGTGAGAAGCCAGCCAGATGAGATGGTCTTCTGGAGTTGTTATTAAGAAACAACTAGTCAGGTGTGTGAAAGGTGAGGTCAGCTCTGACTGCAGTGACCAGGGTAGAGTTGACAACTCTGAGAAACATGAGCAAAACAAATAGCAGAACTACAGCCCCAGACTTCAGAATAGCAGATTTGAGCTTGTCTGGGGATCTTCTTGGCATGATCCCCATGGGTCACTGCCCTGAAAGGGCAATCCTGTCCATTATCCGTTCTAACTTGCAGAACTAAGAGCAAGCATGGCAGAAGGCCAGCACACATGAACAATGAAATCCTGACTGGGACAAAACACGTGCAAATATGTATTTATATAGACATGCACACATAGAGGGTGGGAGAAGGTATAAGCTCCCCATGAAAAATCTAGAGGTACTGCCAGAACATGCGTGAATGGAGCTAGGAAAGACAAAGCTCAGCCAGAGCTGAAACCAGGATGGGATGTGAACATCTGAAAGATGTCTGTATGTACGCCAGCTGCAACAAGAAGATTTGCTACACAGTATGTAGAGGAGCTAAGGACAAATGACACAAAAAAGGCTGAGGTACTCGGTGCCTTCTCAGCCTCAGGTTTTCAATGATAAGATCTGCCCATATGTCTGCTATGTTGCTCAGCCTACTAGCACAGCCTGTTAGGGTGAAGCATTACCAAATGTAGAGGAAGATGAGAGTTAGGGGGTACATAAACTAACTGAATACATACAAGTTCATGGGACCAGATCAGAAGCACCCAACAATGATGATGGAGCTGCCGTAGTCATTGCAAGGCCATTCTCTATCACCTTTGCCAGGTCATGGCAATCAGAGAAAGTTTCCGATGACTGGAAAAATGCTGTTTGCCTCACCAATCTTCAAGAAGTCTGAGAAATGCAGGACTGTCAGCCTCACCTCAGCCCCCAAGCAGGTTATGGATTAAATCTTCTTAGAAGCCATATCCAAACACAGGAAAACAAGGTGACTGGGAACAGCCAGCATGGATCTACAAAGGGCAAATAACACCTTAGCAACCTGACTGCCTTCTTGGATGAGAAAGCTCTGTTTTACCTTACCTTGAGCAACACTTTAACACTGTCTCCTGTATTGTCCTTACAGCCCAACTGATGAGATATGGACTGGATTAATAGACATGACAAGTGAAAAACTGTCTGAAGCACTAGACTTAATGACTTGTCTTCAGTAGCATAAAATCCATTTGTTAACCAGATATCAGTCACTTAGAGACCGATATTTAGGCCAGTGCTGTTTTATGTCTTTATTAACAACCTAGAGTGCACTCTCGGCAAGTTTGTAAGTGATACTAAACAGGAAATATGCAAGATCAATACACTGAAGAGCAAGGCTTCTTTTTTAGAGAGACCTCAACATACTGGAGAAATAAGCTGTCAGATATCTTATAAAGTTCAACAAAGGCAAAAACCTGCATCTAGAATGGAATAACCTCCTACAACAATACTAGCTTGGTACTAACTGGCTAGAAAAGATGGATATGTATATGATGGACAAAATATGGATAAAGGATATCCAGATGATACATTCTGTTTGGATTTCCAACAAGCACTGGGTAAGTTCCCTCACCAAATGACTTTAAGAATCCCTTCAAAAAAACTATAAAACTAGAGTATAAGAGAGAACGCTTTTCCCTGGAAAAAGAAGAGCTTAAAAAGCAGGTAGGGCAAGCATAGAGCCCATTTTCAGAAAGGAGGGTGCTAGAAGCTGAGTCCCAAAGAAATCTATGGCAGAATCTATAATGCTCAACATATCCTTAGGTGATGCAGAAAAGAGAATGAACAGTGAAGTGACAATACTTGCTAATGATACCAAGTTATTCAGTTTAGTAGAGAGCTGACTGAGTAGAATTCTAGGCAGACCTTACAAATATGAATGGCTAGTTATCTATACAGAACTTCATTTGCAGTTTCAATAAATACAGTGTTGCATACCAGGAAAAAGAACCTTAAATAACAAAATTACTTAA
This sequence comes from Anser brachyrhynchus, assembly GCF_964034855.1. Lineage (NCBI taxonomy): Eukaryota > Metazoa > Chordata > Aves > Anseriformes > Anatidae > Anser > Anser brachyrhynchus. The sequence goes on along the minus strand of NC_137695.1, from coordinate 85,925,137 downwards.
CTTCATGTATTCAGTGATGGGCTCTGAACTGAACATTGCTATTCAGAAATGAGATCTTGAGTTACAATAACAAAAAAAAATAAATAAATTAGGAGAAGTATGGAGCATTAGAAAACATCATTGTACCATGGAAAAAATCCATTTACTCTCTTATTTTGAAGAGTGTGTGCAGCTCTGATCCATCCTCCAATTTCAAATGTGAATGTAGAACTAGGAAAGGTGCAGGAAAAGGTGACAAAAGACCTCCATCTTTTTGTGTTTTCTCTGCAAGGTAAAATTAAATAGACTGATTCCTTAGCCTAGAAAAAGCACATCTGAGTAGAGATAATAGACAGTTAATCATGAAAAAGGTGTACAGGGAATATTGTTCATTTTGTTTTAATAGTGAATTTATAGTGCATTTACTGCTTTTTGAATTCTAAAGAATATTTAATGAGATTTAAAAAAAAAGTTCCTTATTCATATGATGAGCTGCGGAACTCTTTTCCAAAAGACAATGAAGATACAAAAAGTGGACATGAGTTAAAAGTCACAGGGTGAAGCTGACCTGAAAGTATCACTCAGGCAAGTGAGCTCTTCACTAAATCTTCCCTGAACTCATTAGATGAATCTACTGTATGGTAAAAACAAACAAACAAACAAACACAACAAAAACACAGATAATTTTTTAATTACTATTAAAATTTATGCCATTGAGTGGTGTGATTCTGTTCTTGTGGTTATCCCACTGTGTAATTTCCCTATGAAAGCTGAAAATCTGACTGAATTAAAAAAAAACAAACAAACAAACAAACAAAAAAACCCACCATCCAATACACCACCTTCATTTCTGGAAACTTCTAGATTTCAAATAGCTGGGAAAATTTTCTGAGGAAGTATCATTACATTATTAGGTTTTTCTGGGTCACCTGTTGTGGGCTGAAGACAAGACAGTAGGCTAGGTTTGATCTGACCCAGTACAGGTGTCCAAATAACCTTCTAATCACAACTCCAAATTACATCACCCATTACCTGCCTTAGCTTAATTTACTGCAAATGATCAATACATTTCCACTGAAACTATCTACTCAGATACCTTTTAAAAATAATTTCAGCAAAAAATAAAAAGAAAGTTGAACAACATTTATAATTAATATCACTTAAGTTTTGCTTCATAGCAAGGAAAAAAATATGAAAAGTTTATCAAATGTGTACCAACTTTTTATATGAAGATAATAAAAAAATCAATAATCTAAATCCCCTCTTAAGTCTTCACTACACCCAAAATGTATTCAGTTTTTGTCAAAAAAAAAAAATCTGGTTAAAGCAGCACACACTCACTCCTCTTCCCTCATATGCTCAATGTTTTTATCCTTTATCTAGAAGCTTTGTACAAGTATAACTAAATTCATGTTAATTTATAACAGACTATCTAAGGAAATCACTACATGCAGATTTTTATTACAGACCACCTATACCAATGAAATTAAACAAGAAAAAAAAAGAGAAACCATACCCCAACCAAAAATATTTATCAGCATCAAATCTGCTGTAAAGTAGACCTAGAATTCCTAAACCAACCAGTAGTTTCATAAAAATGTGGGCCATGGCTACAACTGACACAACTAACTACCTTAAACATGTGGATAGGCAGCTGCTAATAGAAGTGTTTGAAAAATGTACCTAACTTATAAAGAGCTAACTAAAATCATTTGATTTGGGAAGCACTTTTCCAGTGACTTAACATTCTGTTCTGCTCTAGGCAGCAAAAGTCTGAGCTCACACAATGATATTACCTGGATCTGAATTTGTCTTCCTACTCACGTAGCCCCATTTCAGATTTGGTCTTGCTACAGAAGTTTCCCTTGTGTGAAATTTTGCATATTCTGCACCTTCCCTTTTGCAGATCGCTTTCTCTGCTTCAAAGCTGAGGGATGAACATCTAGCAACCATTCTGTGTCCTGTCTGATAAAAGACAGTCCTCATTTGAGGGTGGGATATCTTGGATGCTACCCCACAAGGACACTAAGAAAAGACAATACCAAAAGAAACAATAAGACTTTCCTATGGGTCTCAGGTGCTTGGGACTCCTGAAGGCTGGTCTTAATGGCAGAGCCTGATATAAAGAAAGGATTGAGTACCTTGGCCTTTTCCATTTCATTTGTGACTGGTTGCCGTGGCACAGTTAGCAGCAGGCCCACATTTTCACCATTGTCCCATTTCCTGGTGATGTACTTCCAGAATCCTTTTCTGCCCTTCACATCACATAAAATTTTCTCATTCATTCTTCTAAATAGTTAAATATCAAATGTGTGTTTAATTTAATCCAAAATGTTTATATTATTTCATGTTTGGGTTTTTAAAGCTGCTTTCCCTCTTAATATAAAACAAAGTCTAAAACAACCTGAACAATTCTAGAAGAATACTCAAAATTCTTCATGAAAAGTTAAAACACTGACATTTTGTAAAATAATCCAAAATTCCCTTACAAAGGCTAGAACAGCTCACCAAGATTGAGCAGAATTCACTTTTTTTCATCATCAAATTTCTCATCTATCCTCAAAAATTATCTGGTGGTAGTCTTCAACTAGTTCTGAACCTTTCTATCACTTCCTTCTGATAATTCAGCTTCAAATAGTTTCCTCCCTACCCTGAAATCCACGGATTTCAGAATTATTTTTTTTAATGAACATAGCACATAGGCCAAACTGTTTGCCCAAGACAAAAGAGATGAAAAAAGGTAAACAAGGAAGAAGTATAAAACTATAGAGAGGCACCAGATTAAAAACAGATTGAATGTTTATGCAAAATATCCATATTGGTCTCCAGGCTGAGGATAAGTTATCATTTTCAAGGCAAAGTCATGGATTCAGAAACCCTGTTGAAAATGTTGAAATGTTGAAGATCCTCTAATCTGGAAAAAAAAAAAAAAAAAAAAAAAAGATACATAGATGAAGAGACCATGCGGGAATCCAGATAATCAACAATTGTAAACTGGGTGGAGGAAAGGGAACAAATAGTCAAGAGAATGACTGAGGATATGATTAGAAGCAATGCATAAATAAATGCCTTTTTATTGCTTTTAGCCTTAACACTACCTTGTATATTTAGGGTTAGGGTTAAACAACCATTTTGCTTTTGAGATTCTGTTTCTATATAGCTTTGGTCATCTTGTTAGTCTCTATTCAAGACAAAGCTTTACATAATGCCAAGCATAGATGGGACTTTCCCAAAGAGAAATATGAATGTGAAATGCTACACCTGACACTAAGGGAAAGTCTCAGGGAGGCTGAAAGAAATATACAGCACAATTTTGCTTTGTGGTTATAACAAGTGGTTGGGACAAGTTTACTGGTTTTCTAAGATCATTAGGTCTTCCCCAATTTCTTCATATAACAATATTACCCCAAATCACATTAATAATGTCAGCATAAAATGAGACAATTAAAATGATGTGACATTGAATGATTACTTGCCCAAATAAATATCAAACTAAAAAGCACACAGCTTCAGCTTTGAATTCTTAAGTTTCACAGTTGGAAGAACAACATTTGATGAGTTTTCCCACATGAATAGGCATAACCATAAATCAAAAAAAAAAGTCTTTCTTACTCTTCCTCCTCAGTAGCTCTTCACATCTGATACAGCAATCCATTATTGAAGTTCTTTGTGTAAGTCATGCATGAATACTGTTTTTTACTGCAATAGTTCCAGACTTCCAGCTGGAAGAAGCTATCCCAAATTTGAAATATAGGCAAGTTATTCAGATTTAGTTTAGTCAAAAACTATATAACATGGCATTTTTGATTTGAATTATTTATTGACTGATGATTACTTTTGGCATCAAGACACTTGTTTCAGCCAAGTTATCACTTGCTTTGTATTTGAGATGTCATAATGCAGATTTAAAGAGAAGAATCCTACTCTGATCTAGCCAGTGTTTCTCACAAGGATAAGGATTACACTGGACTGAATTTATTATCAGAGAGAAGTCTGTCAGCCAAGTCCTTGACATAAAAGTAATGGGGCTGAACTGAGGTCAGCAGCAGTCAGAGCACCACCCACCATCCCAGGCACAGGACAAAGACCTTTGCAGTTCAAGTTTTGCCAAAAAAATTACAAAGGAACTTGCCAAGGACCAGCTACAACTGTTTTGTGTTGTTGTTTCTTTGTGGGTTTTATTTTGTTTGCTTTTACCATAAAATTTCCTAGGTGGCTATCCAGACATTCAACATAAAATGTTGAAGCATGGTGTAAATCCAAACAAAAGCCAGCACCTTACCTTGCAATTAGCATAAGTAAATACAATTTGAATAGTCTGAGAGAGTGTTCAAACATTTTAGTATGGGAAGCAAATGGGAATCCATACCAAAAATGGGGGAGATTTTGAAAAAAAATAAAATAATATTTACAAATGTGTAAATTACGTACCTTATACCTGTTATGAAAATAAGTTCACTATCTGCACACTGACTTTCCGCATTCATTTTTCTTTAATGGTTTCAAAACCTTCATTTGAGTCATTGTTCCTCAGTGATATACTTATAAAATCCCACAGTGTCAATATATTTTGCACTAGCATAATGGGTGCATGGTATTTTTCGAATCTCCAAGTTCATGAAGCTCCATAACATGCAACTCACATGATGAAAAGTGCCATGGTACAGGAAACATTACTTAATGTAACAGTGAGATTTGAGACACTCACATTAAGGTCCAGTGTCAACATCAATGCCTCCTTGCAAAACTGTCCAGCATCATAAACACAGTAGAGTTTGTTTTTTTTTCACTCTGTTGTCTAGGAACTTTATTTTGAGTTGCTTTCTGATTATTTTTATTACCTTATCCCTTTCTGAAACTTCAAAGGGTAATTTACCGCTTTCATTTTGAAGGAAGACAAGGAGAAAACAGGGATTTACAGACTGGCAGAATAGACTTTCACCAGAAATAACTGCCTGAAAAGGAACTAGCCGTTTTAATAAGATTTTTCAGCCAGCTACATCCGGAGACTTGGATTACACAAAACACACAGACAAAATGCCTTGAAGGAGACAATGGTTTAAGAGGAAAAGTGATAGTAGGGGGGTTGGAATCTTCCAGGTAAAGCAAAACTAGTGTTATTTATTATTTATTTCTCAAGCGCCAAACTGTTCAAGCGTTTGGCCTTTTCAGGCCAATGCGGTAATCTCCAGCAGCCACACTTGAAAAGAGCAGCTGATTGGCAGGGGCGTTTTTCCATACTGCTACTTTCCCAGCTGATACACCCATCCCTATGAGTTACACACACAGATCTCACAAATACAGATTTTTAAAACTGAACTTCAAGAGAAGAAAAAAGAAAAAAAAAAGACTAAGTGTTCTTAAGAGATTTTGGATTCTTCTGTTTTGTTTTGTTTGATTGTTTAACAGCAGGTAGATTTATGAACATTGTATTTTTACCTACTACTCATAAATAAATGACAAATCACAGTTGTCTCCCTTTTCTCGTTTTAGTAAATAGAAACAAACAGACAAAAAGGATTAGTTTTTAAAAAAAAAAGTAACAGACAGTACAGCCAGTATTTCACAGGTTGCTGTTTTTTTTCTTTTTCTTTCTTTTTGTGGGTGGGTGGTGGGTGGGTGTTAGAAGGATGAGTTAATGTCTGGTAATAAGCTAGTGATTCAAAGAGGGGTTCTCCTCTCCATTCCCAGTTCTGCACTAGGTTGAGAGCTGTGGTTCCACAACCCCTTCCGAGAACCCAGGTGAGTTCCCCCTTCACTCCAAACTGATCTCACTCCCAGCCACAAATTCCTGCCTCCTCCTCTGCGCCATCGCTTTCACATGGTCCTAGAGTGAGCTGGTTACAACTAAAATGGCCTAAAGACAGTCTTTTTTTTTTTTTTTTTCCTCCTTACAGACCAGAAAAGTGAGAGCACTGAGTGGGAGGGCAACGCAACACTCAGCCAGAGACAGAGCAAGAGAGGAAGGGTAGGAACGTTGGCATCCCCAATGACACCAGATTGCATTGTCAGGGAACTACAACCTTCATAGTTCGGTCACTTGAGGATCTGTCAGCTTGCACACAGTATCACAGATTTCTAGGTTGGAAGAGACCTCAAGATCATCGAGTCCAACCTCTGACCTAACACTAAGTACTCCACTAAACCATATCGCTAAGCTCTACATCTAAACGTCTTTTAAAGACCTCCAGGGATGGTGACTCCACCACCTCCCTGGGCAGCCCATTCCAATGCTTAGAACCCTTTTGGTAAAGAAGTACTTCCTAACATCCAACCTAAAACTCCCCTGTCGCAACTTTCGCCCATTCCCCCTCGTCCTGTCACCAGGCACGTAGGAGAACAGACCAACCCCCACCTCTTTACAGCCTCCTTTAAGGTAACTGTAGAGAGCGATAAGGTCGCCCCTGAGCCTCCTCTTCTCCAGGCTGAACAACCCCAGCTCCCTCAGCCGCTCCTCGTAAGACTTGTTCTCCAGACCCCTCACCAGCTTGGTCGCCCTTCTCTGGACTCGCTCGAGCACGTCCATGTCCTTCCTGTAGCGAGGGGCCCAAAACTGAACACAGTACTCGAGGTGCGGCCTCACCAGAGCCGAGTACAGGGGCACAATCACTTCCCTAGACCTGCTGGCCACACTGCTTCTTATGCAGGCCAGGATGCTGTTGGCCTTCTTGGCCACCTGGGCACACTGCTGGCTCATATTCAGCCGACTATCAACCAATACTCCCAGGTCCCTCTCGGCCAGGCAGCTTTCCAGCCACTCATCTCCCAGCCTGTAGCTCTGCTTGGGGTTGTTGTGCCCCAGGTGCAGGACCCGGCACTTGGCCTTGTTGAACTTCATACAGTTGACCTCAGCCCATCGCTCCAGCCTATCCAGATCCTCCTGCAGAGCCTTCCTGCCCTCGACCAGATCGACACACACACTTAGCTTGGTGTCATCTGCAAACTTACTGAGGGTGCACTGGACGCCCTCATCCAGATCATCGATAAAGATATTAAAGAGGGCCGGCCCCAGTACCGAGCCCTGGGGGACACCACTAGTGACCGGCCTCCAACCAGATTTGACTCCATTCACCACAACTCTCTGGGCCCGGCCTCTGAGCCACCTATTAACCACGCGAGCTTTCCATGTCCTCTCCGTGCCTCTCCCTTCCCCCGTAGGGATGGACGAAAACACCACCTGCACTCCCGCTCCCTCCACCAATCGTCCCAGCCCCCTATAGTCCTGTTTGATAGCCTTGAGGCTTCTCTTTTCAACATCGTCACTGCCAGCCTGGACTATCAAAAGCGGGTAATAGTCAGAGGGGCGAACCAGGTTTGGAAGCTTCCTGGTAATGTCTCTGACCCTGGCCCCAGGGAGGCAGCAGACTTCCCTATGTGTGGGGTCAGGCCGACAAATAGGGCCCTCCGTTCCCCTGAGGAGGGAGTCGCCCACAACAATCACCCTTCTTTCTTTCTTGGTGGAGGCAGTCCTGAGGCGTGGAGTCAACTTCCTCACCTCAGGCATCCTCCTGGGTAGGCTTCCTACCTCATCCTCACCCACCGGTCTCTCCAGCTCCAGGGCCTCAAACCTATTGTTCAAGGGCACCTGGGAAGGCGGCACCGGAAGGGGAGGGCATCTCCTGCGAGGTCGAGCAGGGACCTGTCTCCATTCCTCCTCAACTCGCAGGTCCCCTCCCTCTGCCCGATGGCAACAGGGCAGGGGGTCCACCCCCCTTTGGAGCGTCTCACCCTGGTCCCTCTCCCTCCGGTCCTGCAGGGAGTCGCTCCACCAGTCTATCTCCCGCTCGCACTCCCTGATATCCCTCAACCTCTGCACCTCCTCCTTGAGCTCCGCCACCATGCGGACCAGGTCGTCCACCTGCTCGCACCTCACGCAAGCAGTCTCTCTGCCTCCCGCCGATGGCAGCAAGAGGCTCAGACACTCCCCGCATCCGGAGACCTGAACTGCCGCATGTTTGGGCAGGCAGTCGGTCTGGGTGTGTACTGACTTCCTAGAGAAAGCACCGTGCCTGGTGGAGACCATCGCAGCCCAGTTGACGGGAGAGTGCCGTTGGAGGAGTTGTCCCTATGGGCGGGTGTGAGCGCTCCGCCCTTCCTGCCCGCGCTAACTGCCGTGTCACTCCCTGTTTGTCGGCCCTGGTCGCCGCGCTCCTGGTCGCTCGCGCTCCCTAAGGGCTGCCTTTGAACGGCCGGGGGGAGGAGCTGTCGCTGACGCGACATAACTTATGCTTAATAGCATAACTTATGCTTAATAGCATAATCATTCTCATTACCCATGATCAGTTTTATTTACTTGTTCTTTTGAATTCATTTGGTAGTCCTTTAAAGAAAGTTATTAGACCTGAGGAAACTATAAGGCTCAGACACTCAGAATTAGGAAAGCACTGTTTGGCTAGATGTATCCTTGATCTACAGGTAAGAGGGAGGGAGGTGAAGGAAAGCCACATCAACACATCCTTTCTTTCCACCACCCTCCAAAGCAAATCTCTTCCTGTATGAGCAGACTTGATATTTAAGTATTTAAATGGACTTAAAAAAACAGCAACAACAAAAAACAACAAATACATGTAACAGAGAAGAACTACCTAGCAACTACTACATGTAACAGAGAAGAACTACACAGTAAGCATTCTGAGTGCTACTTCTTTAGTGTCTAATGATTTAGGATTCTGTTTATGAATCTGGAAACACCAAATGATAAAGCAAAGCCTTCCAAAGTAAGGCTGTTCTTTATTTGTCCCTCTGGCAGCAGAATAGCCAGACCTCTTGATAGAGCAAATCTACAGTCACCTTTGAAATAAATGTGATTTTTTCTTAAGTCAGGATTACATGCTCAAATCTTATGTATATTATGAAAGACTGAAGTTTCTGAAAAAGATCAGTACATTTCTATGCCCTCAAGTTAACCTTTCATATGTTGCAAATTATTTTAATGAGCACTGGAATGAAGAGAAGGCAATGACATGTGGCAAGCTTCTACAAGGGTACCCAGCTGTTGAATAAGAAGTTTAACATTTGAATACGATCATCACCATTCCTCTGATCTTTACCATCCACACTGTAAGGGTACTATAATTTTCAAAAAGGAGAACAGAAATTTGTTCTCTAGATTTTAACTAATATTCAGGGAGCCATAAATTCCCCATTTATTGAACTTAAAGAGGTATATGGAACATAACATTTTGTGATTGAAGCCTTTAGAATTTAAACTTGAAACTGAGCTGTTGGAAACCAAGCTGGAGTTCCGCTGTACTGTAAAGAGGTTGTTATAAGACATGCAGTTGATAATGGAACTTGATACTCTTGTGAGCCATCATTCTATAAAATAAATGGTCTAGAACCTGCGCAGAAGAATTTCATAAGAAACTTTAAAACAAATAACAAATGTCCCTCTACAGCTGTCCTGTACACATGGAAAGTTGAGCAAGTGAGAAGGACAGGCACACAACAAACATAATATTATATAAAGCTACAGATCTATAAATCTATAGCCATCTATAGAAAGCTTGCTGATATTGCAGCATACACTGCAGAACACTCATTATACACATTTGATAAATCTTGTTAAGCTTTGGAATTGGTGTTCTGACTGTGAAAGTCTCCTCACTGATGGTTTTGGCTTCTCCAGACTGTCAAAAACTGGAAAGAGTTACGCTGGATATTTTTAAACTACAAAATGGCTGGAATTTTCTTCAGCATTAGGAACAGTGATTTTTGAACAGAATTAATTTCTTAACCACTACGTCAGTCTTATAAGAACATGCAGAAGCCAAGAATAGGTCTGGAGAAAACTAAGTGAAATTCTAGGGTTTTTGTTTGTTTGTTTGTTTTAATAATGACAATTATTATTACTTTAAACTTCTGGAGTCAGAAAAACATATTGTTAGAATTTCTTGTATAAAACTGCATCAAAATTAACTGGGATAACAAAAAGGCCTGTATTAACAAGAGCGATAAATATTCCAGAAATGGCAATTGAGACCTCATACGTTCAACAAGGAGAAAGTAGTAACTTACTCTAATGATAGTAAGAGACATGGGATTTGTATAGACAGTAAACATTTATGCTTTCCACTAACTTATGTATGTAGGATGCTCTCATATGAACAATGTTAAATGGCTTCTCTTCTGAAAGATAATTGTGATCCATGAAGACAACTGAAAAGCTTCTATTCGTATTGATCCTGAATACCTGTAAAATAATACTAAAAAGCCTTTTGAAAGAAGAGGAAGCGCTGAAAATTTCTTCTACTCATTTGGTAGATAGTAACACACATCAAGAAATAACTAGCTGTGCCTGTTAAAAGCTGCAACCTACCACTGGCATAAATCTGTTAATAAATCCGTTGCTTGTGTGTATTTGGATCCCCATCCATTCTCTAGAACTTGTATGTTCTCATTCTTCTTACTCCAGATATTCCTGCAGAATTGGCACCACTATGGAAGAGCATCCTCAACTCTGCATTTTCTCTGTATACCAATGGGAATATTCATCACATTTCAGTCAGTCAGCCTATTTTTATAACCTATTTGTAGGGTTCTCTGAGGATTACCAAGTACGCAGTTCAACCTCATAGACTGTTGGTACTAACAAGAAGGCAAAGGAAGGGACAGAAGGGAAGAATATGTCCTAGATGGAGTCTGACAGGGTAGCATCTTTTTTCAGTTTTCTGCACAAGAGCTTTGCAGAGGGGTTACACTGTATAAAGCACAGGGGTGAAAAATCAAGCTCACACTGTTACCATCCCAGTTGTTTCTTCAAGAGTTTATTTTTGCAGTCCGATTGTCCTACTTGAGATAACAGCAGCAACAGACCTTGTAAGAAAAGATAAACATTCCCCCTGCAAGGGCCTTGCTTTTCTACTACCCCAAAGAATTAAATGTTCTCTTTGGTTTCAGACATGTCGCAGAGGTCTCTCCTAATCAAGCTGAAAACAAACACTACCAAGTTAATCCACTTCTCTAAAATGATGTAGGAATCTGTAACTGTCTATTTACTTTCCAGACAAGAAAAGGCAGATTTAGGTGCCCCTCTTTTTGATGTGACTTATACCAAACATGCTGCAACTGCTCTGGAGCCTATGTGGCAGGATTTGTCTTTGTACTTCTCCTCATGAAAACTAAACAGAAGGGAAAACATAAATTCCATGGGGAATAGGGTCTAACAACCCATATTCCCATGGTTATCAGAGCAGTGCATTAACATCACAATCAGTAATTACGCTATTTATAAACTTCCTCACAGTAATTACAGTGTCTGTTCAACACGCATTTTAAAGCAAAATCTGTATCACAGACAGGTGAGATAACGGATATCTCAACATGCTTTAATTAACACAAACATCTGCTTCTCCAGTCCCATGATATTAGGAAGCCTGGTGCTCAATCTATGCAGAAGTCCCTGCTTCTACAGCTGCGCTGCCATGAATGCACCCACTAGCCACATTAACACACCTCTGATATGCCACATATCTGCACAACCACTACAGTGCATAGTCTACACTGTACTGGGAAGGTAGCAGAGCAGCATTATCCAAATCCTTCTACCCATTCATCTATCAATTATTCAAAACAGACACAAACTAAATGAGCAACGTGATGAATTACAAAACTTCAGCTATGTCAAATAAATGTCAGCATAACAAACAGGCCCAAAAACTAACACACTTATGAGCTTGTGGCCCCAGAAGCATGCCACAGACACCTAAAATGTCCTGCAGGCTTCCCCTCCTTTAAAGCCATAATCTTAGGCCACACAAATATAGCCAGGTCTTTTCCACCATTATCAATAAAGGTACCTATGAAAGTGTTGATTTCATACATACTTGGCACTTGTTCAAAACCTTTTCAAAGTTTTCCTATAGCTTTACCAGAAAGGCTTCTTGAAGCTAGAATTAAATATCTGCAAAATGAAAAGGGAGAGGAGAAAAAAAAAAAACAAAAAAAAAAACCTCTTCTGAAGCCTCCTGTTTAGGAAACACAATTAAGCTACAGAAGAGACAGGTCCAAATGCATCAGATGAATGAATACAGATGAATCGGATGACAAATACAGACATGAGCCAGACTCTTATGCTCAAAGACAGTATGCTAGCTGTTAGGCTATTTACTCTGTTTCACTTTCCAGCTCTCACTTGCCTCTTTCACTCCACTCCACACAGACAATTAAAAATGTTTTCCAGGGATATGACAAACTACTGCTAAATGAAAAAAAAAAAAAAAAAAAAAAGTAGTTAAGCTCTTATAGTATTGTAATCCATTATATATTTTCTTCACTAGCTAGCTGTATCCAGTTTTATCTCAGAACAGTGGGCATTTCTGGGAATTAGACCCTGTTTGATACAGTGCAGTCTTCAAATTAATTTCTTTTCATTTTAATTTTTAAGTTATATTTTGTTACTGGGTTGTGACCCCAAAGTTCCTCTCTAAATGGATTTAACACTTCTAGAAGTGGGGTTTGATATGTCTGTTACATCCCACCCTGCAAAAGAAAAGTAGGTAAGCTTATCAGCTGTGCTAAGGAGGTATACTGTAGAAGAAAAAAAAGAGTGGTTTTCCTACAGGACGAACAATTCAGGAATCACTTGGTACACATGCTCTTTGTTTTATTTTTTCCTTTCCTATGTTTGGTAGCAAAGGTGTTTTTATTTGAAGCACTCCAATTCACTGCCTGCAACAGCCTTGTGTCACTTGAGAGGTGGGTGATGGCTAACAAAGTGATTCTGTTGGGCTGTATGTTCCCAGATGAAAGGTACAACATGCTGCTGTGACCACAGGTTTAGGAATTGTACATAACTTCAGACAGCTTCTGGGCTTTGCTCAGCTCTCTGCAGACGGTGTTTCAGCCAGGAATCTTGAATAACTGTACCTAGAATCTGCACAGCCATTTGCAGATCTTTGTAGAGATGTGCATCTGGAGAGTCTCAACCACCTGTTCTGTAAGAATTTTGGCTAAAAATTATGCACATCAGCCTGATAAACACAGTATTAGCTTTTCTCCTTCATTCTGCTCATCATACACTTGCATGGTCTCCAACCTGCTCTGGCACTCTGAGAGAGTCTTCTCTGCCATGACAATGGGGTGGGCTTTTTTTCTCATGTTTTTTCCATGTTGGCTAGCTTACAGAGATACACTAGTTTTTAGACCATTTTTTGACCATTTTTAAAATGTCCTCACTTAGTGCAATGTATTCAGCCAGACCACATATTCTTGAAGAAACTACTGGCTTTAATCCTCTTTGCTTCTCAGATTTTATCTTCCAAAGCTCCATTTTCTAGGCTACATCGACTAAAGCTCTTTCATCTGTTTGACTCTGATTTGCTACATAAACTAGATCCAATCGGTGCTCCCCACCCCCAAAAAGTTACCTCCAGCTTTCTGGTGCTTTTCCTTCAGCTGGTTATTTAGCAACAGCAGGGAGTTTATGTATGGCTGATTCTCCTAGCAAGGATGCCAAGATCTTTTCTGTTATTTTTTGCATTGCACATATACCTGCTGTTCTGGAAAAGTCTGGTAAAAATTACATCATCTTCACAGATAAAAACAAACAATAGATTTTTACTTGTTTCTTGTGCTAAACTAGGAACTTTCTCTTGTATGATCTCCCTTATTACACCTAAAAAGTGCATTTGCCCTAGCATGGCTGTGATCTCAGGCTAAAAGATGTATTTTCTTTCCCAATACACAAGGGTGATTAGCAGAGACAGACCTTCAATAGCAGCGCACTTTCCATGAGCTTTGTACATCACATCAACTCTGAAATGCATTTACAGTGTCTCAGTCTGATTGCTTTCATTCACTGTAATTCATTCCTTTCCTCCGTTCCATCCTGCTTAGTTATTCTCTGCAGCTTGCAAGTCAAAGGGAGAATTCACCTTTTAGAAACCAGCTTTTCATAGCACTACCCTTTATTTGATCAGGAATGTTAATGAAATTTTGGCAAATCTGGGGAAGTACTTGTTCAATGCCTGGCTGACTAGATTTATCAGTCCTTATTCCTTCATTTGAATGTGTACCTGCATTAAAATGAAATCAAACAATTAACAACATGTTTTATATGCGATTTTATAGAAATAAGACTGATTTGACTCAATTGCAAAGGAAAGCATTTCTTCCTTTTTGTGTCTGAGCTGGGGGTGGAGCAGAAAAATCACCGGAAGTACAAATTTAGTGAAATAATATTCTTTGTTTACACAGCAAGACTGCTTTTGTAGAATACTTTGGTTAGGATTTTCATGTATCAGTTCCCAACTTTGAACTTTCCTGCTCAGCCTTCTTCACTGGATATCTGAAGTATTATAATAGTGTATAATCTGAATCCATTTTAAAGAGAAATGTGACAGCAGTTAGTCCTTATCTGATGAATTTCTTTTAAAATAATGTTTACAGAAATACCTTAGAAACACCTACCCAAATGTTTATAACTAATGCATATAAGTACAATCTCATGTGTATAAACATACAGAAAAGCTGTCATGATAATGGTAAGAGGAAAAAACATTCATTTGAATCTACCAGACATCGAACCTTACTTTTCTTACTTCAGGAAAAAAGGAATATATTTAGTCTGATTTCTTGAGCTGTACATTATAAAGATTATTTCAATTATAAAATACCTTACATTAAAGATATTCTTAAGGTTTCAATATCTTTAAGGCAAGTTTAAAGTATCTGTCATTGAAATATATGCACTCTATCCTGGAAAATCTTTCTATCCTGACATTTTCAACAGATATTACTTAATTTAAGAGAAAAGGGTAAAACTTCGTGGTAAATATTCAGCATGCAATTTCCATTCTTTTCCATGAACAAAAGGCTTGGACTCAGAGAAATACTTTCTAACTTAATGCCAAAATCACAAGTTTACTTCCTCATGCTGCATAGCACAATATTCTACAAGTAATACTGCTGGCAGCCATGTGAGAAAAGATTATGGAATCACACCTAGAGCAATCTTTATAAATATACAATGATAGATTTTTGGATCTTCTATGAACTTACAGCATTATTGTTTCTTTAAACCTGTCCTGGCTTATTATTAAACCTTCAGTAATAAAAGCTATCCTAATTAAAGTACAAAAAAATGCAGTTGCTAATGTTTTTCTGCAAGTTTGACAGGATAAAATTTAACTCAGATATTTTGTTTCTTGTTTTGTTTTAGTTTAGTTACGTGGCTGGGTATTTAGACAACAGCATGCAAAGTTCCACTGGAGTAACTAAAGAAGTCATTCATTTAGGAGTCAGAAAGAACAACACTGAGGAAGCTTCCATTTCAGCAATGGAAATTAAGATGTGTGCAAAAATATGAATATTCATGTAGACTTGCTTCCACACTTCCAATTTGCATAAAGTCCTTTCTCTCACAAGACCCTGTTTTCATCTTATAGCAACAGAGTTTCAAAAAGTAAGGAACAGTTCGACCTTTCATCTTTTCAGCTCTCTGTGATAAGCATAAGGAGGCACAGAACCATTGCCCAGAACTGTCAAATATCTAGGCAAAGATTTGGAGCTTGTGGGCTTAAGGCTCTAACCCTTTTAAGTGAGATTTCCACTGACAAATATCCTAAAAGCAATGGCACATGCAAATACTGGAGAACTGCTGCATTCAATGAGACTTCAGAATGAATGCATTCTCTAATTCATATTTAAAGGTAATTAATGAAAACTAACATAAAGTGAAAATACCAAACCCAGCATTTCATTCAAAATGTTCATTTTTAAAGTTCTGATAGTTAAATAATAATTATAATAGTAATAAAGATAAATTCTTTTTATTTTCCAGAGTGATTCAACTTAACTTTTTACAAGAAAATCTGAAAAATCCTCCTTGCCTCACGTTTCATTTAGAGACTAAAATAGTAAGGAACTGAATCATGTACCACATGAAAATGGTCAATGCCACAATGAAGTTTTTATTTAACTACTAATTAACCAAAATTTGTATTCCTTCTGCCCCAGTTACTGATTATTCCTAGAACTGCCTTCATTATGCTGCTTTAACCAGGGTATCAACATAAATATGGAATTCTGAGATTTTTCTCAGGTCTTTTAATAAACCTAACTGAATCAGTCAATAAAAAAAAAAATAATAAAATAAACCAAAACACAAGCAATTTTGGAGTTGACTGTTTCTGATTACTGCAATGGTAGCTATACCTTGGGAAAAATACTAATGGGTTTTCATCAAGAAAGTAATCTCCATAATGGAAAATATATACAACTGCACAGATAAATACTAACCTCTAATCAAATTCCTGTTTGACTAACACATTTAAGTTTTCTTCAAATCATATTCTTGTCATTACTTATTTCTAGCTAAATTACCATAAACATCTCAAGATAAATGAACAAGAACAATGTACAGACACTACAGTTTATAATTTCCTATGACTGTGTAATATTCTATTCCTTTTATTTTTATATTTTATTTGATTGACAAATCAATACACCAGCCACCATCATATCATAGAATTATTTTATAGACCTGGAGAATAAAATAAATAATTTTCCAGGCACTAGAAACCCAGAAGGGAAGCTAGTATTAAAATTAGGGAGGAGAAAAAAAAAAAAAAAGAAAGAAAAAGAAAAAAGCACAGATGGACAGCAAATAAGTCTATAACAAGGTTAATTATGTAATAGCCAGCCTATGTTCAGTCAGCAATGAAGCCTTGCTTAAGAATGCTCATTAGTAGTCACACAGTATTCAACTTCAACCTGTTATTTCAGTTTATAAACCACGGTAGAAAAAGCTTAGTTTACTTTTTACATGTAATTTACTGAGTGTGAAAGCCTTCTGCACATGGACAACATGGACAAAATCCCTATTGTCAAATTCCATACAGACGCCTAACTCAAAAATGGGGTGACATACATGCTTCCCTGTACCATCAGCATTATTCCCCAGCTGGATTAGATAGCTCAGAATGCAGATGTTGGTAGATGCTGTTCCTGGGTACGCAACTACCCCCATGCACTGGACAGACAACCTAAACACCTAAACTTGGACTCCAAGTTCCATTCTGGGGGGCAGATAAGTAAAAATACTGTTATAGGGCAAACCCAATTGACCAAGTGTAACTCCTAAATGCTCATTTATATTGAACTGCCCTCAAAAGGCAATAATCTTACCCATAAAGGAAATATCAAATTGCAATTAAGAAAAATAATGCAGTTATTTATTTATTATGTCAGATCATCACCTAAATCAAGCACAGTTTCAGTTTTCCTGCCTTCAAGTAAATCTAAAATAACAGCTGAAACAGTGATTTAATATAGAAATCTCATATGTATGTCTAACACCATATATTTCAATGCACATCTAGTTTTTTTAATAAATAAAATTATTCCCATATTTTGACATTATTTATAGCTCCCAGACTTGACAACAGTAGCATCATATTGTTGTACCATCTGGAATGGGTAAAACAATACATGCCGAAAGAGGTAAGAACACCTGCTAAAAACAGGAAGGGGAAAATGCAGTAGCAAAACAAAGATAGGCAAAATTGAGGCATTTTTTTCCTAAAAAGATGGCTAAGCCTATCAAAATAGAACCTGAGGCTACTTTAATCATTATTCTTAATCCAGACCAGAACTAGTTCCCTATGCTATGACTAAACAGTGTCTTAAAACATTTAGGAGCAACAATCCTCATTTAAATTGGGCTTAGTAGTGCTGACCAGGCAAGTATCACACTGAAAGCAGCACAGACCCTCCTTTGTGCCCTCAGCCATTTATAAGAGCAGAACGCTGTCTTCCGGAACCTGTGGGGGCTCCTCTCCCACCAGTGTTCTTACTGCAAGTTCCTCAGATCTTTCCTTTTCATTACCTCGTAGCACCAAGTGTCCATATTCCTGGAATCTTCTATTCAGGAGCTTTGATTTCTCAAATACTTTCTTCAAAACAGAAGACTTTCCTATTTTTCCTAATCACAGAAGCAAAAAAAACAAAACAAAACAAACAAAAACTGGTCTCCTGCCCTTGAAGAATGTCCACCTCTTCTCTAGGGATCTACTTTTTGCCTTAGGAAAATAGCAAGTACTTTCCATAATTCAGCAGCTGGGTGCATCCTTTAACTGCACTCTCTCTCTTAATCTTGGTTTAAAAGTTTTTTAATTTCACATGTTATCAAGCAATGGCAGGGTATAATATGGACCACACGGTGCCCTTAAACTAGGTACTGATGCTGTTACACACAGAGGTGTAAGCTGAACTCACCTCCTATATTTGAAATTACCCCGAAGTACCTATATCCATCAGCCTGATAGAACTGTTCAATGGATCTCTGCAGTACTGGAAAACACAATCTTCTCTCTAAGTGAGGTCTGTTGTTCTCTACATCTAGGATATACATGGCATGCAAACTGTGGTTCATTCAAATTAGTTGTTATAGACCAGAACAGACAATGAAGTTCCATACCAGTGTCTGTAAGCAAAACTTGATAATCATATTTGCAGATTCTGTATCACAGATATAATAGGGACATCTCTTTCAAATCATACTACATACTTCAGATCTTTTCTAAATTGTTCCACACTGCAACGTCTACATGGTAAAGAGCTGAAACCCTTGATCAGGAACCACTTGTAGCCAACTCTCCTCCTGGACAAGACAACGTAAGAATGAAGGCAAGCTGCTTTTTTGTATTAGTATTTTCTGATTTCATTTTCTGTACAGTCTTCTATCATTGCTGCACTTTTTCAATATAGAGGCTATGTGGAAAGAGGCTGATTCTCAAAGGAGAACAGACATCCCTCCATAAGTATTGCACACTTGTCCCAGAATACTTTACTCTAAAACCAGCTGAAGCATGCCATGGTCTTATGCAGTCTAGATATTTGGAAAGCAGAAGCTGATTTCCCTTCAAACATGCTACTTGGTGATTACTCTTCTGCAGTGGTGTCAGTATATTCACATTTGTGAAAACATAAACACAACTGCCACCTTCTTAGGAAAAGTCATTTCCACTATTACTTTCAGGTACAGTCTGGTTGCACACCATACATAACAAGAAAATTTGGCAGTCAATCAATCAAAATGAGATAAAGTATACCAGTAAAAAATCCTTAACAGCTATTTCATGAATATGTGCTGTAAAATAGAGCTTTTGAAATCAGCTCTATTTCTCATGAGAACAAATGCACTCATACTATATATATATATATATACACACACACTATGTATAGAGAGAGACACACACACACTGGTGATCCAGGCTTCCCCTTTATCTCAGAAACAAAACACACATATTTATTATCTAAAGGAAATGAGGAGTAGTGAAAAAATTCAGTACCTATTTTTCTTTTTTGCTGTGAAACTAGAACAGAAAATTTCTGTAAGCACACAAGAAATGCAGCCTAACAAGCAGAGGTAGGAAATTGAAACTAAAAATAAAAAGCTAAGCTTCTCTAGCAAAATGGATATGTTCAGACTCATTTCTCTGAAATGCACTTGTGCTTGTATTTCAGTACTGGCAGAAAACAATGACAGACACAGCAAATAAATGACAAATGACAATGTCTTTGCCCAACTTTCTTTTTCTTCTTTTTTTCCTCCATACTCCCAAAATGCACACACAGATAAGAAAAAGCAGCAGCAAAGAACTGAAAATACGCCAATATTATTTTCCTTTACTTAGACTCTTTCTAAACTTATATGACAAATTTCAAGCTGTACTGAAGGGTAGGATACTACAAATTCTGGAGACTAAAACCTCCCAGTTATTTAGGAGCCAAGTGTAAATGATTAACAAACATGGATGAGCAGAAGAGTCATACATCCAACTGGTTTCCTCATATGCACCCTATGTAGTTTTGTAATGGGACCTGCATTTGAACTCAGAACATAAGAAAGAAGAAAAAAACACCCCACAAGCAAAGAAAAGAAAAAGAAAAAAAAATCAAATACGTAAGATATATAACTAATCTCCTGTGGGTGAAAAATCCCATGCATGGAAAGAATAATCAGAATGAAGAATGTGGGCAAACACAACCAAAAGACAGATTTTCAAAATCTTCTGCAATAATATGTAGGTGTCTATTGAACACTATGAACACTGTCTATTTTAGTATCTTTGTTGTTTGTTTTCTTAACTCCTCCCCGGAGTGGAGCACTGTCTGCTGGTTTCCCTGCAGATACACAGAGTGAAGATCAACATTTGTGTGATATAACATGTTGCATCCACCTTTAGAAAATCCCTTTCAACTACATGTAGAAGAGGTCATTTGGGTACAGATTAGACGCAGGAAAATATGCACTGATGGCCAAATTCATCTGTGACTTCAATCAGGTTACAAATTCAGTCAGAAAATCACTGTTCTGTAAGCAGAAAACAACACAGTGAAAATACTAATGATACCATAGAAGAAGAACTGGAACAGACCTAAAAGCAGTCACCAAGTCTATCTTCACCTGCTACAAAGGAGTAGCTCTAGCTTCACAAAGACTTCTTACCTCTTCTTTATAGCCCCAAATGTCTAATTTAATTATTTTCAGACTTGCTGTATGATAGAATCAGAGTCTACCATCTGAAAAGGACCAACAAGAGGAAGAAGTATTGTGCAGAAGTAGAACTGTGATATGCAGATGTACAGCACCTTTTTCTTTTTTTTTTTAAAGAACATTCTCCTCTCAGCACCACCTTATACAAAAGGTAAGAGTTTAAACACCTCTTGAAGTTTTGCTCACCTAAGTTTTGCTCATCTGCACCTAAGCAGATGTTTGCGCTTGCTCTTTAGTCTTCTGGTCACTCTGAAATTTGCTCATCTCAGTCTTTGAAAAACTTTTGAGCGCTAGTTGCTCCTTTTGCTTCCAAAGTTCTCCAGGAAGAATTTGTGGAAATCTTAATGCCAAATTAATGCTAACTTACCTGGTCTGGTTGTCCATTTTTCATTCACTTACCCCAAATGCATACACGAAGGGCCAAAGAATAAATAATGTTTTTGTGGCTGATGGTCCCTTATAAGAAAGGAGGAAAGAAACCCATAACAGGGAGGAATGCTTTCTACTCCCCTCACCCTTAAGCAGATATCAGGCACAGTCAGAGTGTTTGTTTGTTTGGTTTGGTTTTGTTGTTGTTTTTCCCCTTAGAGATCCAAATTAAATGTTAAATCTCATTCTACTCTGGGTTTCACCAATGCCAACCTAAGCCTGTAACAAGTTAAGGATATCCTCAGGTTAGTTTAGTTCCCTTATGGTTTCGAGTGTGAAATCAGAGAAAGTTTTTCTTGCATCTTGTTTTCCACACAGGTAGCTTCACCCCTAAATAAAATGATGATTCATTAGGCTTTTACATGTATTTCCCTAATCAACCATCCATTTCCACTAATAACTAAATAATATGCAACACAAAAATAAACAGACTGAAGTACAGTTTAAGAAAGCTCTATAGAAAAACCATCAAGCTGCCTTTAAGAGGTTCTATTTATTTCGCAAATAAACAAAATAAGGAGATTGAAGATTAAAGCTCAGGCTCCTTAACTTTATCTCTGAAGCTGATGTTCATTATAACAAAGTTTTTAATATCAGCATAAATTAAAGATTTGATTCTATGCAATGAATTCTCACAAGCTTTCATTTTGTTCATAGCAAAGGGAACACTAAGGCACTGTCCCAGAAATGAACTGTAAGAAGAGCCTGAGTGTTTTATCCCTCTATTGGAATGCCATTTTCTCTAGATTGGTCCAAATCACCACATAGTCAAAAAGACAAATCATGGTTATAAAAGCCTTTCACAAAAGACTTAATAAGCTCTCAGTTTGTAATAGCAAGCAATTGTTATTTTCAAAATGGGATTACATCTGGCAAAAAATGTTTGCTACCTTAAAGTATCAAGTACTGTTAAAAATATTATGCATTGAAATTTCTAAAGTGTTTCAGGTTCTAATTATGTATTTACCTGTAAAAATTTTTTTTCAAAAAAAAAAAACACACTAATTCA
Source organism: Anser brachyrhynchus (assembly GCF_964034855.1). Lineage (NCBI taxonomy): Eukaryota > Metazoa > Chordata > Aves > Anseriformes > Anatidae > Anser > Anser brachyrhynchus. The sequence continues at coordinate 85,903,220 of NC_137695.1, read as the reverse complement.
CAGTCAGCTTCTCTCTTTGCTTAACATAAGTAAACATAAAGTATATATTCAAAATAAATAACAATTTAACTCATTATTTAGCCTACCATCTAGGCACTGATGACTTATAAAAGTGAACAATTGTGTATAGGAGGTACTTCAGACACTCTAGAAACATGCAAGCAAAAGCAAGAATTCCCTTTAGTAAAAGTCTTTCTCCAAAGCAACTCTTTTTCCTGACAATTCATAAATCCCATCTTGCCTTTACTTCCCTGAATACCTCATTAACCATTACATTATAAATAAATAAATAAAATCAGCTTAATACTCCAGTATTTAAACTTAAATTAAAAAGTAAAATAAAAAAGAATCTCCAACCTTTTTGGCTTGTGTGAAAAATTTGACTCTTTAGCAGTAAACTGAGGCTAAAATTGCCTTTAAAAATTGACTTTGAGGTATATGTATTTTTAACAAAAAAAAATATGTTGACTCAATATGAACATAAAACCTCAGGAGAGTTCTATAACTACAGGAGCAGGTGGAATAGGCTGATTTTAAACCCTCTGGGCATTTCAAACTGAGAAAAGGCTTCACAGCCAAAAGATTCAGATGAGAAAGGTGAACCCAAATAGTTAAAGCATTTATAGGGCACATGCTTACAAGGACGTCACAATTGTCCTAAAAAAATTTTACAAGACAGCATGTATTAGCTTTTCACAACCCTGATGGAATGTACATATCTTTTCTTCATCCATACAATGAACTTTACAGACGTACCAGCAAACTACTCAAGGTTCAGGGAGGCAGACACTAACAAATTTTTGAATTTAGAAACATTATTTTCAAATATATATTTTTTTAAGTTTAAAAATAAAGACATTTGTTACAGCCGTCCTCTACATAACGTCGAAGTCCCTCTATCAATCTTCATACTGCCTAGATACCATAATTATTCAAATTTTTTTTTTGATCACTATTTAGATTTCTGATTTTGCATTTTAAGAAACATACAAGAGTTCTCAGAAAAATCAGGTTTCATCTTGGCCAATGTTTTTAGACAATATTCTTCCATTACTTGAGGTGAGCGATAGCAAAACAAAATTCACAAATGAAAAACATTCAAGCCTTCAATAATAAAAAGAAGTCTATGAGGCTACACTGTAGTAAGTATAAAATATTTATCATTCTACAACCACAACCCAATGAGGGCTTCTTTCCTAATCCATAATCACCATACACACATTGTTCAGACAGCCAGCTTTGAACAATTTGACTCTCAGGCTTCTCCAGTGAGAGCTTTAAAGGGCTTTCACTCTTTTTATTCTTCTTTATTCTCCCACACACAGAAAATTGCTGAGACACATCAAATACCAGTTTGCTATAGACACCATCGTATTGAACTTGCTCACTCAGACAATAGGATTTTCCTATAAAGTACAGAGCACAGAACCATGACATGTCAGATGACATCTTTGATATATCCACAATGGGCAATGATGGCTCACTAAACAGTCCTATCTCTTGTTAGATACACATCCTGTCTGAGGCAATCTATTAACACTAACTCTCACTTTTACAGGGGATTAACTTTCACTAAAGTAATAGAAACCTTTTCATAAATGAGTTTCTGTTCTGCATTTCCTTTGTGAGAACTTGAATTTTAAATCTTTTTTTTTTTTAAAGAAGGAAGGTTATCTTGCATTTCAAAACTATTTTCCAGTTATACACTTAAACAAAGCACATATATATATAAGCGTTTTTTTTTCCAAAAGTGTATAAACAAGGAGTCATTATTGTACTCTGTTCCTTTGCAGAGAGCTTTCCCATTACAAAGTTCTACTTGAAAATACTGTAATGTCTGACAATATTACAATGTCTTTCTTTTAAAAAATATAATGAAAATTGTAAACAAGATATGCAAGGATGTATTTGTTATAACTCATTCTTACTATTCCAGTTTGTTACATATAACATGAAACATTAACATCTTCCCAAGAGCAGCATGTGGACAAACCAAATAACACATTCGAATAGCTACTTAAACATGGCAGATGGGGAAAACTTACTTATTACAGAATTAACTGAAGCGTATCACTGGTTGATTAAATGTTAGGTATTCCCTTTCTTTTCTGATAGAAACATACTATAAGAAAGATTAAACTGATGAACCAAGGTTTAAAAAAAAGCAAAACAGCAATGTAAACAAAATAAACAGTTATAAAAGTCTAATTGAAAACTGTAGAAAAGAAAGATGCAAATTCTAACAAACATCCTTGCTTCCATGCAGGAAGCATCTGCTTTATATGAGAAGAGTCAGCAATTTTCTTCCCTCTTCACACACACGATAACAAGGATAGAGCTTGAGTAATTTTCTAAAATAATTAAACAACAGGTGTATAGGTTGTATTGTTTCCAGCCCTTTCATATCGTTATTTTTCCACACCGAAAACATCTTACAGCTAGCACTTCACCATGTACCTTTCTTTCCAGATGTGAAAATTAACTTATTAGCTTGTGAAACATCTGCATGTTTTACAAAGGCTGGTTCATGCAAAGTAATCAAAGCAACATAAACAGAAAAATTAAACTCAGTTTTTATATATTATGACAACTGCATGAAGAAAAATGCTAAAAGAACAATTCTGCCAGTACAATAAATATAGTACAGTAAATACAATCTTGTCTTTAGGTGGGTTTCAGGTTCAAAGCTGCTAAGTTTGAATTCAAAGCTTCCTTGAGAATTATTATGGTTGCTTAAATTAATAAAGCTTTCACACTTTCTAGTGTAAGACTTTGAGAGACTCCCTCTGCATCTTACCATTTCCCAACAAATGCTGAGAAAAGTTATGGAATCTTTACTGAAATTGTAAGAAGAGTTCAGACAAGTAACCCCCAATGATGACAGAAGTGGTGATCACGATCCTGGTCTGGGGGTACCAGTAGAGACTAGATGACCTCTCAAATACACTCCTAAACCTACTTTCATGACTATATCAGTGACTGCATTTATACTTTCCATACATAACTACGAAATTATCTGAATTTGTTGCACAGAGAGTTTGGGAGTCCTAAAGAATACACCACCTTACATTACTTGCATCAAAACAAAGGCTTCAAATATCTCACAGCTGACTTAGAGCTGCCATAACAGGCACATTCACCAGCCTGGAAGACTCCAAGCAAATATGTTTAAGAAGGGCAGCTCTGGAGCCCTCTAACAAAACCAAAAGGGAAGCACAGGGGAAGAAAAGGATTAGAAGATGTGTGAAGGACAAATATGGAGGACTCATAATGGTAGAGAACAAAATCGGGAAGAAAATGTTGAAACTTGGAGTAGCAGTAGTAATGATATGCTAGTAAGAGAAAATAATGACATACTTTGGTTTTTAGAAATACAATCTCATCAAAGGGTGGTAGGGGAAGGTTTAAAGATACAGAGGTAAACCAATGGTGTTACATCATTGAAGACTGAATAAGAAATTTTACCAAAAGTTAACTTGAGAGGACTATTTGTTCAAAGGCTTAAGCATATTCATAAAACCAAAATCCAGCAACCTCGTATAAAATCAACATTGGGATTTCTCTCCTAATTTTGTATTTTTTTGCTGACCCACGCGGGTATTGGCTAATTTGTGTCAGCACAGTTATAAACTTCTGTAATCTATGGATTTCTCCTGCTTTAGTGACCTCAGCCAACTGATACTTCTCCTAACAGAGGAAAGCTGAGAACACATACCTATGAATTAGCAAAATAAACTACAACAGCACCATCAGAGACATTTCAGTGCATCCTATTAATAATCTCCATGACTTAACCCAAATTATCAGCCAAGATGTCTAATATGTCACACAAGGTGAAAGTAAACAATCTGAATTCTGGATATTAAAAGTGCACGTTGCATTGCAGCCTTAAGCACTAGCACCAAAACAGACTATTTATCAATACTGCAATTTTGGTTAATTATAAGCCAACTTCAGATCTTGTTTCTAGTAAAGGAAGGTAAAGGAAGACTGCAAACCTAATTAAGGCATACACAAGGTGTTCTACAAATTACAAAGATAGTTTTACGTCGATGCATTCTACTTTTCATTGCTTAACTATTTAGTATCACTTTGTGGAGTAATAGCTACAGTACTGAATATAAAGCTAGTTTTAAATTACATAAATGAAAAGATTATGAAAAAACGAATTTCAATTTCATTGTGATTTTTCTATTACCATACCTCAATAAATTATCCAACTTAATTAAACTTACTAAAATAACTCTTACAGCCAAGAATACAGCCATGATGAAGGTTAGAGATGATGCCAAGGTTAAAAATAATGAAAGAAAACCAACATAACCTAACCAAGGAACACCACTGAGGTGTTCAGGAGACTGAGGAAAGATGTGACTGCTGGTATATGATAAATTCAGTGTGGAAGTCATATGAACTTCAGGGTACAACAAACTGATCAGGGATTCACACTTACCTATGACACCTAACCACTTCTATAAACCTTTAATTTTCAAATTCCAAGCTCTAACAAGTTTTAAACAACAGATAGCTGCCTTTTACACAATACTTCAGTTCTGACACTTATGTTCACACCAGATTTATTCATTGAAAGTTTGCTGCTTGATTTGTCTAATTTTTCTTTAGCACGTATTAATTCACTTTTTAATTTATCATTATTTAAAAAAAATAGTTATCTTCTCTATAATAATAATATATTCTGAATACAGAAGCTTTAACAAAATGCACAATAATAAGTTAGAACATTTTTCTACTAGAACATAATCCTACTTCCCAGCCTCCATTTTGTATAGATCCTCTCTAATAAAAATCACAGCAGAGAGTAAGATAACATCAGGTCTGTATGGCCTGGGACAAACACTAATCTGGAATTAAAATGGATAATATGATTTATATAATACAGCAAAGAGGACAAAAACAGATGCATACTTATCTGTGGTTATAAGGCTTATGAATATATCGTGATTATCTGCTTTAAAACATCTGCCTAACCTATATCATTCAAAGAAAACAAATATTAAACATACCTGAATTAGAGAGAGATCCTCAAGCTGCAACCTGAAGAGGTAGTTTCTGGGGAAGAAAAAAAAAAAAGAGTAGAAAAAAAAAGTTAATTGTTACTAGTATTTAAATAAAAGTATAATTAACGAATATAAAAGAGAGAAAAAAAAATGAAAGAGTCCTGACTCCCAGTCACACTACTTTCTTTCAGGGACTGTCTTCAGAACATTTCCCTTGGGCTAAAGGCTAAGGCAATTTCCAAAACAGTTTCGGTTTGAAGGCTGTCTATGAAATAAAGTATTTACACTGCATATATATACATCTGAACCATACGCTCCAGTCTCCCCTTAGAGTCAACAAGAAATACTGTTTCAGCAGATTCACATGATCAATGTTAGATGTCTAAGTAAGAATAAGACGACACGTAGATTAAAGCTGTCTATCTCTCTCCACAACGATGGCAAGCTTGCACAATGAGCTCAGCCACAGATATGTAAAGTTTGAATTTAAGGATCCCGTTACAAAGAAGCATTTGTAGAAGCCACAGAGTTTTCACAATTGACTGAAGTCTTGTCATTACCTGTTTTAACTTCTTTGAAATCTGAACAAATTGTTTTCCGTTTACATCAGAGCTACACATGTACAAAACCTATTTAACAAAAATCCATCTTTTTAATACAAAAATATTTCTCACTCCACTTTTGCTCTACTACAGTATTGCTACACCTACACGGGACAATTTCAGTTGAATCATGAAGAAGACGCAGCACAAAGGCACTGCATGAAATCTGTGGAAATGATGGGTTAGGTTACTCAGAAAGGTAACTGTGTCCCTCTGACCAAACACTTTCCTCAGCATGTATTGTTACACCTCTTCTGATAAACTAGCGCTGTTGGTAGCACCCATGATTTCAGTTCACAGAACACATACAAATGTATGAATAGTACACCAACTTTGAACTGATTTCAGCATGTCCTTATCTCTAGCAAATATTCTCTTTTTGTGGTAGGTCTAAAATTTCTTACATCCTCCATTTCCACATTCCTCCTGCTCACCTTTCCCTCTTCACTTTCTTATTCTCTTCTCATATCCATTTTTCTTCTTTTTATTATGCCTTTAAAAAATGTATAATCTCATTCAGTTCTCTTTTCCTTATTTTTGATCTTATTTAAAGCCATTCTGCCTTACCTAAGGTCACTACAGAGTGATCGTTTTATAAAGAAAAATAAAAAGGAAGGAATTTTGAAACACGAAAATAAAACCACAAGTAATTTAAATCTATTCATAAAAAACATGTAAAATTAATTTTAACAGATTCCAACAAATTCATTTGAACAAAGTAACTGAAAATAGGCAATAAAGAGATTACTAAATTTAAATTTTAAACTTGAATATTTGCAATATTTGCAAATTATCTGCAATATTACACCCATGCAATTGGTAGACTTATAATAGAAATTAAAATGTGGATACATTTTTGATCATAATAATTCTTTCCAAACAGGTGTGAGATATTTCTAATGGGTACTGATGGTTAGGACCCGTTTTTTACGTCTCTAATAAACATTTTAAATCAGCCTTAGAAAAATCATCTTGTGTCTAAAAAATGAAAAACATTATTTGAAAAATCATGCATCTCAGAAACACAACCTCTATCATAGTTTTATTTATGGACTCTGGTGTGCATGTATGTGCATTTATTTATTGGCTCTAGTACATATATGGCCATCTTAAATTGTGTATGTATAGGAATCAAATCAGTCTATCTTAGGGATATTGCTATAGGGAATTACAAAATAAAAGAGGCAGACTAGCAAGGGCAAAAAAAATATGAGAAAGCAGAACATTTGTTATTAGAACAAGGAAATCACCACCACCCCCAACAAACAAACAAAATAATTGAAGCACTTGTGTTTGAGTCATGAAGAGAACTGAAATTGGCAAACAGTGAAAATGGTGCAATGTTTACACAAAGCTTCATCCACAAACTAAATGCAAATTAACTTGAAAGATTCATTGGAAGTCAGGAGATGATGCATGCTGTCTTTCTACCCTATCTATACTGTCTCTGTAAGGACAAAAAATACCTTCATGGTTTTTGTTTTCTTCAGGAATTTTCAACAGGGAATATACATATACTAAAACGGTTCCTTATCTCACTGCGTATACGGAACTCCTTCCATCAACCATCATTGACTGTGCTTCTTTCTCTCCAGATATCAAAGTTAAAGAGAACTGCATCTTCACTGCCATTGCAAATCTTTCTTTCATTTACAGAAACAGAACAACAACTTTTCTTCCAGAGAAGTTGAACTGTATCCCCAGCAGGTATAAACTTTTCTTAACTTGGTGGTATCAGAGTCACATTTCACTCTACAAATAAATGCAGTCTCTGTTCCAAGATAGATGAGCACAGTCTCATCTCATAATTTTGGTTTTCAGGTCAGTACTTCACATAGTGTCACGTATGTACATTTTGGGTGCTTCATCTTGACATATCTATTGAATATTTATTACTGATGTGTCCTCTTAAGACTGTGATTAAGGAACAGCATATTATTAATGATGCCTTTCTATGGTATTTCATTATTATATTATTTCAACCTATTAAAAAGTAAGTTATTGTCCCAAATTGTAAATAAGTAAATAAATACAATGTTATCCTGTAGAAAAAGAAAGGCTATTTTTTTTATTATATTTTTCCCTAGAAAATGAAATTTATATCCTATGCAGTACAGCACAGCATTTTTCCACATTAATATATCCAGTGAAATTAGAAATATTGACCCCAAAAGTGTTAGGAAGACTAAAATGTCTATGTTCATGTGAACAAGCCAAGAGCCAGAGCTAACTACTGGACATCTTTCAACTTCCTGTTGTTGCCAACAAATAATTACAATTTTATTTTTTCAGTTTCATAGAGCCAGCAGAAAGAAATATAAGAAGAAAATATCAAAGTGCAAGACATTTTAAAAGCATTAAACCATTTCAACACAAAGGCAAATTGGGCAAATAGAGAGCACAGAGTGACTGTTACTACAAGAATAAAGCTAGGACCACTAGCAAATTAGTTACTTAGACAGCAATCAGAATTGTTCCTATAAGAACATCTCCACTTAAATAAAACTAGCAAGACTGCATTAAGCTTAACAAATCCAATAGTTTAACATACAAAAACTCATTAAAAAGAAATATCTGAAAAAAATCTATAAAAAATAAAAATAATGTAAGTGACAGTAAAACACACATTGGAAATTTATTATGATAGTAATAAATTTTTCAGCCCAAAGGAAAAGTCAATGCCAAAATTCATGATGTATACGGAGTCATTATACCCCACATGAGAGAGGTCAACTGCTTATTCAGTTATGTTGTTGAGATCATGGTGTGGATTGCTATTTTTCAACCTCCGTTTAGCTTTATTCTACTGCATGAATGCTTCAAAGGCAACAAAGGATGTGAAATAAAAAACGACCAAGTACATTTCGGAAGCATAGCTTTAGGCCTTTTAGCATGTAGGTCTGCCTCTTCTGCAAATACGGTGGTAATAAAAGCAAGACAAATACAACATTACGTGCTGGAATTAAACTGATTTGACACTGGCTGTAACTGGTAAATGTATTTCGATTTTGTGCTTAATGAATGAGGAAAGCAAATCCAAGCAGAAAGACACTGTAACGAGAAGAAAACACAAGTGCAAGACAAAGCAGAATTTTGAGTTCCTTCAGCAGTTAATAAGCATTTAGTTTTATATTATGGTACTGAACAACTTTCCTAGCTGAACTGTAAGTAAAACTGGTTAACCAATAGCCTGCTTAAACTCAATAGCAAAGAATTCCCCTTGTATCAGTGGAAATTGAATGAAGCACCACAAAAAGTATTCATTAGTGCCCTCCTTTAAAACAGTGTATTCCAGTCTACTGCAGTGAATACATTTAGCATGACTACAGATAAAAGCATAGAAACATACAGCAGATCAATTCATTTTGACATGGACTTCTTAAAATTAAAAACCCATACAGAATTGAAAGCACGTAGTGTTAGTAACGGGTGTTAAATCTAGCACTTTACTCTTTTCTTAGTGGAACAGAAGGGCATAAAATTCAAACACAACAATAAATACTGTTGCATTGAACACAGATGTGAATTAAAGGAACATTAAGGTGGCACATACCACTTCAGAGAATGCACTATAGGCTCAGTTTTTGGGAAAAAAAAAAAAAAAGTAAGATAGCAAACAAACAAAAAAGCATGCTCCCATTTCCTCTACAATTGACAGCCCAAATCAGAAACTCAAGGCATGACCATACAGATATTGACAAATCTCCTGGAAATAAAACAGTAGAAGATTCCTTCTCCTGTGCACATCTTTGAATAAATTATATCACATGAAGGAATAAAATTTAGCATAATTTACTGGAAGGAAAAAAATATTAAGAACAAAAAAGAAAAGTATAAGCTCTTAAGGAATCAGTTAACAAAAAGTCACAATTCTATGATCAAGAAAGGAAAGATTTTGGTAAAAGGCAATTCTAGTTCTGCAATGTAATAAAAGCAGCAATTGGAAATAAAACAACAGGAGGAAATTAGATAAATCAAAATTTATGATGTAGAAAATTGATTTGGTTTATTAAGATATTATAGAAAAAAATATGAGAGAGAGCTAAGGGTAACATGTCAGAAATAAAAGAAACCTAATCCGGGTGGCTTAGTTGAACTATTATATGAAAAAGGTCAAGTTACAATAAAAAAAAGCAAAATGGTCAGTAAGTAATTTTTGTCTGGATTTTGCAGGAAATAGAAGTCTTATATCACATGAGAATAATAAAGTAACAAGCTTGTTGATAAATGACAAAGATGTGAAAATTGCATATACACAGATAAATACTTTCAGGCTAGCAGGTAATGCTTGTTTGACTTAAAAATTATAGTGATCTTTGGTCTTTTTGTCCTGATTTAATAATTTCTAAAATTATGGGAGATCATGAATGGAAGGTGATAGGAATGAAAGAAACAAAGGCTACAGGAATGAAAGACTACTCAAGTTTTATCAACGTTCATAAGGACAAAGAGGAAGACTCAGGTTATCACAGGCTGATCAGTGGGCACTGAGCTTTGCAAATAGAAAACTGATAGTTCTCTGATAGTTACTTGTCAGGATGAACAATTTTTATAGCATGTGGCTCCACATGCAGCCTTAGCAGTGACTCAAGATCCTAATTCATAGAAGTCCTGTACAGAGGACCAACAGTAAGGCATTGCTTCTAGATATTTCTTGCCAAGTACTTCTCCAGAAAATGCAGAGGGGTACCAGTGGCCTGTCTCTGCAGCCCTGGAGCTCACTCTTCTGAAATCCCCTCATGCCATCTCAAACACAGATTGCTGTCTTCTCCTGTCAACCCATGCATCTTTCAGACAGCACTTGGGTTCCCCAATGGATCATAGAGTACTTGTCACCTGTGCTCCTCCCATGCCTTCAGATCAAGGTTTTTCTGATTATTATGCTTTAAATACACACAAGTTTGTGAGCTTACTCAGCTATTCATTCAGTAAGCTGTTGTCAGGTTCAGTTTTATCCTGAAATATTACCTCAGACAAAATATTAACCCTGTATTACATAACTGTGGCTGACAAAATTTTTAATACTCTTTTATGTTGCAACATGTATCTCAAAGTATATGCCCCCAAATTTTATGTTTTGGCAGATATGACATATATTATGGAGTACCTTACCATATAATTAGCCAGGCAAGTTCTCCGTTGTCTTGTTACTATTTCAATGTTTAAGATCTTAATTAATTTAAAGTTAAATTTAATTTTGCTGTTTTATCTCCTCCAAAAAAAAGTAATGGGAATGGGCTTAGATAGACATTTTAGACAGTTCACGCCTTTTGCAGCCTCCTTTCCCATAGTAATCAACTTTGGCAAGTGCAATTTGTTTAAGCTGGTTTTGCAGGGGAGAAGGTGAAAAGTCTAAGAAAGCAAAGACTGGTCTTTTTTTTTATTATTTATTTTATTAAGAAAAGATACTGCAAGAGCAACATGGTCCAAAAAAAAAAAAAAGATACTTAATCATGTTAATACTAAAGTGCTTGTGGAGGGAGACACTAAACTTGATGGTCCACATTTTCAAATCTTCAATTTCCCTTCTGTGGTCATGCTGCAGTCCTTCAGTAGAGAAGTTTGTTTCCAGCACAGCCCCTCCTTTCAATGGAAGTTTGCTGTACATGGGAAATTCAGAAGGAGGATGCATACTAACGTAAGCACATGATGCCAACATTTCTCTATATGAAATGCAATCTCGCTCCCATCAAATCTACTGAGGTGAAGGTCTCATACACAGTATGCAAGGTTGTACTGTTACATTTTCTGACTGCACTCGTGGTGTGAGTACTGAAGCCCACATGCGTGCCTAGCACTGGAGCAGCCACTCCACAAGGGAGCTGCATTGACTCACGCAAGGCACCAGCATTTGAGAGGTGGGAGAGAGTCCTTCGTAGACCCAACTGCTGCTCTCTAGGACTTCTTCTATATCATGGTATCAGCCTCTTAGGCAGCAACACCCTGCCCTAGATTCCAGTGCTGTAAAGGCACACAGAAGTTCAGCAGACACAATCAATCTGTTGGTAGTGTAGGACTGAAACAGTATGTTAGGATTGACATCCATTGCAGAAGAAAGAAGGTAAATGGCATGAGAACACTTTCTAACAGGGAAGCAAAGGAAGGCAGAAGTTGCCATATTCTGCAGCAGGACCTACAACTAGCACAGATCAAGTGTATATACATTAATGACTTCAATTAAAGACACGTATCTTCAGAACACCTCTCCTTTGATATCATTTCTAAAGACAGTTTACAATGAAATAACAGCATTCTCTGCTATAAAAGCTTCATTTACCCTTACCTCATCTCTTTTCATCTTACCCTGGGCCAACTTCAGATCTCATCTGATGATGCATCGTTTTAGTTCCACTAAAGAATAGCAAGACGTTAAGCCAGCACAAGAAAAGTAATAATTTTTGTGGGGTTAGAGAATTGACTAGTCTTACTTAGCAATCAGATTATTGCTAGAGCTGGTGCAGAGGAGGGGAAAATTGCATAGTGGAGGAAGACATGGGCAGGAGAAGGACAAGCTTTTAAAAACATTTAAGAACCCAGTAGCAAAGTAGGAAAGGGAAACACGTAGGGGGAGAAAGACCCTCTTTTTTTTCTTTTTCAGCAGCAGTAGGATGATAATTTCTCTTAGATTTAGTATTAAACCATACCCGAAATGAGATCAAATCAATCAGTAGAAGGACAGACATCGATTACTCCCAACAATGTGTTAAATGAGCAATAAAACCCAGATTGATGTTCAGAGAATACAGCAGCTAATTCCTGGTGCCTGTGTATTCTCCCAATATACTCAGAACTTCTCATTAACATGAAGCTCTCAGATTCTCCTGCTGGGAGCAGACAACAGCAAGAAGCAAACCTGTACAGTTATTTATTCCTTTATTAGCAATCCTTAAACCACTAGTTAATGAATCCTTTAATTTGCCTTTCTGTTATTGTGGGAAGTAGTAGTAATGGTTCAAATTAACGTTCCCAAACACATATCTAATTAAGTGAAAAGGCATACTGTTACAGTCCTTCATCAACAAGATAAGGAGTGATTGAGGCAATAAGCCACCTCCAAGCAAGTTTTAAACCTCAAAGCAAATTTAATTAACTTGCAGAAGAATATACAGGAGAAAGCCACTGTTGTTAAGATGCTCTGTGTTAGAGACAAACAAAAAAAATCCAAAAACAATATGTCTAAAGATATATTATCTAATTAAAAAAAAAATCAAATAGCTTTGAAATCAATTTCTGATAAGCAACTATCAAATTTTAGAGCACAGTTGAACAAGCCAAACTTGGATTATAAAAACTAAACTACCACATCTCAAGAATGACCTCCAGCGACGCTCCTGCCAGTTCACTATTTCAATCAGAAGAAGCTTGGAGAGAAGAGGGTTATTTTACTTTTCCTTTAAATAATCTTATTCTGCTATATATTCCGGTATGGTCTGAATAAAACCGTTAAGGAAAAAGAAATAATGAAAAAGTCACAAAAAAATACAAATAAAAAAAATAAAAGAAAAAGAATGGATTAAAAGGAAAACGTAACCCATTATTTCAAACCTCAGGATTTCTGCCCTGATCTACTGGGTTTGAGACAGGATTCTAAGTTGACTCTTGGTTTACTAAAATGTCTGGTACACTTACAACACTTTTTGATTTATAAAAACTAAAGTCAATAAGTGTTTACTGTGTTGTCTGGGAACGAGGAGAAAGAAGGCAATGCACAATTTGCCAGGGCAATTCAGACATTCAGACACTGCTGTATCCTGCCCTGAGCAGGTCTTTTCCCTACACAATTGACCCTTCCAGGAGACAAAAAAAAAAAAAAAAGCCACAGGAGATATGACAAAGCACTTTCACATAGGAAAAGAAGGCAAAGTTGTTCTTGGGGAAATCCATGAATCTCCATGCTTACTGGCATTTCGAAACATAGTATTCATTATCATATTTGATTAGGTGCTAAGTCAGTCCACTAAATAGCACACAGAGAAATGTTCAACCGAATATTTTATCAGGATTTATCAGAATAAGATAAACAAAGAGCCTCTCATTTCCCTGAGCTCAGTGAGAAGCTAATGCACTAAGAGTAATCCTTTGCTGATGCCACTTAATTATAAAAGTAAATTGTCTTGCTGTATGGTGCCTTTTTTTTTTTTCTTCTCTATTTTGAAGAAAACAAATGAGATCCCTTGAAGATTTCAGTTTGCAAAAGAGCTCATTTATTTTGTCTGCCAGGTCATACGTGATGCTAAGAACAATGCCTGTGGCAAGCTGTAAAGATAGGGCAACGTAGCTATACTCCCATGAAACTCTGTGTCAAAAGCCAATAGCATTCCTGTAATGTATTAACAGCTGTTCTACATTCATACTGAATTCCTTCTGTATAGTCCCTCCTTAAATTATTTTCTTTTCTTTAATTTCATTTTACTTACATGTATAATCTCATCCAATTTAACACATACCTATTGAGAGAAACAGTTCCTCTTACATTAAATCTAGACCCAACTGACATAACATTGAAAAATCTGTCATGTTCTTCACATGTTAATTTTAAAACACATAATACATAATTATAATACAAGTAATTCTTCTTCCCCTAATTTAACTTCAGAAATTGAACTTTAATCTTTGCTTGTCTTCACTATGCACTTTGGACGGTTACATCAATGTTGGGCAATACAATTTCTCCCTCTACCTTTTCATTTCCTTGGACCCACCTCTTCTACCCCATTCCCCCTATTTCTTGAAGCTAACTAAATGAATTTTTCTACTCAATCAACTTGTGGTAAAGGGTACCAGGCAAGCAGGGCAACTATAAGTTGTTACTGAGGTCCAGGTTAACTCATCCATCATTTTAGAAGATATTCCTCTCCCTCTGAAGCCCTCACCAATAGTACATATATATCTCAATTTGCACAGCAGGTTGACATACGACAGAATGATATGGTTTAAAACAAAAGTATTACAACTCTTATGCTTCAGATTCAAAACATGTTATTAAGCAGACCTGTTACATTGGAAGAGGTTAAAGATTGACAATGTTACTTGACACAAAACCTGTGTAAACTCAACAGCACTGCTAGCTTTCCTTTTAACATTAAAATTGAAGGTATAATTGATCCTGTATTGTATAGCAATGTGCAGAAACTACAGCAGTCACAAAGAAGGACTCCAAAGAAGGGCAACAAAGCTGGTGAAGTGTCTAGAAAACAAGACTTATGAGTGGCAGCTGAGGGAGCTGGGATTCCATGATTCTATGATTGTTTAGCTTGGAGAAGAGAAAGCTCAGGGAGACCTTACTGTACTTTACAATTGCTTTAAAGAAGGTTGTAGCAAGTTGGGGATTGGGATCTTCTTGGCCTCCAAGTTGTACCAGGGGAGTTTTATATTAGATATTAGGAGAAATTTCTTTACTGAAAGGGGTGCGTAGCATTGGAATAGACTGCCCAGGGAAATGGTTGAGTCACTATCCCTGGAGATCTTCAAGAAACGTGTAGATTTAGAACTTAGTAGCATGGTTTAGTGGTAGCCTTGTCAGTACGAGGTTAAAGGTGGGACTAGGTGATCTTAGACATCTTTTCCAATCTGAATGATTCTGTGATTCTCTCTCTCTCTCTCATTTGTAGGAATAGTCCAAGAGAAGTGATTGCATATCAAAAGATATTCCACAGGGGATGAGGAATTAACAGTGCATTCTCCTCACTATATTTTATGAGAGCACATTTATGGCTTAGGACAGAAAAGGAATTCCTCTCACCAGTCTTAGGAAACGTGAAACCTGTGAAGCAGATGTGCAAGAAACTTTAACTAAAATTTAATCCACAGGCCATAGTACAAATACAGTAATATTTATGCTCTGTTCAGATGACTTTCTGTGAAGCATATCTACAAGCAATGTTTTAAAGAAACACACAAGGAACTGATAACTCGACACACACCATCACTCAAAAGTTCATTTCCTCTCTTCTCAAGACTTGCAAAAGTTCACGTTACTGACACCCGTAAAAAGGCTGCAAACATCACTCCTGGAAATGAGCTGAAAAGTCTACATCACATTTCACGAGTGGATTCATTCTCCATGATCAGGCAGACTCCATGTAAAAGATGCAAGACCAACACTTGCAGTTTGGGGGACTAGAGCACCACAGCAACTGGTTCCCCATCTACTGAATCTAAGACCCGAAGACACACAATACCTTTCACCAAATAGTCTGGCACAATGCTTTAAGGAAAAAAAAAATGTATTGAAAAGAAGATACTAATAGCAATAATATGAACAGTTAGGGAAACCTGAAGGTAAGTGCAGGAAAAAAAAAAAAAAAGAACAACACTGTGGAAAAGCTCAACATTCAGAATAGAAATATATAATATGAAATAAGGAACAGAAAAATCTAACAAATTAATGAACACGTAATAGCCATCTTCACTGGGCTGCAGAAAACAAAGATTTCTGTTGTGCTTTTAATAATACTATTTTTATTTATGCAATTTTAGCCACAATAAGAGATATGAAGCTGTGATGTTATAGTAACTTGCAGAGAAACCAAATGAATCCTATTGCTCCTACTGCATTGAGCCTTTTGCAAAAGGCAGAATTGGCAAGTGGTATTCTTTCATAGTCACTGACTATTCAAGACAATCATTTGCAGCTTATCCCATAATGATTCAAAAGACTTCATTGAAAGCACAAATTCTAGAGAACGTATTCTTCCCTGAGATTCAGAAGCTACATGAACAGCATGGACAATAAAGGGGGGGGGGGGGGGGGAAGTATTTTTTTTTTTCATAGGTTATTGAGATCCATACAGTGTGCACTGATCCAAGATGCAACTTCATGTGACTGTGGAGAGGCTCAGACTGCTCTGACTTACACTGGCTGTCTTCATACAGCATTATGCCTCATTTCATTTGGCAGCTTACAGAATAGCAAATCAACATGAGCACACAGTAAATCCCATTTCAGGTGTGCCAGACATAAGTATCTACTACATAAACAGAAATGTTTCCCCCTTACAGGGACAAAAATTTTTTGCAGTGCATCTTACGATTCCATATAATCAACCTCAATTTCAACTAAGAAACAAATTGGGAAACAGAAATGTACTCTAATGTTAAATGTATCAAATATGAAGTGACTGGAACTTTGTAAATTTTAGACAGTAAAATATATTCAAAAGGAAGATTTAAATAATAAGTTAGTTGGATAAAATATTTGCCAACCAAAACATTTTACTATACTTCATATGTTAAGGGAGGAAAAACTGGTGTTTAATGACTGACGCTGTTTCACTGTTGACACCAAAGACAGTGTCACTATTTATCACAGCTTGCAAAGTACTGTCTTACTGTGAGGAAATGATTATCACTGACTTCACCACTAATTCTGCAGACTTTAGCAGTTCATAACTGCAATGAATAATTAATTATTAGAATCACCCAGGCAAGAACAGCAGTATTGTATAGCCAAAGTTGGGATCATTGCAAGCTTTATGCTATACTAACTTCTGTCACAGTGTCATAAAGCATCTCCCTTGCTCTACTGTATGCATCTAAAGTTTGAGAGTACTCCAGGACATTCCTCTTTAAAATGAGAGAAGTACAAGCTACTGTGCATTCCTTGATACCACATAGTCCATCTTCCAACTCTGGTCAGAAATAAGAGAAATAAACACACACACACACACTTCAGGTGAGTGGGTGTGGAAAGCAGGGAAGTCACGAGAGCAATCTGATGTTAGAATTTGACTCGATATTACTTTTGAAAGAACAAAATCCAATCTGATGCAACATGGAAAGAAAAGATATTTCTCACCTTGCTCCAGCAATAAGTTCCTTTTGTCCCGGGTCAAATGTTAACTGTGAGAAGTCTACAGCATCTTCTGCTCTGAACACATGTAACCAAGGGGCAATTTCTAAAACAATGAAGAAGAAATAAACGTTACTGTAAATGTCGTAGTTGTAATATATCAGGTAGTCAGCATTACATTTGCAGATACTGTGGGGCTGCAAGTTTTCTTAGTATGGTCCTCTAAGGAAAGATAGGCATTATTACTACCATACCACATAATCTTCGCTATAGACCTATAAAACAGGTTGGGCAGTCACCCAATAAATGTTTGAATGAAGTTTTCTAATTGTGTTCTGATTTATAAGCCAGATGTTTTTCTTCCTTAGGTAAAGCAGACAACAACACAGTACAATTACAATAAACTGGTAGATACACAAATGAAGTCAGATTAATTTTCCATGCATCAGAAGCAGATGAGGACTAGCATTTTTTGTTTTCTTCTTTAATGAAGGTCCGACCAAGTGGAAAGCAATGAGGAAAATGAGCAAATTTGAATTTTCATCATTTTCACAATAAAGAGGTTGAGACATGAGGGAGGTAAGAGGGAACATGCTTGAAATTCAAATGAACATTTTTTTTAACCTATCTTTCTCAGACCAATGTAGTGCTACGTAAAGCACAGAACAGACAAGTGGATAAGCTGCTGAAATTCAGCAACAAGCTTTACTTTTATTCAGAATATAAATCTATTTCTAGTTTCAAAGTCAAGCACTCATAAATAACTGCATGCCAGCTCCTTATATATTTGTATTACTATTATTTTTACACCCGCAACAACAGTGTGGTGCTATTACCACAAACATTTTTCTGGGAACAGAGCAAGATTCATTTACTTACTTTTACACAAACACATTGATTTCCTAAAATTTCAGTAATTATACAAATGGTTCTTTAAAGGAAGTAAAGTTGCAAAGAAGCCTTTTCCTCAAGAATCTTTCCCCCAATTCTCAGGATATCAAAACACTTTTATTTTATTTTATTCTAAATGTTTGCTGTAAATCTGTTGTCTGGAACATATGCAAAAGATAAATAGAGCTATGTATGTATAACACAACGGGCTGTGGAACTATCGACTTAAGGAATACATATCTGAAAAAGACAATAAAAAAATACCAAAGGTGAACACCTGGTCATGCCCACTTGAGACACAGAGTCAACACCAACCACTGAGAATGCCATGGCAGCCTCATTTTTGGAACTAGTATCCCCAGCTATGGCTTAGGTTGTCAACTCCCATTATAAACTCCCTTTGCTCACATGCATATTTTCACTTCTGAAAATGTTTGGGTTGAAATAATCCATGTCTGATGCCTGTTTCAGGATGATTTGTTCTTAATTTAAATATTAAAGTTTTTAGCACAAGTAGGTCATCTATTCCTACGGAGAGGGCCCCAGAGAAAAATGTTATTCTGTGTCCAAATGTTTTCAGCCATTGCAGAGCAACATTAAATGTACTGTGCAGAAGCAGTAGCATCATATATTTGGAAAAAACAGATGGAACCATGCAGTAGAATCACTTGGGTGTCAGAAAACTAACTTCTGCATTTTTAATGACAGCCTGTATGCATCTGGGCAATTACAGGACTGTAATGCCAGTTTGTACACGTTCTGCAGAATTTGTAGCTAAATTCACTGTTGTTTCCATCTGTGCTGGATAGGTTCTCAAAACAGGGCAGGAGAGGGGATGGGGACACATGTTAAATAACTATGGTTACAGCTGCCACCAGCTACTGCTACACATGCTGTGCATAGAACCTAGCAGGATTCAGTAAGAGAAAAAATATATATATTTACACTTATACGCACACACTATATGCCTATATGGCCTTATATATATTCATCTATTTATATT
The DNA here is from genome assembly GCF_964034855.1 of Anser brachyrhynchus. Taxonomy (NCBI): domain Eukaryota; kingdom Metazoa; phylum Chordata; class Aves; order Anseriformes; family Anatidae; genus Anser; species Anser brachyrhynchus. The sequence goes on along the minus strand of NC_137695.1, from coordinate 85,883,915 downwards.
TATACATATAAGGCTACACAGGAAAGCCTGACATAGACATTTCCTAACATTTGTGTACTTGATTTTACAACCTCAACTGTTCAGTAACACCTTTCATATCAAATAATCAATTGCTAATTTCAAAAAAAAAAAAAAAGTTGATAAATCTGGTAGGACATGAAGATAAGGAAATAGAGATATAAGTCTTTAAGAATCTCACTCTCATTCAGGCCTTTAAAGCTTCACAAAAGGCAGAAGCTAGAACCCAGGCTTTGAGTCCAACCAGAGAGCAGAGGATGCACTAGGGGCTGGAAAGACAACCCAGGATATGTGTTCATGCCATAAGTCTACCAGGGAGACTGAGATTCAAGGAAGCAATTCTCTTCCACTAGCTCTGCTGTCTCAGCATGACAAAATAAAGCTTCAAGGTACAGCAAAGAAGTACTTTTCCAGGTTTGGAGCAAGGGGGCAGAGGCCTGGTTGGGCAAGGCAAGCCCAGGAAAAACTGAGAAGAGAATGAGGACTTGTTAAGAAATCTATCTGAAATCTGATTCCCCTCTGTCACTCCAAACAATAAAATATTTTATCCTTTCTCTGTTGCATTCAACATCATTCTTGCTCGAGTGAATAAGATCAGGAAGAGCAAATGGCAGCAAGAGCCATTCTTCGCAGCAAATGCTCTGAAATTGTGTCTTGTGTACCAGAGTACCATCATGTATCTCACAGGAACAAGCCTTTATGGAATAAAACTTCAACTTTGTGATATTTCTGTATGGGAAAACTAGCAAACAAAAACAACAAAGACAATCAAACAAAACACAACTGTTAAAATAAAAGCTTCTTGGTAAAATTCTGCTTTGAGTTACAATACAGAAAGTTTATTCTGTTGATTTAGTTGAAAAATTAGATATAATATCATCTAAACATCAAAATTTAGCTGAAAAGATGTAGGCCTTTCCATTCTGTTATGAATTATCTCCTTAGAGTCAGAAATGCGTAAGAAGCTATTAAAGGTCTATAAAATATTTTTCTTAGAACTAAAAACTCATGGTAAAATAATAATTTCTATTTATTAACGCTTATCACATTGATGCAACATGACATGCTTTACAAAATAACACAGCTATATATTTCGTATACTACAACATGATAAATAAAGGCGTAATTTAATTAAGCTGCCTGCTGACACATAACCTCGCTGTACTGCTTGCTGATACAGGTGACAAGCTGCAGCAATCCCTCCATTTCACAGTTCTCTCTGACTCCTGGCATTCCCTCCTTTTCCCCTACCTTCGCCACAGGTGCAACAGAGTAAAACAACTAGCCCTTCAGTGAAGTCTCTGTTCTGATACTGAAAACAGTTATTCAGACACACCTTCAACCTGTTTTTTCCCCCCTCATCTTTGAAGCCAAGTACATACATTTACATTCCCACTGATACTGTTCTCAGGCTTAAAGCTGTGCATGCATAAGTGTATACGTTGTTTACATACAATCATGACAACAACAGGTCTCCAACACATGGTGGGTCCTTCCAGTACTACCGTAATATGTTTCTATCATTGGCCAATACATCCCACTAATATAGGACTGAAATCTTCAGGCCTTAAATGCATTCCTGAAAGAAAATGGATATTTTCGCAAGGAATTAAAAGACTGGTATCAAAAGAGTCAGAGAGAGCTGTAGTTTTCTCAAAATCTCTTGACATGCTGTGAATCACAGTGGGTTTTTCAGGGTCTTCTGGGATTTAGTTCTTTTTATAATAGCTTAGGAAGCAAAGTTTGCCATGGCTCATACACCCATGGCACAGCAAACACACTGAAGTCCCCTCAGCTTGTAGGAAAGGTCAAAGGAGTCTCCTAAAGAACTTTATAGACAAAGGAGGGTAAAAACCAAGGCTTGACATGACAGCATTAGATACTCATACAAATAATGAAAGTCCAGAAATCTGTCTCATTTTTGCTTTAAAAATATTGTCTGCCCAACGGGCCCTGGTTTGTCTGGAGTACATTGTCAGGGACTAGGCAAGGGCTGCTGAGCTCTGCAGTTCTCCACAAATAAACAATCAAGTTCTCTCCAACCTAGGTTTCATTATTCAGCCCTTCAAAGAAGACTTACAGTAAACAGCCAAATAAATTGACGAATGACTAACAAGGAAGAGAATGGCTTGTTTAGAACTGAATTCAGAAGTGATCTTTAATGGTAACTAATGAAATCAAGAGATGAGACTAAAAATGTACCAATTTCATTAGCAAATTAAAAGATATTTTAAAAAATCAGTAGTGTTTACAGTGTACGTATATGGTACCTCATGCAATGGTGTCCTTTTGTGTAAATAAAGAGCAAAAAGTTAAACATATGCAGAACCACCTTCTTGAAGAAACTTGAAATTAATAATAATACTGCTGAAAACTAGCAGATTTGCAATATTAACAGAAGTCTCTGGGTGGCATCGGTACAACAAAATCACTAATCTTATCATAGAAAAATGTAATATACTACTGCATGCTGAAGTTATTCTAATTAAACGTGTCTAATCTAAGGATGATAGGATAATCCCTATCTTCCTGAAGTTGTATAATGATTTTAGCCTAGCTTAGATCTTCCCTTCCTGTGATACTCATGTTATATTACCATCCTCTTGAAAGGGAGTGAGACAAGTCAGAAGCCTCTGCTCTGATGTGCCACACTGCCTCATTAACCCCAGGAGAATCCGTCAAGTGAGCCTCTGCAGCTGGCAAGAGGCAATCCACCTGCTCACTCATCAGTGTGCCCTGTTCTGGGATTTATTTGCGGCACTTCACTCTTTAAGGGTCAAGTTAGGTGCACAGGTGAACTCTTCGCTGTGACATTTCTGGACTCCATCATACCTAGCTATTTTAAAGTGAGGGCTGAGAAAAATGGGATACTCTTAAGTAATTTCTGTGTATCATCGGTGTCAATTTCAGTGTGATTGTTAAGTCCTCATTTTAAGCTTCCCATTATGATCTATTTCCACGAATAACAAATTCACTCAAAACAACATCATGAAAACAAGTATTTCTGCCCTAAAAAAAAAAAAAAGAGAGAGAATAAAAAAGAGAGAGAGAGAGAGAGAAGAAATAATGGCATGCTGGAGCTTGTTGCATCTTTCACAAGTCACTTCTGTTTATACATATTTTCTTACATTTCCAATCAATGCTCTTTCCCAGCTCTTTCAGTGTATTCTCCCCTCACAGAAATGAATTAAACAAACCCTTGCCTGTAAGTTATCAACTCACTGCACATGAAAGAAGAAAAAGTGCCACAACTCCAGTGAAGAAAGGAAATATGTGCAAATACTATTCCACAGGTGCCAACAGAACAGAGAACTCCATCAAAACAATTCAGCCAAAGAACAGCTGCGCTTCATCCAAAACAGATCACAGTTCATCCCCACTTATCCGAAAGGGGATGAGGCTTAATGTGTCAACAACATAACTTACTTTTCTAGGATTTATTCAAGGTACGTTACTCAACACTCATGTACAATGACTTGCTGTTTTAAGTAATTTTCAGCTCTAAGGTTTTTATTTTTTGTATTTTTTTAAAATTAAATTGCTGGAAGAAACTGGCTATGTCCACACACGCATATCATATACAGGTGTTTGTTTCTCAGATAAGCTTCTGAAAACACAGCTGTGAACAGACTTCTAGATCACGCATCAAGGCTTGTCTGCGTGTCATTGTAGTGCTGAGAAACCTATGCTAGACCCAAGCAAACTACCTTGTGCATTCCTCAAGCTGCAGTGACCTGAAGCTCCATCACAACTAATTCACTCTACTTCTGGTGCATAGCATTTAAACTATATATAGTAAACACTTATATTGTGTTTAAACCCATACAATTACAGGATACTATTTAAATATTTGTAAAGTCATCCTTTACATGTTTGCATTTAATAACTTTAAGTCATTCTTCACATATTTTTACTTACTTCGGACCAAATTCTTTCTCTATCAATACTGGTCTAGCACTGTTGCAAAACATGCCAGAATGCGCTTTTTCTTGATGGAAATGCTCCTGTTGGATGCATTCAAAATGAAAACGTCAAAAGTGTCTTTTTTTCTTTTTTTTTTTGAGAGAGAGTAATGCAAGACAATAAAAAATCATAAAATACTCATCTAACAAATATAGTAAGCACAGCAAATATTTCCCATTTCTCTTATAGAAAATGCTCATTCTAAGAGTTAGAAGTAAAAAGCAATATTCTAATTATACTCATCTTAAAATCTAAGCACAAACATCCACCCATGCCATTCTTCCACAAAGCCTACGATAGAAGCTGAATACTTGGAAGACAGCAGCCTACTGCAAAGCAGAGAAAGGCTCCTTGTTATAGGCTGCTTTTCCAAAACCTGTAATTCCAGACATATGCAGACATCATAACGGGGGGGGGGGGGGGGGGGGGGTGCGGAATGTAGCAATAGTAGGTAAACAAAATGTGCTAATCAAATTGAAGATTTAAATAATTATTATAAAAATTAAGGATACTTTAATGTTGACAATACATTGAAAAATATAAATGCATTGATTAGGTGATTAAATAGTAAAAGAACTATGAAATTTCTAAAACAGGGATCCAAGAAGAAACAAGAAAATAAACCACAATTTCTGCCCTCCAAGGAAAAAAACAAACACAACTGTACAGACAAGATTAACTAATACAATCAAATCCTTCACAAAAAAAAAGATGGAGTTACTGTTTTGCCAAGATTAAATCAGCAACCACAGACTGAAAGATTCCTCTTTTAAGTTTTACCATACTACATTTGGTTCCCCTTTGGAAACATGAAAATGTGTCAGATCTCCATCTGCAGTTCAGAGCTTATCTTTGCTAATATGGAATAAAAAAAAAAAAAAAAAAAACACAAATCCACAAAAACAAAAAGACAAAGCCAACCTCAAAACTACGGCTTTCTTTCAAGACCCACTATTCTGGAGGTCTCTCTAGACCAAGAGCAAAGCAGCTGTCATTCTCCTACAATCCATCACAACCTAACACCATCCTGAAGTTTACCTTTCCTTCGAAAGACAACTTCAGAAATCAAGAAATAAATATGCAGCTCTGGCCTTATCTAGAAGATCTGCCAGCTCCCCAAACCCCTCTCCACTTTAAATCTTCTGTATAAAAACAAATCCTAAGACTATAAATCCCTTGACATTACCCAGAAAGTTCACCAGCTGCTTATTGGGTCTCTGCTTTTTAAAACAACTATTACCAGCCTCATGACAATTTTGGAGATAACAAAGCAGGGCTATACATAGTTTATTTATTTTTATTGGGGAAAACAGAAAACAAAGCATACTTAAAGTATCTACCTCTTGACTTAAAACAAGTTCTATATCACAGAAGAATGAACTTGAACTTCTTTCTTAAACTTGCTGTAAATTTACCCACTTCTACTCAGCTCCTCACATTTTTCATTGGTGCTCTCATTAGTCACAAAGTCACAGCCTCAGCAGTCAGCTTACAGCTCTCAAGGCAAGGGAGATGCAGTCACAGCAATTGCCCTTCCCTGGTTCCTTGACCTGCTTTTACAATCTGCTTTAACCTCCAAAGTCTCAAGGTCTAAAACTGAGCCCACATTCCTGTCTTCTTTGCCCAGTCCAAGCTTCCCCAGCTAGAAGCACATAATTCTGCATTCTTATGTGCATGCATATGTCTTTTACTGGGATAATTAAAGGGAATTTGGGTTCTGACTGTCTGTGCCCTCAGGGAAGAGACAGTAACATCTGCTGCAATGACTACTTATTTCTTATTTTTCTGAACAAGGGGTTTGAATTGTTTATGTTTCATTGTTCAAACACACACATTGCATACAAATGCAAGGTATAAGAGAAAAAAGATTGAACTCCCACCTAGATGAAAGCAGTTTCAGTGCTACAAGCACAGGTTTTATATGCTTAGGATCACTTGAGAGTTCTACAGAAATTACACAGTGACGAGGTATCAGCCGCGATACCCAGTTAAGAGACTTTTTCATTTTTTTCTCTCTCTTACACAGAAATAGTATAAAACTAGAGGGGAGAAGAACAATAGAACCTACTTTGCAAAGTTATGCTAGCCAAGCTGGCCAAGATATCATTAACCATACTCTTCCCACTTCTAAGAAAACAAACCCTTGACTTAAACATGGAGCACCTGATGTTATAATGTTCTTAAATCACAAAGTATCAGTCATCTGAGGATAGCATTGTATTTAAAAATAATAACTAGGTATGCTTCAAAACTGTTTGAGTTGCCAAGAACTGTGCTTAAAAACTTTCTGTTGCTTGATCTTCAGAACCTTTTTTTGAACAACAAATGTAAAGTGACTTACAGACTGTTGCATAAGCCATAAACTGAAATAAGGATTTTCAAACCCTAATCCACTTTAAAGCAAAAAGCCTACCAATCTTTACTAACTGTCCAAAGTAGGAACCATGAAAAATATCATGCTGCAAAACTACCATCAAGAAACAAAAATTAACGAAAAAAGAGATGGGAAGAGTCAATACTGAATCATTTAGGGTCTTGGGGCTCAGTTCTGTGTTTTTCTCCATGGTGCATTTAAATACAATACCAACTTATGTTTGCCTACTTGCAGATTGCATTCAACTGTCATTCTAATTGTTTCGTCATTGCACACATCTGTTCTCAATGTTTTGCAATGAAATATTCATAAGTATCAGCCTGAATGACATCACCTTGAGATAAACTCAAGCCCATTGCTGTAGAAACACAGTAGGGATTGCAATCTACCCTCTCACTGTTTAGATTCTCTGCTATCTCAGCTCTTGGGAAACCGCTGTTCTCATCGTAATCACTAAACTTTTTCCATTTTGTGAAGCTGTCAGAAGCAGATATAGCAACCGCTCCTCTTCTTGAATTGTGTATGCACCTGGCTGCATAACAGAGAGGAGCTTGGGGCAGTATTAGAGAAAACAAAGACACCGAAAAGAATTTCCAGAAAAGGACATCAGCAGAACCATAAGACCGGTGTTAGCTGCCATGTTTTTAAGGGCAACTAAGGAGTCAGCTCCACTTCAGTTCACAGCTAAGATGAGTTCTTCTGCACAACAGTAAAATGCTTAACATGCATTTAAGAGAGAAGCTTTGATAGGTATCAAAGAAATCTGAGGGATCACTGGAAGCTACTAAAGCCAATTTATTATAGTAGACTATGTGTGTTAGAATGGTTTATGGATTGTATCACTTCAACCAAGAGTCTTAGCTATAAACACAAACATACTCAAGCAAAGGATGTGGTATCCAGGCCAGGAAAATAAATCACGTACAAACTGTACTTTAAAAAGCAACAGATGTAAGACTAAAGCTGACCAGAAGCCTGTCATCAGATTAGAGGTAGATTCAAGCAGAAACGGGATAATGTTCAGGTGAGGAGTCACAAGAAGATATACAGCATAAAAACAAAGTACAGTGTTAATTAAAAGTGGTGATGCAAAGTTTCAGAGTTTCAGAAAAATTTCAGGAAATTTTCTGGACCAACAACAGCATAGTGAGAAAACAGTACGACTAAGTTCATGTGTGTAAAAGAGAGGGAAGCCTGGGGGACAGCATAGGTATGGAAACTATTTTATGGAAGATTTAGAGGGTACAGAGGGAAAGGCTAGAATGACGGGAACACACTTGGGGAAAAGAGAACAAATGCAGGAGAAGACAGAGCAGGAGAGAATGCCTCAGTGAAACACACAAGCATTATTATCCTGCACTGGACTTAGGTTCCTTCTGTTTTAATATCCTGTTTGCAACAGCTGCTAGCTTAAGATGGCCTAGAAAAAAAAAAAAAAAGAAAAAAAAAGTTGTAAGAAATCTAACGTAGACAGCAGTGGTATTATCAAGTCTTAACATCATGTCTCAATCCAAAGTCTAAAAATGAGAGAGAGTCTAAGCCTGAAACACATAAGAGCAGAAAATCAGGAGGAGAGAGTATAGAAAGCTAATCAAAGCAAAAGATCTGAAATAAAAAAATGATGAGAAGGGCGTGAGAAACCTCTGTAGGGTTCTCAGGAGAGAGAAAAAAAAACACATCAGTGAATGAAGAAGGATGAACCAAGGGAGACACTTTTGCCCGCTTTACACTGTCAACCACCCTGCAGGTAGGCTGATCCACACTTCAGTGTAGGGACTCATTCAGCAGTGTAGGTGGAGAAGAGCACATTACCAAAATAAGGAATATTTTCTGAGCTGTGAAAACCATGCCACACAACTCTGCTGTGTTTTGACATGTGGAAATTCTACTTGCTGCATCTGTCCTTCTCATACTAGTGAGAGATTTATTCATCACTGGGGCGGTTCTGCTAGTTGGCACTCCAGGCAGACATAAACCAGTAACTTCACGCCTCAACCAGCATGGAGTCCACACACTTCCCAGTGAGTGCATCTCCTCCTTCCAGTTACCAGCACTGGTGCCCGCCACTGCCTGCCTTCCCACGAGTGATGCAGAGGGATTGAACGCATGCAACATCAAACATGCTTGGTCATGCCCTTTCTTCAGAGGGGATCAAACTTCCACATTTTAACAATTAAAAGCTGACTTTGGCTTTTGGTCATAGAATTTATTTTGGAGGATATCAAGTTGTATGACTGTGGGAAAACAGTATTTGGCCTTAATGGGGAGTTTCTCATATACACACACACACACAAAAAAAAAAAAAGATCAATTCTTATTTATTTATTTACTGTAGGGAAGAGAAGTATAAAGCCAAAAGCCAGTAGATGGTTACTACAATGCCATATTACTTTTCTGAAAAACACCTATTTCAATTAGCAAAACTATTTCTAGGACTGAAGGTCCTGCAATGACACACTTATGGTGGCATACTACAGCACCAAACTTCTTTAATTACATTGCTATAACATAATAGAGTTTCTTGATTCTATCAAGTCTGCCCAAGACCACAGTTCTTAAAGTGTTTTCAAGTCTGAAAATACTTTATGCAGAGAAAAAAAAAAAAAAAAGAACCAAAGAGCAACAAAACAAGATATATTAACATGAAGGGCAAAGGGGACAAAGCCCGATAATCTTGGTAAGACCTTGGAGCTAGGACTTCAAACTGGAACACGCACCCCACCCCTTCTACAACAGCAGCAAAAACGAAAAAGCCCTCAAGCCAAAAAAAAATGTGAACAGCAAGACAAAGCCCACAGAATACAGAATAGGAATACTCTTTGTTAAAAACAATAATGACAATAAAAAAAATGCTAAAGGGCACTGTCAAATTATAAAGGCATCTGTCATTATTATTAAGTACCTCAATCACTGTACTATAGAGCTAGTTGTGAATTGATCTTATAATCCTCAGAAATGGTAGAGAAGAACTGCTTCTTTGTCCAGAAGAAACAAAACCTTTGTCCATCATAACAAAACCTGAAGTGAGCACTATTAGTGGCAAGACAAGCTTATGACAAGTCAAAGTATGGTCTCACTTGAATATGACAAATTGCCATATAACAAATGAGTATCTACCATGTTCAGCCAGGCAAACAAAATCAGTCACTATTCAGCATCCTATGATCCTGTCAATAGCAAGAGAACAGTACCACCGAAGTGAGGTAAGAAAAAGCATGTGAAAAAAAGATCACTTTGAAGAACTGACTGTTTTCCTTCTTCCACATGTTCTGTCAAATAAACATAGAGTATGTCTGAAAGTTTATTTAAGAAATTAGGTATGTAGAGTAATTTTGCTCCTTATCCCCCGCCCCCCACCCCCCTTTCCCTAGGAGGAAGAAAATATAAAAAAGAAAAAATGTTTAAAATGTTTTCCCTCCATACCACTAGGATTCCTGGTAATAGAAGAGCTGCAGGCAAGTTCCAAGTCAGGCCAGGGTTTCCTCAGATCTTGCAGCCACTGCAATAGCTAACATAAGGCTACATTTGGTGACAGGCTGTAAGGGCAGCAGGGGCCTCAAAGTTTGAGAGGTCCCATAAAGTAGCCAGGTCCTGAGGCAACTGGCTGATGCAGTTGATGCAGATGCCAAGCCACTCTCCATCATAGTTGAAAAGTCATGGCAGTCATGCAAAATTTCGAGTGACTGGAAAAATGGAAACATCACTCTCATCTTTAAAAAGGGTAGAAAGGGAGACTTGGGGAACTACAGACCAGTGAGCCTTGCATCTGTGCCTGGGATGATCATGGAACAGATCCTACTGGAAGCAATGTCAAGGCACATGCAGGACAAGGAGGTGATCCGAGACAGCCAGCATGGCTTCATCAAGGGCAAATCATGCCACCAGTCTGATGGTCTTCTATGATAGAGTGACTGCATCAGTCAGTCATGGAACACTGACCGTTGTCATCTACCTGGACTTCTCTAAGGCCTTTGATGTAGTCCCACACAACACATTTACCTCTAAATTGGAAAAGTACAGATTTGAAGTGTGGACTGTTTTGTGGATAAGGAATTGACTGGATGATTGCAGCCAGAGAGTTCCGGTCGATGGGCCTATGTCCAGGTGGAGGCTTGTTGATGAGTGGTATCCCTCAGGGGTCCAGCTAGGGACTAGTTCTGTTTAATATCTTTTTCAGCGACACAGCCAATGGAATCGAGAGCACCCTCAGCAAGTTTGCAGATGACACCAAGCTGAGTAGTGGAGTTGATATAACAGAAGGATGGGATGCCATCCAAAGAGACCTGGACAAGCTTGAGAAGTGGGCCTACGTGAACCTAATGAGGTTCAGCAAGTCCAAGTGCAAGGTTCTACACCCAGGTCAGGGCAATCCCAGACAGCAGGATCTCACTCATTGAGAGTAGCCCTCTCTGCACTGAGAGCAGTCCCTGAGGAGGACTTGGGGATGAAAGGCTCAACACAAGCCAGCAGTGCACACTTACAGCCCAGATCCTGGGCAGAGTCCAGCAGGTTGAGGGAGGTGGTTGTCCCCCTCTGCTCTGCCCTCGTGAGGCCCCACTTAAGTGTTATATCCAGTACTCCTCATCTTTCTGGGGCCCCCAGTACAAGAAGGACATGGACCTATTAGGGTGGGTCCAGAGGAGGGCCACGAGGTTGATCAAGGGGATGGAGCATCTCTCCTGTGAAGAAATGGAGAGACAGCTGGGGCTGTTCAGCATGAAGAGAAGGCTCCAGAGAAATCTCACTGCAGCCTTTCAGTACCTAAGGGAGGCTTACAAAAAGATGGAGAGTGACTTTTTACGCAGACAGATAGTGATAGCATGAGGGGGAATGGTTTTAAACTAAAAGAGGGTAGGTTTAGATTAGCTGTTAAGAGGAAATTATTTACTCAGAGGGTGATGAGGTACTGGCACAGGTTGCCCAGAGAAGCTGTGGATGACCCATCCCTGGAAGTGTTCAAGACCAGGTTGGATGGGGTTCTGGGGAACCTCATCTAGCGGGAGGTGTCCCTGACCATGACAGGGGTGTTGGAACCAGGTGATCTTTAAGGCTGCTTTCAAACCAAGCCATCCGCCAATTCTCTGATATGCTTCATTAAAGCCTTTTCCAAGGGGGTGAGATCAGTAGAATATTCATGCTGACAACTTATCAATAGAAGGGATAGAGTATTCCTTAAACATCTTGTGGAAAAATATATATATACTGTCTGGTGGGAAAAAAAAATCAAAGCAATATTGTTTCACCAGCTCTTTAAACACATTGAGACTTCTAGAAGATTATAGAACTTCAGCTGCTTAGGAGCTTTGCTTCTTGATCACTGACGTGTTTCTTCAATATATTCCAGGTTGGAACGTATCTTTTACAACCATTATGTAAAAATGCCCATCTCCACTAAAAATATGTATCTTTGAAGAAAAAAATAAACAAACCTATAGATTTTAATTCTCTCTGCCCACTTTTTATAGATAGGGGAATTTGTTGGGAGCCTCTCACTTATTCTGCTGTTTTGCTAATGGCCAGGGAATTTCATGTACTCCCAACATCCACATTTGGGCAACAGGGAAAAAAACAGCCATAGAAAAGCTAGTTGGCATGTATGTGCAGCTTACTAGCCCTTCCAGTCATAGCTGTTTTTCAGTTATCAGAAATTTATTAAAATTATTAACATTCTAAGATGGTCCGACACTTGGCTTGGATGCTTAAGAGGACCAAAGGAATTGTAAATTGATATTTGCTTTAAAGAATCACTTCTGACAAAAATAAATAAGTAAATAAAAAGTTATGTGGTATTCAAATCCTTTGCTTTGAGAGTTTCAGTTCTTGTCGTAACTTGTTTCTTTATGGGGTAAAAAAGATACAGGGTGATTTAGGCAAAGAGTAAAGGGATAGTAGCCTTCAAACTTATTTTTTGAATTAACTGTAAGCAGCTGAAAGTTGTCATTTCCTAGTGGGTGCTTAGTCTCCTGTGTGAAAATAAAGGTAGACCTGATTCTATTAAATATACATATACGCATGTATGTGTGTATATATATATACACACACACACACACACACATATACAGCTGAAGAAGGAATTACTTTCCTCCTTAAGAGGGGCTGGCTCTTGAGAGGGTAGTGCTATCTCATAGTCCTATCATCTGACAAACCAAAGTTGTAATATCAACTAGCAATCAACTCTTCTTCACTGATGAATCACCCTTATTTAAAGGAAAACCTAAAAGAAGATGAAAAGCAGTACACCTCAATCCCACTGCTGAAGCTGGAAGGAGGTCTTTAAAGTGTATTTTTGAATACCAGTGGAAAGAGAAGAAAAGAGCAATAAAATCTGAGCATCTTATTAGACTATTATTAGTTTAAACAGTAGCTTGCAACAAGATTAGGGGAAAGAGAAGAGAGTACAAATAAAAACAAGTTCATACAGCATGCATCTTTTTTCATTCAGCCCACAAGTTATTTCCTCTTGGCACATGTTAAGTGCATGTGCTCCATACACAAACCACATGATAAAAGGAGCAAAGATGTACTGAATCTATATTACTGAGACAAACACCAAGTGAGAGAATTCTGTGGTGGTTAGACAATAAGGTTAAGAAAATATATTTCTTAGGATTCCCAAACGAAGAAATCAAAAAATAACTATGTTACTTTTCTTTTCTGGTTAACCTCAAGTAGAAATGAAGGGTTTACTTTCATTTTTTTTATGGATTGAGACATGTTATTTTTAAGCATGTTTATTTAACAGATAAGCTCTTTACAGCACAGCATGTATTTAAAATATCACTAAACACAGCTTCTAAAATTGTCAAGCGATTTTTTTTTTTTGCTGAGACAGCACAATCTTAAATTTATGTTACTTCATAGAGGTATAGAAGAATGAGATTTACCCTAGAGCAGATGATCTTAGCTGTACATGTAACATCAATTAAGTCAAGTTTACAACTGTACGTTATTCCTACAAAAAAAAAAAAAGCCTAAGAAACTAGACTTTATGTAGGTGAGTGGCAAGGCAGCCAATATGTATAACTTCAAACCTGAAACTGGCGTTGGGTCAGTTTTTTCCATCTTACGCTTATCCTGTTTTTTTAATAAATATCAACAAGGCACTACATTCCAAAATTGTTAAAATATGGCACAAATACATCATCTAGCTGTTGTCTCATGCCAGTGCCATGCTACATATATGCATGAGAGAGTACGAAGAGATGGCTGCATGAAGCTGTAAATATAAGCATTCCTCCATGTCCAGCCAGTGGATGTGGTGACCACATCCCTGATCCATCAGTGGAGGAGTCTTAGGTCAAGGACTGCTGTCTGGTTTATGCAAAATAAGCTATGCTAAATCACCCCACCCATTTAAACTGCATGAAGCAACCCAGTTAAGTTTGCCTGAAATAAAACAAGAGGATGGCACTGTAGACAGACAGGCAAGGGTTGCAATCTGAGAGAAAAGACACGGCCAAGCAGTTCAGTTGCTCCCTTAAGGTCTACCTAACGGAAAGGGTCTGTCTACAGCACAGATCTCCAGTTGAGTGCAAATTTTGGCAGGTTGGACAATTTCAAAGTTCCACATGCTGGAGGTGGGGACAACACAGCACACAACTATAACTACTTTTACAGTTTTTGTTTGTTTGTTGTTGTTGTTTTTGTTTTTAAATCTGTAATGAAATATCACCTCCATCTGCTATAGTTTCTCTAAAGTGGGTGGCTATGTGCTTTGAAACCCATGGAAATACTTAGACAAACTTTAGTCTATGCAACTGGTTTTCTTTGGTTTTGTATGAGTATACAAACATTTTATAAACAGCCATTTTGTTTTCCTAAACACTATTTGCCTATGATTTACTCCTCAATGTCCCACAAAAATGTGGTTTCCACAACCATCTCTAACTATTTAGGTTAAACTATATGTTTAAAGGCATGTTTTTCCAATAAAAAGTAAGAAAAACTTGGTTATGAATAAACCCTAATATGCTTTACAAAGTTGATATTTCATATCTCTGTGCACATGAAAGCATATCCAGATTAAAAAAAAATAATAGAAATAAAAATTGTAAGGCTTGATCTTTAAAGATTAGCTTATTTTAGGCCTTTTTTCTGTCAAAACTTTTATTACAAACATAAGTATACTTATTCACACATTTTAAACATATAAACATATGCACAGACCAATAATCTTGCACACTTGGTCTCTGTATGTCCATTCCACCACCTGCATTTTGTTTCCTTGCACCCAAACCTGCAAGTTGCACAGGATTTGCAACCTCTTGCCTCTAATATCTTTATGGGATTTGTTAGCATAGCTGATGAATCTTTAGCACGTACATGTAAAATATACAGGCAGAACTAAGGGAAAAAAAAATGTCAGACTAGCACACTTGCACATCTAGAGGCAGACTCCTCCTTGAAGAGAAAGGGACTTAGGAGGGACTATGCATCACCACAGATACCCCCAACTACATAACACACTGGACTGCAAACTACAGGGCTGATCCTCTCAATCCATCCCTGTTTTTATCAGACATCTGCTTTTATATAAATCTAATCACTGCAATAGCCCTGACCAACTTTAAATAATAAGAAAAGGAAATTTCCAGCTTCCAAGTAAAACACAAAATGCCTTCTTCTAGTCTAGGAAAGCCCTAGGGCAGCAAATTTTAGAGCTGAAACAATTTTAATTCTAGAATAGGCTTTCTTAGTTGTTAAAGTTTCTGGGAGGAAGAAAAGGTGCGTTATGCATTCATAACATGAATTATGCAGATAAACAAATTACACTGATTATTACGACTATGTATGAGAAACAGATGCAATGGAAGAGGGTTTTGGGTCATGACAAAAATAATTTGTATGTGCATATGCAAGTTTGCTTTCCTTTCCTCTTTAACCAGCAAATTACGTACTTGAGTAGAGGTTCTCAACTGGTATGTGGAATTCTTGCCATTTTATATCACAAGATATATCACAGACTTTCAGCTAAAAATATCTAGCTGAGAAAATCAATGATAGAAATAGTATGTGCCTTTCCACAGAAGGTAGCTTGACATGACTATCACCTAAGTAAGTGTTTTTTGATGGGCAGTGCAGAAAGAAAGCAAGGTTTTGGAAGAGATATAGTCCCTTTCCATATTTCACCATGACAATTCTTGTGGACTAATTTATCTTTTTATTAGTATTTTGCAGCTGTTCATCATACACTGCAGCAGATTCTCACTCCATTAATTTTATTTAATAGTTTATACTCCATCTACCATGCCTCTCAAAGGAAGTCAAATCAAACACAGCATACCAGAAGTACAAAAAATGGCCTTAGACAGATATAAGTAAAAGAGTTGGTATCTCTGTAAAGTTAGTACTGGAGTTCACAATCTTTAAAGTATATATCACCTAATAACAACAGTGCTCAGCCTTGGCTGATGTTCAGCATCCCACACAGAATTTAGCTCTGGTCAATCTAATATTATTACAAGATGACTTCACAGAATAGGGTGACAATGTAGCAGTCAAATGAAAGGTTTCATAGTGGTTAAGAATTGATTCCAGGATGCTGTATTGGTCCAGAAGCACTAATAATGTCAACAGATAGAAAGAGTATTTTCCGACATGTATTCATGAAGTCAGTAAATGCGGCAGGAAGAATACAGAACACAAGAGGGCTGGTTCAGTCCTGTCAACTCCTACTATAGGATTCATTCACAGATCAGTTCTTCTCACACACACACGTCTATTTCTTATCTTGATACCCCCAGGAAGTCCATTCCTAATATCTAATATATTGCTTCAAAAGAAACCTCTCTTACTCATATTTTCCCTTGGTGTCTCATCTTTGGTATTGCTAAACTAGCAACCCTGCAATTACTAGTCAACTGCTGCGTGCCCACAATAGCTACGTTACCTAGCCATCACATACTGTATAATGCATTGAACACACATTTCCACATATTTTAAACATTTACTGATGGCTCCCTACAGATTATTTTGATGATTATGAGCTACAGCTTATCAGACTTTTTCAAGTGAATGAAAACTTTTTCAAGATATGCCAGTTCATAAAAGCTAAAATATATCATGGATACATACTGATTAATATTTTTACAATAAAGGTCAAAAGAGAGTCTGGCCTTGAAAATCTTACCAAATCTCCTATTAACAATATGAAAATAAATATTTTTACATTGCTGCATTTCCCACATTTATTTACAGCAAAACTAAATTATTCAGTACACTCACAGTGACACTGTCTTTGGCTGCATCAGAAGATGCCACTGAAACAAGATAGGAGGTCTCTGTTGCCAGCCAGCTTTCGCACAGATAACTTAAAAATAGAAGGACATCACTAGAAATTAAATATGATGGAGAACAATAACAATCTAAAAGGCAGGAAGAGACTAGATTCAAGCTACTCTCTCGTATGCTGGCTGAAATTTATAGACAGAATCAGGCTCACATCAATGCATTTTTATTCAACTTCTAACATGTAACTCTAGTAATGAGTCTAAATTATTTGCTTTTACAGTTGTATACACAACAAATGTACATGAAACAATCCTTCAGTTTGTGAAATAAAGCAGCCGAGTGATGGATTTTTAAACACGCTTCTTTAATTTACAACTTTGTTTGTTATGATAAAATTTCATTTAATTTTTTCAAATCTGATTTACACATACTACATGAATACTAAGAAAGTCCACACATGTCAGACTAAGTCATACTACTTAGTCCATTAATAAATGAGAGATAAAGGTCCCTCCTTCACCATAGACTGATGATTTACAATCCTCATGTAAAAAATATGACCAACTTAGTTCACTCTCCAATGTATTGGAGAAAAGGACAACTGACCATTTTCTTATCAAACTGTTAAAATGCCAGAGCAACATAAACGCTTTCTGTGCAAAACATGTTATTTTCTATAGCCTTATAGAAGAAATGGAAATAAACTTTTTTTTTCCCAATTAGAATTAAATAAATCCTAATTCATTGAAATAAACATAAAAAATGCACACACACTTTCTTAGTGAAACAGGAGGAATGCAGCATGTAATGTAATACATCCAAATCTCTACGTTCTTCCAACTAAAAAGTGTTTGGAATTTGTTTTAAATTGCAACACTAATGGAAAAAAACTCAGTTCTAATTAAAAAAACAGATAAGTTATTAATTTATTTTTTTTTTAATAGACAGTGTCCTCCAAGTGTTTTTTGTTTTGTTCCAACTATTCCTCAGCAGTCCATCCCAACACACAGCAAGACAACCACATGTATTAAGAGGCTGGCTTGGCTAATCTGGGGGCTCATGATGGAGCTCCAATGCAAAAAGGCAGTACGTATGAGGTGGAAACAGGGACATAGTGACCAAGGAGGAATTTAGAAACACTACACAGGCACTTAAGAATCATTTCAGGTTAACCAAAGTTCAGTGGGAGTTCAGACTTGCAAGGAATGTCAAGGGCAACAAAAAGAGCTTCTACTGCTACAATAATAACCAAAGGTCAAACATGGAAAATACAAGTCTGTTGCTGAATCGGGCAGGTGATCAGTGCCAGCAGACACAGATGAAGCCGAGGTGCTCTATACTCCTCCTCTTTCAGTCATCACCAATGAGGTCTCACTGGCCACTGTATTTAACTATTCACTATAGTTAACTATAATATAGTGTATTTCACTATCTCGAAGGAGTTCAAGAACTACCAGTGGTGGATACAGCCTGAGTAAGGGACAACTTGCAAGATCTCAGCCCATATAAATCCAGGGGATCAGACAAGCTGCATCCATGCACAATGAGATAACTGGGCACTCTTCATCTGTGAAAAGTCACAGAGCGGAAGAAACATTCCCAGTGACTGCAGTGAAACAAATGTGGGAACTACAGGCCAGTTGGCCTCTCTTCGGTTCCTGTGAAAGTCACACAGTTAATCCCCTTGGAATGCACTTTTATGGACACACGGAGGAGAAGGTGGCAACTGGGAACAGTCAGCATGACTTTCACAAAGTTAAGTCAATTCCTGACCAACATGATTGTTTTCTATAACAAAAGGACTAGTTTTGTTGATGAGGGGAGAGCAGCGGATTTCATCTATCTCAAGTCTTTCTGTCTCACTGCAAATTAGGATGTTATGGTCTGCCTCTACAAACAGGCAATTAGATGGATAAAAAGCCACGTAGATGATCAGGCCCAAAGAATAAATGTTTCATGGGACTTACCCCACCATGAAGCCAGTGCAACAAGTGAAATATCACAAAGATTCACCCTGGGATCTGCTCTGTTTAACATCTTAATCAGTGGTGAAGAGGGGCCACCGGGCTGCATGCTGTTAAGTTTGCAGATAACACCAAATTCATTGATAAGCTTGAGAGCAGGGCTGTCATCCAAAGGGACCTAGATGGGTTGGAGGAATGGGCCAAGAGCAGTCTCAGGAAGTTCTGCACGTACACATGCAGAGTCCTGTACCTGGAAAGGAACAACCCCACAGCACAGGCTGGGGACAGACTGCCTGACTGGGGAGCAGCTCTGCTGAAAAGACATGGATGTCTTGGCAGACAGCAAACTGAACGCAATCCAGCAGCATGCCTTTGTAGTAAAGAAGGCCAACAGCATCCTGAGCTGTATTAACAGGAGCATAGCCTGCTCAAAGGACCAAGATCAAGGAAAGGGATTACAGAATCACCCTAGAAGCATCTAAAATATTGCATCCAGTGTTGGGGCTCCCAATACACAAAAGAGTGTTGACAGGAGAGCCAACAAGATGGCCAAGGAGCTGAACGACATGAGGTACCAGTAGATTCTTGGGGAAATGTGCTTTGTTTGGCCTAAAGAAGAGAACGTTTTTAGGATGACCTCATAGCAGCTTCCAAAACCTAAAAGGTGATTATCAGGAAGATGGAACAAGAATCTTGACAGTGGTGCACAGTGGATGATGTCCTGTTTCAGCTGGGATAGAGTTAATTTTCTTCATTGTGGCTGGTATGGTGCCAGATTTTGGATTTAGGAGAAAAATACCGTTGATAATACGCTGACATTTTAGATGTCACAGAGCATTGGTTACACTAAGTCAAGGACTCATCAGCTTCTCATGCTGTCCTGGCAGTGAGGAGACTGGGGTACACAAAAAGCTAGGAAGGAGAGAAACAGGACAGGTGACCAGGACTGGCCAAAGGCTGTCCCATACTATATGGCATCACGCTGAACAATAAAACAGAAGGGAAGTTGGCCTGTGGGTGGCTGCTGCTACACAGCGGCTGGCTGAGCATCGGTTAGCAGGTACTAAGCAATTGGATTGTGCATCACTTGCTTTTGTGTATTCTTTTATTATTATTTGCCCTTCATTTTTCTGTCCTATTGAACTGTCTTTATCTCTGCCCACAAGGAGGGGTTGGGAGAATAAGCAAATGACTGTGTGTTACTTAGCTGCCTGCTGGGCACCACAACAAGGAGAAGAGACAACGGGCTTAAGCTGAAATAAGAGAGGTTCACACTAGATATATGGAAATAAGTTACCACTATGAGGACAGCCAGGCTCTACATAAGACTGCCCAGTGAGGTTGTACAGTCTATGCCCTAGCAGGTTTTCAGGGCCAGGCTGGATGAAGCCCTGAGCAGTCTTGTCTGACCTCATTGCTAGCTCTGCTTCAAACAAGAGGTTGACCTCCTGACTTCCCCTTCAAACCTGAACTATACCATGACCCTAACTTTACTTTAATCACAGAGGAAAATGAGTCATCCACCTTCAACTGAAATATTTAGCACAAAGTTGTGAACAAACTTTGCAAACTTAGTTGTATTCAACCTACATGGAATACAGGCCAGTTAATTTCATAACAGCATTGAATACATTTTTGTTTCATACCATGATACATTACAAACCGAAGTTTTCAGGGATGAAGAGATTACACAACTACTTCTATTAGTTTTTTTGTTTGTTTGTTTGTTTTTTAGAAAGGAGAAAGTACTTCTTTGCTCTTACTCTTTACCTTTGTACACAATCACTGGGTGTTCAGCTCTGTGGCAGTGGATATCTTCTGCTACTGGCTCCAGTATTCCTAATACCCCAAATCCTGCCAACAGCACTGTAAGGAGGCAGCTTCCTTTCATGGTGGTCATGCTGTCCTCCACAGCAATCAGTTCTTTCAACCGGCCACTCTCCTTGCACTCATGTGGGAAAAGCACCTGGAAAATTCAAAGAAATTTACTCAAGCACATGAGCAAATGCCACAGAAAAGTTAGGCAATTGTTGATGTTTAAAACAAGGACAACAACAAAATCCTTTTCTGTCTGTTTAGGTTTTGACTCGATAGTACACAAACAGCTGCTCCTACAAATACTTTATAAAGTTATCATCAGTTACACAGTTCAGGAATATTTTTTTCTTTTATCATCCAGAAGCATTCAAAAACTGTTACTCATTCCCTCCCGCACTATCCCCCATCATTTTTTGAGACTGATGACAAGGTTGCTTATTGCAGATTCAAATGCCGAAGACCTCTTTCTTATAAAATCTAGACACCAATCACCAAAGTCAATGACTTTCATTCATGACCAGAATAAACTTGAAGTTTCATTTCCCCTTTTTTTTTTTTTTTTTGAAATGGCCAATAACCAGACAACTTTTTATTTTTATTTTTTTCTAGCAACAGAATACTCGTGGTGTCAATATTACTGGAGAACCAACCCAATTCGTTCAGCTATATCACATCAAACGTTCCAAGCGCTAACAACCTAATGGTGCAGCTCAAAACACTTTTGCCACTGGCAGCTATACTGAGTCCAACAAGCTTGCTTGTTGATAGCACACACTCATGAGACATCATTGCCTTTTAGGGAAAGAAGACTGGAGATTCAAGACAGCTAAGTTACAGCAGAAATGTCATTCTGCAAATTAATGGAGCCATTCAGGAAAAAATAATCAACAATATTGACTTCTAATACATTTTATCTCACTGAATTGCAGTGTGTTGTTTAATAAGGTGGAAACTTTCTATTTGTGTAAACACCATAAATGCTTGAAACAAAGGGCTTTTAATTAATAGATGCTCCATAGCAAGACCAGTTTTAAAAGCTATGCTCAGAAAGCAGAATGGTTAGTAAACACTGTTTCCTAACATGCTGTAGCACCAGCCATCTTCCGATGAACTTCTCTACTCTTAGCACTTTATTTTTACTGCCTTTAGAAGCCTCCCAGCTACGACCTGGACACATCTAATCTTCATTAATTTAAAATAAAATAAATAGACCACAGACACAATACATCTAAGCAGTACATAAATTTAATAGTCGATTTTAGCTTCTCTGCTAAATTTGCTTATGTTTCAGAGAAAAAAAAAAAAGGTGAGAGGGATGCTTCTAGCCGGTTAAATTCATATTCCTACCTTCCTAAGTAATATATCTTATGATGCTATATTCCAATATTAATCTGTCCCTATAAATTGCCTGTGGCTCACAGAAGGCGTCATCTGCTCATAGATATTCTGCGTTCACATATAAAGGGGCATAAAACTCCTGTTCCAATGTTTCAGTAGTTTTGCAAGGATGACATTTCAAACATTATGCACCATTCATATCCAAATTCATACAGTTTATACGGGTTATATCATAGTTAATGGATATTACTAACTTATAGATAGCACAAGTATATTACTACCAGGTGGTTCTAATTCAAGTTTGCTTCCTAAATACACATATATAATCTTATGAAAAGTGAAGGACAGATATCACATCACAGACCCAAAACTGTTTTTCTTGCTCGTGGTACCAGCTGAACTATTCCAACACCTAGGCATGTAGTACTTTTGTATTAAAGAAATAAATTTTATTTTCTTTAACTTGTAAAGTCTCAGAAATACCCATAAATATGTGAATATAATGGAAATAAATTAAACAAGAACAAAATGAAACATTTCTACTGGAAGCTCAGCCTTCTCTGACTCCCTGGCTGTCAATGTTGTTTACATGTATAGTTACACAGTAGAAGAATTTGGGGGCAAAAGATTTTTTTCCCTAACCTAGCTGCAAACTTTCTCTTCCTGTATGCATCTCACATTGTAAAAACGTAGGCAGGAAACACTCCTTTCCCTTAATTAGAATATCCAAAAACAAGGTTAGACTTTGAAGGAGACAAAAGAAAAACAGCAAATGTATTTCTGATAATGTATCTCAGAGAAAAAGTTAGGTTTCTTTTTACCTCAACCACTACCTGTATAAGTTTATTAATCAAATGTATTAATTCATTAATTTTATTTTATATAAAGAAATGCATTAGTTAATACATTTAAAGTAATTAATTCAAATCAAATACATTGTGGGTGACTTCAAGTAAAAGCTTACTTGCAACTACTCAGAAGAGAGTCTTCAGAGACCTGAATCAGACAAGAGAGCAGTAAACCAAGTTACCAGATGGAAAGCTCATCACAAGCTCTCTCACAAGAAAAGGACAAGCTAAGGCAGCTGAGCAACTGGTAGGAACAGGAACTCACTACCCACCTCATTATGCTACACTATGAAGAGATGGAGAAAGGAAAAGGATTCTAGAAACTGCACCTAATATACTGCTAGAGAAATTTAAAGAATAGTAAGAAATAAACAAACATACACTCTGGCATGCAATGACAGCATGAAAAGCCTTCAAATCAAGTGCTTTTTCACAGAATTTGCAGGGATTAGATTGTTCCCTGCTGCTCAGCCTCAAGTGAGAGCTTCCACATAACACAAGCTTCGTCTCTCTCCCTCCCTGAGATCCCACCTGCAGGAAAGAGTTGGCAGAGGCAGCACCTGAACTCGATACCTGTGACAGCTCTGAAACAATGCAACAGGTTCAAAAGTCCTGCAGCAGGCAAAGCACTAGCCCCTTCTCTTTACTAAAAGTGTGACTATTGTGCCAAGAAGTGGTGCTTAGCCTAGGGCATAAGACAAACTCCAAGAGAACCCTAAAGACAAAAAGTTCAGGTTAGTTTCCTTGATTTCTGTATAATCTCCATAGGCAAATCTCTCTTAACAATGAAATACAACAGTCAAGTCAAAATTCTTCAAAACTGATCAAGAATACTGACCATCTTTTAAACTATTGCCATGCATTTGGGAATTAGCACATTAGACCTGTATTATCTGCACATTTTTTCCTAGCATGGATTTTTACATCAGACTTTAAACAAATTATATTTACAAATCCATAAAATAATCCAGGGATTAAAAAAAATCACATTAGAAAATTTATTATAATTCAATATATTAATTTATTTCTATATTTAAAGGGTCTTGTGCACTTTCTCTGTCTCACTCTTTCACTTTTTCGGACACAGTTTGCCTAGACAAAATGTAAATATCAAATGAGGTCTATTACATAAGGGTATTATTTTCTTTTTTTTTTTTTTAGCAAAGTAGTATTTAGTTTATCCATCAGCAGCATTTGAGGAGGAAAAAAAACAGCTATTCAAAATCTGCTATTTCAATTGAGCCAACAAAAAGATACGTACTGATAAAGAGAAAAAAAAAATGTGAATGCTAAGCATGCAAGGCCTGTAACTGCTGTGCTAGATACAAGCAGATTCATTAGACACTATTGCCTCCAAACAGCAGCCATATATTCAAAATCCAACAATCTGGATCCCAATATTTCTAGATCAGTTAAACACACCATGTTTGAATTAAAATTTACCTCTGAATTATAAACTATGCTTTCTTTTATTTGTCTCATAAGCTGATGTATAAAAAACAGAGTTGCCATGCAAACTGCAGCTGTCCAGCGTCAACGATGCTTTCAAATAATTATCTTTGTTGATTCTGCGTCAGTTTAACAGCAATTTCAGTGCACGACAAAGTGAACTTACGTCAATACGAGTACGTAAACAAACAAGTTTGGTGTGGTGAAAAGATGCTAGTTTCAGGACTGGGTCTGTGTGCGTGCACCCACAAGCAGGTCTAGCATTTCTTTACATGCACACCAGTGCCCACTCTTGCAGACGCTGCTCACGTACCTTGCTGCAGGCGATCCATTTCACTTTTCCTGTCTGCTTTACTCCACTTCTTAGATTGTAGAACAGAAAGTTTGATCGAATTTTACTCATACTAAATAACTGCTCTGGACAACATACACCTTGTAGATAAGTATCAACCAGAAGAAAAAAAAAAAGTACTTAATGACACAGACCATACACTAATACACAGAATAATGCACTGCTACACTGGAATAGAATGATGAATTCAAACAAACATGTTCTATATTATCAGTGTATTCACTTTAAAAACATCTAGCAATAATTATTTAATCTTCAATCATGTCAGTTTTACTAAAAATACCAAGTTTGTCTACTGTAGTGTTAGTGGTACCTTTTTGCAAGTCGTTTGAAGAGCCGAACATTTTCTTACTGCTACCAGGGGGAATTGCTGTTTTCTCTTTAGCAAGAAAAAGCCCCCACAGTTGTGCATTGTTAGTAAACACACAGAAAAATCCTGAAATGGTATCAGCAGCCACATGGTCATAAAACTGGAATATGTGAACCCCCCCAGGATGTTGCTCAGTGCCCTTTTTTTTTTCCCTGTAATGGCTCGATTTCATAAGCCAAATTCCCCAAATTCATATAAACCATTTGAGAAGGGAATATTTATTTATTTATTTTTAAGAAGGATTTATAACCTCACCTACCTAGCAAATGCATTTCAAAAAGGGAAAAGGAGAGGGTAAGAGCTTGAGAGAGGATGATGGCTCCCTAAATCCAGAGCTTTCCAGCAAGACAATCTTACTCACCGTACGTGGAGTGGCTACCAAAAACATCTAACTAAATTCTCAGATGTCTGTGCTTTCAATTGCCAGTGCTGGCAACAGTGCTGGTGTCACCCAGAAGGGAGAAGGAATAGAGGCAGGCAGGGGGCACCAAGTGGGCCACATCAGTCTGGAACAAGAGTGCTCCACTCTCTTCCAGTGAGAAATGCCAGAATCTTTGCTACACAACATTCACATTTCACTTGTTCCACAAATGAACCGAGGCTTTTTTCTAATCATCCCTCTCCTAACAATACATAGACACATGCTGAATATCAAAACTCATTTAGATCTTGTTTACAAAAAAAAAATAGTTGTTTTTACTATAGTGATTAATCCAGTGGTTCCTGTCAAATGCACAAATAAAAGCTATACCTCTTTATAGTATAATTACTTAGAGATAAATCCCTTATTTTAAATAGCTTTAGAAAAACAATTTGTGTATCTCTCATATACACAATTAGATTAGAGCAATAGCTCAAAGATCACCTCATTAAACATCAAGATGAAACTGGAGGCTATATAGTTCTTCAGTGAAAAAAATCCAAGCATATACTATCGTGTCTCATCACTGGACCCAGCAATCCAGACTGTTTGCTATGCAACAGACTAAGTCCTTCTAATTTGTATTCTTATAAAGTGAGACTCAGCCTCAATTAACAAACTGATTACCAAGTTACTTCAACTTTTTTTTTCTGAAATTGTTGCCATTCATTTCTGCAGTGGCATGAATTTTAAAATCTGCAAGAGGCAGTCACCCATCAGCTGTCATTGACTAACGCAGTTAAAAATCAATCCTTAAATTCATAGTGACATCCTGCCAAAAGCCTGCCAATATCTGTAGCTGATGGTGACAACTCATAAAAGAAGAATCCACCATCAAAGCTAGTTCTCCAGCATAGCTCAAGGAGCTGCAATAATTGTGATTTACATGAAGGAATCTTTCAAGAACAGTGGCCTGAATGAAGCAAGTCTGTAGTGGGATCTCAGATCTCAATCATACCAGAGGCACATCTGCTTCTTCAATGGGGCAGAGTGCTAGTGGATGGCAGGATCCTTGAGCAAGCACCAGCCAACCCAGTCTGTCCACACAGAACAGCAGCATAGAGGCAAGAGTAAAGGCCGTCGCATCAGCACAACATAGGCCCAAATTTCATCAAAAACACAGTCCCCTCTCCCCCAATCCCTTTTTTACCTCTAGCTTTCTTCCCCTCACAGCCAACCTCCCAGAGCACTCATCCAGAGCACGTGCCCCAGCACATTGCTTGGAATGTTCACTGAGCTGCGATTTTCAGTCTGGCAATTAGAAGTCAGCTTGAGGAGGAGGATGGAGGGATCCTCTTCCTCAGACAGAGCCTAAGAGCTAACACAGCCTTTCCTTTACAAAATAACTTCAATGGAAAAAAAAAAAAAAAAGAAATGGTAATCACTGCTTGCAAATAAAGCTCCAAGAAGTGGAGAAAGCTGGAAGGAAAACCAGAGGAAGTTTAGCAGCCAAAGGGAAAAAGTAAAGTGAGCGCAAAGTGAGAAAATGGGCCAGGAGAAGGCAGAAGCAACAGCTAGTGCAGGAAAAGAAACGGAGAGGGATGAACTGTAGCTGCTCAAGGATCCATGCACACACCTCTACATTTCTTCTCCCTTCTGTCTGTAGCACTCTTTCCTACTCAGCTGATACAAATATTGGCAAAGCACGTGCATTTTCTTAGGGCACAAAAGATGGCCAACACCATCAATATGGCATATAACACAAACTGTTCTGCAGTAAGAAAAGGGAAAACATGTCTCTTACAAGCTCACTTAGTTGTACTGTATGCACAGGTATTGCAAGTAACAGCAGTTCAGTAGACAGTTCTTGCCATGGGATCCTGTCAATTTTGAAAAAAAAAATGCACAGCTTTGCAAAGGGATTGGGCAGATCCACAGAAACAGCACCCACAGATGGCTGTTAAATATCTAGGCACTCCCATGTGGCAGTGCCCACTACTGGAACAGTATTTGGGAAAAGTCCCACTCACAGCGTGCCTGGTTCCCTCACCCTTCCCTAGCCATGTGCTGCTTGCTCCTGCCAGGGACCAGGTGCGGGGCTAGATCCATCCAGGCTCTGCAAAAGATCTGAGCTCTGCTCTGTACAACATTCACAGGTTGCATTTTACTAACTTGTATTGCCACGTTACACACAAGTCAGTATTTACACATTATTTATGAAGCCTAGTGAAAAATGAACGTGTCCAACTGTAAAACGAAGAAAAAGCCATTGCATCGCTTTTTTCAAATCGTTGTACTACCCGTGCCTGAGTTGTGACCGCAAGAAGAAACAGCATCCAGAATAGCCAGTCCGCTGCATTTTTTCCTGAATATTCCCTCACCCCTCTATTAGGAAGCTCTACAGTTTGCAAAGCTCTCTGCTGGTTACAGCTGAGTCAGCAAAGGCCTCAACATCAGCATTCTCGCATAGGCATTAACTGGAGTTTCTTGCAACTGTCATCCTTCACAAAACAATATAAAATTAAACTTCAGAAGTTTCTATCACTTTAGCCAGCGATGCTGTTAGTGGTCCTTACAAAAATGCTTTCTAAATATCTCTGGCATGCTCCTGAGAGATAAAATAAAATATAAAGCTGTGCGCTAAAAAAAATTTAAAGCAACATATACTTGCAGAGACTTCGTAATGCTGCCCTTGAAAGAAGGTGCTTTACACTACATACTTCTACACCTCAATAAATGAAAATTATTTGTGAAAAATCTTTTTTACTCATTAAACTTGAGTGTAATAAAAGGAAGCCAGTTCACCACACTGAACAGATATTATACTAAGAAAAGCAAATGACCAGAAGTGTAAAGTATTTTTAACATTTATTTTCACCATATTTGCTAGCCAATGCAGTCTCAGTTTATGGCGTTGCTTTTTCCTTTGTTTTAAGCTACATAACTACATTTATTTCACAAAACTAATTAAATACTTTGGAGAAGTGCAGAAAATATTTTGATTTAGACGGAAACTACTGCAATGATGACATTCCATGAACAGCCTTCAAACTCTTATTCTTTCCCTATCTTTACAGTGAACTTACTTGTTGCAATATTTTGATAAAAAAGCATCCATGCTCCCTGTATATGGGAGCCACAGAAAAAGTGAATTTTGAGGTATTTCTACTGTGAATTGGTAATCTATACTGGACCACAGTCATAACTGTAAGGCTGTGACTGTTACTTTGCATAACCAAAATACTGACCCTTCACTATAATTTATATGTCATATAATTATCATTATGATACATAATTTATTTATGTATATAAAACTCTTAAATCACAAAAGCTCATGCTTTTAAATCTGGACACGTGTCTTGCCTTCTACCATGACCATTACCCAGATATAGGTATGATGCAGGAAATAAGTTTAGTTTAGGATGCTTTGTCATATTCTCCTTTTTCCCTCACATTGTTGTAAATCATCTTGTACAATGAACTACGAAAAAAAAAAAGAGTTTAAAAACATGACTTAATTGAATAAAAGGTGGTAGTTCATGATTGAGATGAATTCCATGCAACAGAGCAGCAGAAGACAATGCCCTAAGATAATCACAGGAAAATATTTAGCTGGAAAGATGGTATTTTTTAATCAGCCAATAGGAGAATGAGAAAGGTAAAGGTAAAAAAAAATGCACGTAAGAACTTGAAGGTGTACAAAAAGTGGCTTTGACTGAAGATAGAAGAAAATCTGCTATTATGAGAGTAACGCAAGTTTAGCTGTTTCATTCTAGATAAGTTGGGAAAAGACAACACAGATTTGTGTTGCACTTACTGAATAATTAAGACAGAAGATCATATCGCATATTATCACAGCCATCTGGAAATACATTTTTTTATTTATAATTTATACAGGAAAACATGTCAAAATTTGTACAAGGATGTGAAAAAAATACAGAAGGAAGCAAAGTCAAATAGCTGTGTTTTTGTTTTTACTTTTAAAATTAATATCCAACTGAAAACAGTAGAATGTAAAGCCCAGGGGAAAAAAAAAGTTCTCTACCATTTTATAAGTCACTGTATGAAAGTGCTTGATAGTACTTGGGAATTAGCTTTCATAAGGACTCACATTTCAAAATGTATTATATTAAATCACCAATCTAAAGAACAAAATTGTACTGCTAAAACAGAACTATTAGTGGATATTCTGCACATTAATACTAGGCAAACTTCCAAAATAAAGATTGTATTTAAGTAGTTACTACTTAAAAGAACTGCTGGATGAGCTCCAGAATGTCATGAAACAACTACTCTGACAGCCTGCTTCAGTCAAATAATTCAAGTGAACTTATTCTTCTGGTGGGCTCAATGCTGCAGTTTCTTGGTACCATTCTATAGAGCAATGGCTTTTAAACAAATTTTAGCAAATTTGTGGTTGTCACAGCTATGACAGCTGAAATACAATGGAATTGAATACACTTCTGTATGTTTAATCCACTCACCCCACACACCCCTTTGCAAATGCATTTCCCACCTCCTCTCAAGTCCTAGCCAACTGCCAGCCTTTGATTTTTTTCTTCTTGTCAATAACCAACACCGTCTCTCTTTACAGCAACAGCTTCAGTGATAGGAGGTTTTAGCTGACTGATATGAAGGAAAGGGAAAGCTCAGATATCACATTCCACATCACTGCTATGGAACACTTCTGTTCCCCATCTACTTGTTTATGTGCAACTCTTCTTTCAAGATAAGCACTCAAAGTACAAAATTCTTCTCACCAGGTGTCTGGATTCCTCCTTCAGTTCTTAGGCAGTTCTATTGCCAATAGAGACAGTACCCTATAGAGAATGCTTAAGTGGACTGAACCATCCACAGTCTCTGCATTGGTTGTAGACAAAGTCTAGGGTAAGTAGGCTGCTATCCCACTTTCCTTGCTTTTTACCGTTACCACTGCAAAGATTTATTTATTTATTTATTTTGTGCATCAGCAAATGTTTTCCTACACACTTACATAGATGTAACACACAAATGAAAGTGCTGTTTAATGTTCAGTCTAATCCCATGATTAATCTATAGGAAATAGTGCTCAAAGGGAACACACCTATTTTATCTTATTTTACCACAGTACATTTCTTCACTCTGAGGGTAGTGAGGCACTGGAACAGATTGCCCAGAGAAGCTGTGGATACCCCATACCTGTAAGTGTTTGAGGCCAGGTTGGATGGGGCTTTGTGTGACCTGGTCTGGTGGGAGGTGTCTTTGCCCATGGCAGGGGGTTGGAACTATATGATCTTTAACGTCCTTTCCAACCCAAACCGTTCTGTGATTCACTGAACCCCCTATACTCTTCCATACTAGATTTTGCATTTAGATCTCTGTTACAAATGAGAACTCCACCAGAAAAAAAAAAAAATAAAGCAGGAATCCCTTCTATGTCATGTTCAGTTGTGTTAATATCGCGACAATTCACAGACATCGTGCAAACTTGTGGGGTTTTTTTTTGTTTGTGTTTTTTTTTTAATAGGAACATTAAATATGTGACTAACAATACTGTCTTTCGAAGATGTCTGTCAGAAACACAGGAAACTCTGATAAAACTATCAGAATCCTAAAACAATTAAGTTCAAAAGGACAATAATGGCTTCAGCTAAGTTAAGCTGAAGTTAAGCTACCTTTTGGTAATTTTTCACTAAATCCTGAATCCAGAGGCAGATATTTTATACTTTCTGTGAAAGATCAAGTTCATAAAATCTTTCCTAAAATAAACTATGTGAAATTAAGCATAATGGAATCCTCTAATATTTTTCAAAGACCATTCTATAGCTACAAAGTTCAACCACAAGAGTCATCAAAAACAAAAGGTAAAAATCAAAATTAATACAATTAATACATGTAATGTATTATACATGTATACAACAGTCTCACAGATGATAGGAACACCCTTGTACATGTCTGAGCTTCCTAGCAATGTAAACTTGCTTATTTTTCTAGATTCTAAGATGTGGTAAGACAGAAATAAATAAATAAATAAAATCATTTTAAAGAGAATAAATCATAGCTGTATTTTTTTCCCTCAACATCACTGCTAAAAATGTAAGTTATTTGAACTTACTAAGTTCAAAGTCATTAAGTTATTTAAGTCCAAAATTATTTAAGTTATTTTAAAAATCTGTTTAAAAGGGAGTAAAACTTGATGCAACAGAAATTACATACTAGCTTGCGGAATGCATCCAATGAAGCTGTCAAACAACAAATAAGATGATGTCAAATAACCTCAGGTTAAATGAGGAATGCCTCTTGACATATTTGTTCCTACACACAAAAGACACCTGTGGGTTTTCTTCAGAACACACATTGAGCTGTTCTGTACATTTGTATCTCAAAATAAATAAATGCATTCTACTTTTTTCTGAGGCTGAAACCATCTTTCTTTAAAAGTTTTTGTTTTTTTTTTTAAACTTCTTCTACAAAGTTTTATCTAATTGTTAATGATGAATCTCTTTTTAATCATTTCTACTTAAGAGCTTTCAGGAAAAAGTCTATTCCATAAGGTTATTTCACAAACTAACAATGTTGTGAAAATCCAATTTGTCTGGTGACATCTTTCCCAATGATTTCTCAGTGGCTGACAATTTCCATCAGTCAAGGACTAAATTACATGAAGTGTCACTGATGTCTTCATCATATCCAAAATCACTTTAGACTTCTGTAGCTTTGTAGCCATCATTTTTCATTTACCACTTTGGAATTTTATAAGCATACAGTAAGTATGCACGTATTGCATACATTGAGAAAATATCTTAAGCTCCTCCTTTTGAGGAATCTAAGATTCAGAGAGCTAATGTGTCAAAGTCACCTTGAGCTCATAAATAGAGATGTGTAGGATGACTATGTATTCCCTCAGATTTCTAAAAATAAAGGCACTGTTTCAGCTTTCTTAAACTGTTTTGCTTGCATCCAAATTTTTCTAGTACCCCCACAGGTGCGTAAGTGGAAATTTCCTGTCCAACCCACACAATACACTCACAGATGTCATAGCAATAGCCTGAGGAAAACTAGCTAGAAAACCTTTGGGAGCTCCCTCCCCACTGTGCCAGTTCACCATCAGGTAAGGCTGGATGACCTCTGGTTAGGAACACCCTTAGCTACTGTTGCTTAAGACCACCAAGATCTATTTCCAAAAGCTGCATAGTATGGCCAGCACCCCTACTACTACATCTTCATACCTTCACATTTTGTGTGCCTCAAAAACAACACACACACAGCACAGACATGGGGTCCCTTTCCTGGGATGAACAAATAACCACAACACTGGCACACTGACACGCCATGAGTACAGCCTCCACTTCACCTTGCTGCCTTGCTCATTCATCTTCTCCTGTCCCCAACAAGTCTACGTCCCTGTTCTAACACCCTGAGTAACACCAACACCACACCCTGACCAAAGACCCCAGCTCCCAGGCAGTCTAGATTTTCACAGTAGTCAGTTGTAGCAGAGTCTAGTCCAACATCAGCTAATGATGACATGTCTCAGCACTGAGACCCATGCATTCACTCGTGACTGGCACCATCTTCTCCCTCAGATCATCCCCTGTTCCAGATAGAAGTTGTCCTCCAGCAGCATTTTTAAGAACACCGTAACTGTTATATGTAGGAAGAAAAAAGAGGTGTACAGAACTTGTGCTCATTAAATCACAGTGCACCTCCTGCAACACAAAAATCTTCCCCTTTCTGCTCTCCCTCTCGCCCTCCACTGCAGTCGAGCTTCCTTCTCCCCTTCCCCCAGTACAATGTGGAGAGGCAATACAACACCCTGCTTCCACTGAGCCATAATGAGCTGGCTACTGGCTAACCCAGGCTACAAGCCCACACCAGAAACATCATTTCATATAAACTATGCCAGTTTCCCACTCACTCCTCAGCAGCAAGGAGGATGGCACATATTTGAGTCCACCCCCTTAGTTCACCCTGAGATCCAGACCTGCCAGCCAATGCACTCATCACAAGCCAAACAAACCACCTTTCCCATTTCCTCAGGTATTCAAAGATTCGGCATATTACATTGAATACAAGTGGTGACTGAGAAGGTTGAGTTAAAACACTGAGGAAAAAAAGGTCTCTGCATGACTCTAAGTCTACCACTACAGCATCACTTCTAAAAGAATCCAAAAAGCCATTGCCAAGTTCAGTTTTGGAAGACAACAGATCTCAAAGCATCTCCTCACGGGATCCATTAAAAGCATCTTCACACTTCATAGCTGAAACTTGGACTGAGACTTTTACAGATTTCCCAACTCCTTTTCATCACAGAGCCTTGGCTGGTAATGATGGGACCAGGCAGTGCCCATCACGCAGGGTATGTGGCAGTCATGGCATGTACCACATGTAAGTAAATAAACAAGAAAGCTAGGAGAACCTTATCCACGATGCTGTGAATACTCCTGGAATAGCCCGTTCCTTCTTGTGCCTAAATAGAGATGACCAGCTTTCCCACTGTGTGGGCACCACCTTCCACTACGCCCTAAGCAAGGGTGGAGCTCTAACTTGACTCCTCCAGCTCAGAGTGAAGGAGTGCATTACCCCCCGTACAAATCAAGGCATACTGACACTTCTGCACTCAGCTGTAGGAGTCACGATAGATCTCAGTGCCTCTCCTTTCTGAGCCAACTAAAACCTCTTTTTGCTTGGGTATTCAGGACAGGGTATTAATTTAAACACAAACAAAATGCCAAGATATCTTTCCCTTCCTGTATTTGTCTTTATTTCTTCCCTCAGACTTTCACAGATACTGAGTATGCTCTTATTTCCTGCCACCTCTACCCTTCTGCTTTTCTATAAACGTGCTGCAGTTAAATTCCTTCTCCTTTGTTTACCAACTCTCTGCCTCGAAGACA
The DNA here is from genome assembly GCF_964034855.1 of Anser brachyrhynchus. Lineage (NCBI taxonomy): Eukaryota > Metazoa > Chordata > Aves > Anseriformes > Anatidae > Anser > Anser brachyrhynchus. Next base: position 85,849,954 of record NC_137695.1, on the reverse strand, counting down.
TTTGCCTATTACTACAGAGAGACATGATGTTAAATCTACTTTCAGAACAACAGTTCATGCATAAAGCTCTAGAAGGAAAAGCAACTAAAGGAAAATGACCATGAAAAAGAACAAACAACTTTCTAATAGCCTCTGACAATGACAAGGCAAAACACGAGTACTATAAAATATCCCACAAATAAAGTCCAATTACACCCTGCCCCTTGGCTGTAAGTGTGGTGTTGAAGAATGATCAAGTCAGAGCAGAAAAATGTCAGCTTATGCAGCGGCAGTGCAATGAGATGCAAGCATCATAGGCATCTCCCCTCTGGTATGAGAAAGGTCTATGGAATGGAATTGTTGGAACCCAAAATGAAGAGCCAAGAAAGAAAATGTTATGGATGCAAGGCCTTTCCACTGGGGCTCTTGTGTACTAATGAAATGCAAAATTTGACCTAGAAATGGGCAGAGAGGAAAAAAGACCGGACACAACAAAAAAAAAAAAACAATAAACTACCTGATATTGTGTGTATTTGGACAGGTAAAAAAAATAATAAATTTAAATCAGTGTTAGGAAATACATAACTCAGAAAGACTTATGATGTGAATGACACTCAACTTCTCAAGGAGTAGTAACAGAAACTTTCTAGCATGCCATGTTTCTTATGTTCTACCTCAGCATGCTTCACCACTGAGAGACGATGGAACTTGCATGCTACTGTAGAGTCCTAAAAGTTTGGATGCAGCAACAGGTTACGTCCACCCTTTCCTATCAGGCCAGTTCTCTCCTCAGTTACATACCCCTTCCCCATGACGAGATAGCTGCAGGATGACCTAGCGAAGTATCTATATTGCTGAAGTCACCTTGATGCGTTCTAGCTTTTAAATTGTTAACTTCTTTTAACATAAAAAATGTCGTTTATCTTTTATTTGTTCAGTCACTACAGCCATATAGAATTCTACAACTAATCAATGCAGTTATAGATAAACACATCTTTTCTACATGGGAAATCCAGTTGAAATTTCATAGATCTTTGCTTTTTAAAGATACAAACCTATATTTACAATTTAATAAATTTATCATATAAAAAGTTATGAAAACAAATTGAAACATGCCTCTCACTGTGCAAAAATCTTTGCATACCTTCAATGCTCTGTAAATAAATCAAGCAGAGGTCATCTCAGCAGGTTAATCATAAGCCATATTGCCAAGATACAGAGTTTGTACTAGCTAGGCTGTATTATCTAGTCCATAGATAAATAAGGTTTTCAATTTCCAGGGCTGTCAATCTTGCATGTTTTCCAGCAGTGGATTCCACCATATTTTATAAAAATGCAACCTGAAGCTGAGTGAAATATAATTCAAGCCACTTTCAGTGGTGTTGTGCAAAAGGGCTTCCAGAGCAAACAGATTATACACTCCTACACGCGTGCACACAAAAAAAAACCTACCATGTGTACCATGTGTAGTAAAGCAAAACAAAAAAAAAACCTGTATCAACAGAGATGACTCAAAGGGTCTCAAAAGAGTGCCCTTTTCAGCAAATTCTTTTGACATTTTCAACAATTGAGACAAGGGAAAGCAACACATGAGATTTCAGGCAATTGAGATATACCTGGAATACTTGAAAATAGCATCTCAATTGCAGACAGAAGTGTGACTGGTGGAGGTGCAGTTATGCCAGTGTGCAGTGTGGAAAAGTTAAACCTTAGTCTTAATTAGAATTTTTATGGGGGGGGGGGGGGGGGGTGGAGAGATTAAAATTATAAATCAAAGACCATTTAGTTTCACACCAGGTGTTAAAACTCAGCTTCTAGATACCATTAATCCTGGAAACTTAACAACAGGCTTTAATGTGAAGACGCTCATTTTCTGTAGCAAGAAACAAAGGGTCTTTCTATTAGACACAATGACCTCATCCATCCCTCTCTGATCCTCCTTCACCTTCTATGCAGTCAAGTACAGCGCAATTCATCACTTCAGTAAAAAGCTGTTTGCAGCTCAGTGGCCTGCGATACGTTACATACCAGACACAGGGCTTCTGAAAGAGAACGAAGCTCCTTCATTCCACCCAGAAATTGCTGTTGCTGCTTTGAAGCAATGCAGGTTACTTGTAACATAAAAACAACACCAACTACTACTACCACAAATGAGCCTTTCATTTTTGTGCTTCATTTGATGCAATTCTCTGAGCCTGGTCACAAAGGGGAACCTCCTGCCACCACACACACAGTGCTACAAGGAAAATACCAGGAAAGATAGAAGTGTGAGGAAGGACACTCCTTCACCTGGATGAGCTCAAAGAATTAAATGGTTTGGGAAATGTCTGACCTAAGCAGTACTTTTAACTGGTAATAGCCTACATTATATTTCTCTTCCTTTTTTCTCTTGTAACTGCTCTTATTCTGCAATTCTCCTCCATTTATCCCAAACCTCACCCTTGTACCCCCTACTCTGGCACAAAAAACACTCTTTCCTCAGTACTCAGTATGTCACTATTTAAAACATTCACGTGCTCTTTGTCCTTAGAAATTCTGGCCATGTTTCCTAGAATTCTTCTGAGTCTCCATTTCAGCTGCTTTATTTTTGTTTCTGCTACTATTTTAGCCAAATTATTCTTTACCAAAAGGCACTACTCTCCCTAAACCAATGAAAAAATATTGTTCTCCCCTTTCATGTGTTCGTTTTTGTTTGTTTGTTTTTTTTCCATTTTTATTTCAAGTACCCTCAGAAAACTTTCCAGAAGAAATATAGATACCAGTCCAGCAAATTTAAACACTCTTTATTACTGGTATGGATCCATCTATCTCAAGTCCGTAAACCACTGATTGAAAAGCAAAGACATTTCTTTAATTTGCAGAACCTGGTTCTCATCCTGAGAAATTTCAGTAGTTTCTCATATTTGCTTACCTCTTCCCATTTAACTCCTTCAATTCAATCTAGCTATTTTCCACTAATCTTCTCCCACGACCCTCTCTCTTCAGCACCTCTATCAGTTTGGGACACTTCAACTGTTATTATTATGCAACTCTATCATTTTTATCCTTGCCCTGCTGATCATCAAAATATAACTCCAATATTTTGCCTCTCCTATTAATATGCAAACACAAAAGTATCTTTGAGTTTAGCACTCTTCTCATTCTCTTTATACTCTCTCTAGGCTTACCCATTTCACCTTGCTTATCTTGCCCCGTAAAGTCCACCATCTCTACCCAGAAATGAGTGCCACTAAGAGACAGTAGTGAGAAAAGGTGGTAGTTTTTTGTTGTTGTTGGTTTTGCTAATTCCTCCCTCATTGACATGCAGTACAGACTCTACAGGGAATGCAGTCAGGAAAAAAAAAAATAAAGATTTTTGGACTAGGAACTGAACTCTCAGTGAAACAGCTTGAACATATTAAGACTAATTGAATTGTAATTCATCAAGTGCCAAAATAAGCATTCATCTTACAGCAAGGGAAAAGTCTCTGAGTTCAGCGTAAGACCTCAAATTACATAACAGCTTAATATTTTTAAAATTCATTCTAACAACAGAGTTCCTTTCTGGGACTGCACCCTGCAACCTTACTATTTATAAAATAGTTCATCAGAACTGCCACAGCAGGCCGGGCTGCATGTTTAGCCTACGTGGAATGATCACACAGACCTGCTACCGTGTCCCCAGGAATAGCCAAATACAGATGTCCAGACAACAGTGAAAAACAGAGCAATTACGTGGAAATATTCTCCTCCTCTCCACCCCCCAAAACACATAATGCACACCTTTCTACAATTTGCAGATGAGCAAGTGCCTTACCTAGAAGAAACATGTATGCTTCCCCTCTCCCTTTTCTAGCTTTGTTCAGCAGCTCTTTATAACCATGCAGTAGGCACAACATCCTGTGGCAAGGAATTCCAGACCTGACTTGCACACTGTGCAAAGAAAATCTTTTCCTTGTTTTGAAAGTACTCCCTGCTTGTTTCACCTTATATCTCCTCCAATACAAAAATAAGGTGGCAGTGAATATTTATTTCCCATCCACACATCTCTTTTGATTTTATAGACCTGTGCCATTATCATCTGGCCAGCATCCCTTTTACAACTGCAAGGCTCTCATCTACACTCTCAGTTGTTCTTGCACAGAAGCTGTCTGATGCCTTCTTCATTTTGTTGCCCTGACTTATTCTTGATGAGCTTTTCTCTTTCCAGTTTCACTCCACTTTTTCTGAGATAGAAGATCAGAACTGTCACCATATTTCAGACACAAATACCCTACAGATTAAGAATGGCCTAATGATATTTTGATCTCTATCCTTTCAGAGCTACTTCTGACATAAATTCTCTTTTTGACAGATGATTTTTACATTAAATTACTGCTTCTAATAGCAAGATCTCATTCTTGATATGCAAATGCCACCCCAAAAAAGTTACCAACCTTGAATTTTGTCTACCATTTTAATGGTCACTTAGTCTTATAAGTTTCTTCTGCAGTGTTTCATTCTGCCCCCTCTTTTTACTTTCTTTTGCCTTGAATAAAGCAATATCTGAAACAAACTTTGTTATCACCCCTCAGCTTCTGTTCCAAGCCACTTAGGAATCTAATGATCCCCCTATACAGAGATCTCTGTGGAAATCCACTGGTGATTTCCAGCTTCTATGAGAATTGATCACATTTTCTCCTGGTGTTCTGCTTCCAGTCTTTTAACCGATTATTTATACACTTGGCACTCCTCCCACCAAACCTGTGCATATCTAGATCCTTCAAAAACTTCTTGCAAGGACTTTGAATGCCTTCTCAAATATAAGTAAAGCAATACATCATAAAGTCTCTTTCATCTGCATTCCTGTTAAATCATCCAAAGGACCACAGCAGTTTAGCAAGACTTGACTTCAAATCACAAAATTGCTGTTTGGAAGGGATGTCTGGGAGCCATCCAGTCCAACCTACTACTAAAAGCCACAAATAGAGCACGTAAACTATATCTTTGTTCAGCTGAGACTTGAGAACCTCCATGAGGAGAGATCCATCCCCCTCTCCTGTACAGCTGTACTACCTTTCTATTGAAAATGATTTTCCTGAAATGTCCAATTAGAACATTTCAATCTGTAACCTAAGCAAGTTGACCCTCTCCTCCCGTTACATGGTTTGCTACTATTAAGAACACTGCAGATGCTCCATCATCTTTATAAGCACCCTTTCAAGTAGTCGAAGGCTAACATTAGCCTGTCTCTAAATCTCTTCATCATGATTTTGTTTAAAGAAATCAATGCTTTCCCTGTATCTCCATCATATTTATCTAGTGCCATTCCTAACACACCCACTAATCTATTTTTTTTCAATTAATCTACTCAAATTAAACAAGAGGCTTACCGGTTTCTAGGTTCCCAGATCACATTTGAATGCTTTTTAAAATGTGGCATCAAATTAGGCATCTTCAAGTCTGCTGCTGCTGTGACACATTATAGAATCATTTAGGTTGGAAAAGACCTCTAAGATCAAGTCCAACCATTAACCTAGCACTGCCAAGTCTACCACTAAGCCATGTCCTTAAGCACCACATCTACACGTCCTTTGAATACTTCCAGGGATGGCAACTTAACCATTTCTCTGGGCAGCCTACTCCAATGCTTTCAGTAAAAACAACCCTTTCAGTAAAGATTTTTTCCTAATACCCAACCTAAACCTCCCCAGCACAACTCGAGGCCATTTCCTCTTGTCCTATCACTTGGTGCCTGGGAGAAGAGACTGATCCTGACCCTGCTACAACCTCCATTAATGTAGTTGTAGAGAGCGATAAGGTCTCCCCTCAGCCTCTTCTTCTACAGGCTGAATAACCCCAGCTCCCTCAGCTGCTCTGCGTAAGACTCATTCTCTAGACCCTTCATCAGATTCACTGCCCTTCTCTGGGCATGCTCCAGCACCTCAATGTCCTTCTTGTAGTGAGGGGCCAAAAACTGAACACAGTATTCGCGGTGCAGACAAGCCAAGTACAGGGGAAAAATCACTTCCCTATACTCCTGCTGGCCACATTATTTCTGATACAAGCAAGGATGCTGTTGGCCTCCTCGGCCACCTGAGCATACTCCTGGCTCACCATCAGACTGTTATTGACCAATACCCCCCAGGTCCCTTTTTGCCAGGCAGCTTTGCAGCCACTCTTCCCCCAACCTGTAGCGTTGTATAGGGTTGCTGTGCCCCAAGACCAGGACCTGGCACTTCATACAGCTGGCCTCATCCCATCAGTCCAGCCTATCCAGATCCCTCTGCAGAGCCCCCCTACCCTCGGGCAGGTCAACACTCTCACATAAAGCAAGAGGCTGCACGTCACACTCTGTAGCTGGTCTATTTCACCCTTCAATTGCTTAAAAATTTGGGCAAGCTACATCTCGTCCTGTCAAATTGGGAACATGCAATTTGTTCCAGCCTCTCCTAACAGACGTTTTCAGTTGATGGAGGCAATCTCACAAGAGTTCCATAAGAAGTGCTCCAAAACAGGAACCACACCATACTTTTCAGTGGTGAATGCATACACATTATTTAGCTTTCTGCCATGACTTTATATTGGATCATTCATTTCATAATGTCTCTATATGCAAGCCACACAAGGTCTTCAACAGGCTTCCTGGTACTGGTATATTTGGAAAAAAAATATATATTATTAATTTCATTTTTAGCATGATAGGGTTTTTTTTGTTTGGTTAGTTGGTTTTTTTTGTTGTTGTTGTTTTTGATTGTTTTTTTGGGTTGTTTTTTTTTTTTAGGGGCAGGGTGTGTGTCTATTTTCCTCCTTTGAACACAGACTCAGCTTTTTGAAAAAACTTCTTACTTTTAATAGTCTCCTCTACCTTGTCATTTAGCTATACAGGTTCCCTTCTCCTAAATCTTTTTTAGACAAATGGTCAGCATTTGTGTGCAGCCTTCAAAAGAGCATCCTGAAATAGTCTCTGCCACCTACGAATATTTTACTCTTAGAGTTGCTCTTTCATTTTTTTCTTTAAACAAACATCCTCGTTTTTACATTTTCCCTTTTCAAAGTTAAGCCTATTTTAAGAGAGGTGAAAAAGAAAGAGAATTGCAGGTTCTGCTTTTTCCTGCTTTCTTCCCATTTCTGTTTCTCCCATTTCTTTGGCTTAGGGAGGAGAGAAAGGCAGAATACTTATAATGGTCTACAAAGTTGTGTCTCAGTCTTTTTCCAGATAGTATCTTACAATCTCCCCATGACACCACCTACCCACTGAACAAAATGCAGTCTCTCACCTACCTTTTAGTCACCATCCCTCTGTAATCATCCACCAGCTCTGTCCTGTGTTTGTTAAGAGCCTAGCAGAGAGGGGTCCTGGGTCTACCTTGTAGTCTCCTAGGAGATAATGAAACAAAAAGAAATAAGTATTGAAGAGTAAGCTCATGGGCAATTCTCAGACATTTATAGCCGTAATAAAACACCCGTCTTTCAAGACAATAAATAAGAAATGTAAGGCACTGAACTGCACAATGGTAAACAAGAATCAAACAGAAAGAAGCAAGAAAAAAATAATTCTTTAAAATAAATGGCAGCTTCAGTGGTGCTAAGAATGAGAGAAGAGGAACACTTATCAAAGAATTAACAAAATCCGTGCGACATGAATCTGAGAAAAATCCTCACTGTAAAAATCTTCCTTGGTGCCCTAACCACCACTAAAATTAAATATGCCTCAAACGTGGGCTGGGATCTTGGCCTAAGTGAAATTCATGACAACATCCAGGTGCACGAAACTTTGGTGATCTTTCATCTTTCCATAAACCAGAAAGTTCAAGAGAAAAATGCAGTCGCTGTCTAATGTCTCAGAACTTTAGGTACTTTAAAGAAGTGATCTTAACAATGCATCTCCCTAAGATGTTAATCCATTGTGAGAAACACAAAAACACAAAGACAATATAAACATTCAGAAAATGACCTCTTTTCTTAACTGGAACAAACAAACAAACAAACAAAAAGATACTACCAATCAACCAACGGCTATCTTGAATCAGCAAGACAGGAATCACATATCAGTTTCCTGCTCTCAACACCTCAACAAAAAGGTACTTCAGAAGTAAGAAACAGTAACAGACCATCTAATTTAAGCATTCGTTTCTTGATTGAGAATGCCTACAGCACAGAACAAATACACTAGCAATCAACAGTTCACCCTTGAACCTAATCATAGGAATGAGGCAAAGAGAGTCATTGTTCCACTGTTTACTCACTTATATAAAGTGACTGTAGTTGATGATTGAAAGTGCTTGCAATTTTTTCTCCCTGTGCTTTTCTGACCTATGAAAGTCTCCAGAAGTCTGCTGAATGCACACACAGTACTGCCTAAAAACATTGTATAACAGGGAAACATCACACGTGCAGGAAGAACAAGGAAGATCCAGGTTCATGGTTACCATGCTATCTTTCTCAACAATCCCCTGCTCCCTATCACCAAGAACTTAAGGGTTTTATTATTTATTTTCTTTTAAATAAAGAGTGTATATTGTATGCACACGCACACACCCTTCCATGAAATTCAGTGACCTCAAACTTTGCTGTAGAAGCTGCCAGCAGCAAATTTATCTGGTGTCTCCATAACATAGGGATCAAGTGAAACTCAGTATGCAAAGTCATTTCCAATTTCACAGTCCAAGGTGGTAGGTGAAACTTGCATTGCATCACTGTTTTATTTGCCTACCGCTTTTCAGAAAGTCAAGGACAAATTTAAATCCTGGAAGGGGCCCAAGTTTTACTTTTTATATTACTATGTACCACAGAATACTTGAACACCTCAGTCCAACTACCTGCCATCCATACACATTGATGACAAAGCATTCCGAGCCATTCACCCTGACAATTAATTACAGGAGTTACCATACAGTAAGCTGTACAGACAACTACAAGCATCACATCTCTAAGATGCAGTGTGGTAGTGATTTATGTATGCACTCACTACACCAGAATGAGAAGCTGAATTGTTATGCTTTGAAACATTACAAAGAAAGCTATATACCTCCATTTTTCTAAACAAACCTGACAGTACTAGTGCCTTCTATACATGCTTTAGCCCACCCACTGTCCCCTTACCACTCATTTCAAGATTTATATTTCCACATAAAATCCTCAGATTTTATTTTAGAAAAACAAAAGCTTTAGCACATTTATTTTTATTCTTAAGGAGTACTTAGACAAAACAGAAAACATAGTTTGAATTCACCTTAGTGAATTAGGGAAAATACGCACACAGAGAAACAAACCAGTGAAGTCTGGATTTCTACAACTTCATGTCTTATTTCCTGTATACCTCTTGATATGGTAACCCTGATGTTCCTGTGGCTGGTGGCACCCTCATTTGACAAGGTATAGTATGTGTTGTGGGAAGAATGAGTACCAAGCTAATTGCTGCTGTTATTCTGAGTCAGCCTATACCAAACCAATCTGATAGGAATAGTAAATGAAGCCAAAACCAGAAGACTGACTGGAAGGAAAAAAAAAAAAAAAAAAGAAAAAAAACTTTTTTTTTTTTTAAATTTGGAGGTATATAAGCAGGTTTAACTTTACTTTTCCTTTGTTTTAGCACCATTTGCTAAAGATGACAAACTAAGTTGACAGTGCTTTCTGCCTGCCTCCCACCCTTTCCTTTCAAATGAATTTTGAAAATGATGATCTGTTTCAACCAGACAAAAACTTCCATGAAAATGGCCAGGCAAGACAAGAGACAAGCTAACTTTCCAAACTGCTCTTCTTCCCTATCTGATAACGAACACTTGCACACATCAGGGAGGACTTAGCCATGGTACATTTGATTTGCCCAGCAGCATGTTAATTTAAAAAATAACAACAAAAGCACACCTTTTGTAAGTGGATAAACAAATAAACAAAACCATAGGTAAATGCTAGTGGAAGTTCTCCAGAAATCTTCACTAAATTTACTGATAAATAGTAGTTGGAAGCAGCACTCCTATATGTTAGACTATGGGACTGGAGTAACTGGTGTGCCCAGCCAGCATGATAAAATCCAGTGGGGACACAGAGGAGGGTGCATACGTAGTTAACAGCCTCCATGGTAACACAGATGAGGGCACCACTCTCACGGCTGTCCAGGGTATTTGGAAAGTTATTTGACTACTGAACTCGCCTAGGTGCCCAGGATTTTACATAAGATGCAATGGCAGTTGTGGTTCACCTGGAAAGGCACAAATGACACTAATAGGCATACAAACACTTCTACTCTGCACCGTTTCACCAGCCATCCTCGGCACCTGCTACGCAGACATCATAACCCAAGTTAGAGCAGGTGGCATACGTGAGTTTTACTGGTGATGGTGGGGCCATGTCAGCTGCACTTCTAGGGACGAGGGTACATTTTCACCCCATGTCAGTGCTCCCACCATCATGTACAGTAGAAGTAAACTTTAATTTGTCTAATAGTGTTTTAAGTAATCCATAAACATATTATGCTTTTGTTGCTAACTGGTAGCAGGAGAGAAATCATGTCATAACTCTTCATACCAAACTGGGGATGGGAGAGGCTATACGGATATCCTCCCCCCTCCTCCCCTCCTCCAAAACACACCTGCATAATGCAAATACATCCCACTTTCAGGAGGTGAATCAAGGATGAAAGGTTAAGACAGCTGCTATATACAACCCTATGCTCCTTCTACAAAAACTAACATTTCTCCTTCTAATGGGAGCTAGATAATATCACCACTTATCTCTCCCTCCAAGCTGAAGAGGTCCTCAGATAAGGAAAGTGGTCTCATTAAATCCAGCTGATTTGCTGGATTAAAGAATTGACATGGAAAGATTGCAATTATTAAGCTAAGCTGTAGTCATAAGGAGCATGAAATCAATAGAAATACTCTTCTGATGCTGCATTTCATGTATAAGTCTTTCAAACCACAGTATTCTTTTGAGCAAAGTAAAAACAAAACAAAAGTTGGGAATTCTCAGGAGGAAAAAAAGAATAAACGAATGAAGGAATGAAAGAAAATCAGCCGTTTCCTGCCTGTCCCAGATGGAAGTATTCGAAACTTCACAGACGCGGCCCACCCAAACACAACATCCCATACAGACAGACACCTGTGGACACACGTTCCAGAGCAGAATGAATGGATGGAGTGCTACAGCCACTCCCCTTTCATTCACCTGCAAAGCTGTGAAATATCTAGGTCTTCGCAGATGTGTCTTCTGATTCAACTCAGAAATCACATCCGGGCAAAGGAGGAGCACTAACAGTACTTAGTCAAGCTTTGCTGTACTCTTGCCTTGATGGAACAAAGGCTCCAAGTCATTAAGGAACTTGAATGCCCGCACACACTCCCACGCGCAAATCACATTAGCAATAGATCTGACTCATCCAGAATCTGTCAGGCTTAACTCACACGCATAGTAAATCCAGCATAATCAGAACATGAGAGACTTGCAGCCCATATGAAGATCATCTCTGGAGAAAAGGAGATTAAAAAAAATAATAAAAAAAGGAATCCCACAGAGCAGACTCACTGCAGGTGCTGTAACTCATGCAAAAACTTTGGAGTAAGAACCCTGGTCATATTCTGCATGTCGATATGTACACTACTGGTCACTGTACCTTTTCTTCCAGTTTTTCCAAAAAGAAAAAACTTGACAAAGAAAATTAGATCCATGAATTACCTAAGTTTTTAACTCTAGTTACAGTAACACTTTATTCTCTACCAGGCCAAAATAAGAGTGAATGAAGAGAGATGAGTGCCAAAATGGGAAACGTATCGTTGACAGGGAAAGCATAGATCAGAGTGCACAAAGTCACCCATCAGCCAGAGTTTGCCGGCTGAAAATTATGAAGCAGAATGACATAACTTGTATTTGACTTTGCAGGGGTCTGTCTAATAACAGTCCATTAAAAGCTGCTGAACTTGCCCTACTTACTCTCTTTAACCCCATCTAGGTCTAAATTTACACTAACATGTCTTGTCATTTTAACTTTTAACAAACGATCAGATTTATAGTCCAAAAGCAGCTCTTAGTTCTTGCCAAAAACCACCATGATTCCCAAAATAGTAATTTTTAAAGTATAGTATGTTATTAAGAATGTTGACAGAATGAACAGAATTACCCACTTTAAAACAGCAGAGATGGAGAAAAACAGTAATAAAGAAGAAATTATTGTGGTCTTACTCCCACTGAAGTCATATTTTTCATGAAGACTTCAAAGTGGGGGGGGGGGGGAGATGGCCTTTATCCAACTTTGTGCAAATCACACAACGGAGTATTTTTATTTGGAATAAATCAGGTTTGATACAACGCTGATCTCCTTGAGTTTGACAGTAAAACACGCTCTGAAAATATTTGCTCTTGTAGAGTGTCGCCATTTCTCATTGTGTTTTTCTAGCCTTTGAATGAAGTTTATAGGACATTTCAAATGTTCTCTTGACAGTGGCATTTGCTATCTAGATGCCACCAAACCCTTGGAGAGATTCCTGAATCTGGAGTTCATTGAAACGATATCCCAGATAACTTCTTCTAGTTCTGGGATACTGACAACAGTAACACCTTTTCAGCCAAATGGAGTTAGCACAGACTCCACGCAAGCCAGAAACTTAGCACAAAATGTGAAGTTTCAGGGCCAGAGAAATCCACTCTGTAATGAAACTCAATGTATAGAATTGTTAAACCCTGCACGATAATGTGCATAAAATTCTGGGGGGAAGTAGGGGTGTTTTACAAGACTTAGATAAAAATCAACGTTTCTAGCACACTTTGGTGTCCTTAAGACAAAACACAACAGATAAATATACTTATTTTTAAATATTGTGGGAAGGAAACTGCAACAACCCTCTCAAGAAACCTTCTTTCTTCCTCAAAATGCATCACTGTACTGCTTCTAACCTGTAAGAAAATATTCTTGACTTTACTCCACCCATACTGATAAGAAAAATGGCCCATAGAATATAATGGTGTTCCTCTTTCAGAAGTCCACCAGATAATGTCTCGTCCTATCTAACTGATTCTCAAACAGAAGTCTCTCACCCAAAACTGATGTTAGCATATAAACCTTACATGGTGTCCAAGGAGATTTAAGTTCTTTGGTATCTATGTTAATTTATGTTGCTCCCTTTCTTTCATTAATCAGTATGCAGCTACTTTGCCCACACATACACACTGGCACCAAAAAGGGTAAGTAAGTTAAGAAAGGTAAAACTAAAGGATAAAGTAAGATCCTTACTTTTATGTAAGTATAAGCTCCTTGAGCAAAGGCACCTTTAAATACGAAAATATTAAAAAATATATCACATTTTATCCAGCCTGTTGAAAAAAAAAAAAAAAGTGAATCTTGTCAAATTATGGGTTTTTTTTTGTTTGTTTGCTTGTTTTGGTTTTTGTTTATTTCTTTTTTTTTTTTTAATTCAAGTGAAGCTTAGATCACGGACACATTTGGGGGGGGGGGGGGGGAGTATACAGCCCTGAGGGAAAGGTATACCTGCTTTGATTTACTATTCTGAAAGACATGTTCTGTACTGCAGGATACCAGCTGGTATATTTCCTGTAGCGTACTCAATTCAGAGACATCTGCTTGCTAGTAGACCAAGGATGAAGCTTGGGGTTACGAGACCTGGAATTTATTCCTGGCTAAGCAACTGATTTGTGGTGCAGGTTCAAGAGCCTTGCTCTGTCCCTGTTTTACCATCATAAAATACAAAGATGACTTCTAGTATACACCAGTTTCCTTAAACAAAATGCAAATATATATATATATATATGTATATGTAGTGAACTGCACTGTAAAAACTGTAGCTCCAATTATAAGCGAACTCCTGAGTATAGTGGCAACTGCAGGAAAGCTTTATAGTTGCACTCTCTTGGTCAGAGCCCAGCTGCCTTCTGGAGAAACAGGACTGAACAGATTCATGTAGGTACTGCAGATGCCACATAATAATGAGAACACTAATCCTGAATATTGCAGCTGCTGATAATGTCCATTGCCTAACAATGCAGAAAGTATCACATTCACCGTTGCCTTCAGCATGCACTGCTACAGATTAAAAAAAAAAGGGGGGGGGGGGGGGGAAGATATGTGGTCTGTAAGAAACCAAGATGATAGTCTAAAGAAAAAAATAACTCAGTGCATACAGCTTGAGGTTATGAGGAAAGCGCCTGCTAATATGCAGCAGGCTCCCTTAATTGTGCAGCTGAAGTAATAATACCCCAACAAAATACCATTAAAATGTGCAGTGTTTAACAACTGTGCCAATTTTCATGCATGTCAGTTTATTCCACAAGCTGGCTTATCCACTTTTAAAAGCTCCAAAATGATTTAAACAAATTATACCCACTACACTTTAAAGGTAGGAGACTATACTAAATCCTGGTTAAGTCTATTAATTTTAAGAGTGAAATATCAGGGAGAAAAATGGATTCACAGTGAACTTTTCCAAGTGGGGATAGAGTTCTTAAATACTGCTGTGGTTTGGTTTTTGGTGTAACACATCAACAAGCTTCAGACAATTTCTGTTCTCATCCCAAATGTACTGGAATCATCTATGATATAAAAATAAGTGACAGAATTAACACATTTTTTAATCTACAGTGCTTTCAAAATCTTCCCCCCCTTTTTTTTTTTTGGCTTAGATTGTTCTCCTTCAGTAATGGATGCTTTCTCTTCTACCATCTCAGCATGCTCGAGACAAAGGCAAAACTTAACGTATCTATCATCAGAGCCAGAACACACAGCATAGTCCATCTGCTACTGTAAATCTCAAACAGAGATGCTCCCCTCCTTTCCCCAGCAAGCTTGCTAGCTCTACTACTCTGTCTGCAGCATGAAGTCAAATGCTGTGTGGTTTTTTTTTCCCCCCCAAATCCCCTCTAGGTGGCTATAGCACAGATACGCTGGTTGTGATCTGGAAGTGTTCCAAAACTTCTCAGAAATTTTCTTCCCCAGGGCCAAATGTTTTCCCCATCAGCAGTGAAAGCATTCAGTGCTTTGGCATTCTCCTAGCAGCCTATCCCTCCCTTTGCCACCCAACATGCACGCACACTCCCAGCTCCCTGGCTGCTCGCAGTGCTGAAACGATTACAAATGCCTCAGGCAAAGCAAAGATAAAGAGGAAAACACTTTAGTCCTGGGCATCATCCCAGTGAGGACACAATTTCCAAGCTCCTCCTCGACAGATTGTGTGTGTGCGTGCGCGCGCGCCTGTATTTAGTACTAACAAAATTAAGGAAGGAGAAGAGTTTAACGTATGAGTAGGATCACTGTCAAGAATTTTATTACAACACCTTGTTATTCATAAAGTGCCATTAAAAGAAAACATCTATCATCCTCTGTGGTATGCCACGTTCAAAGCAGGCAGGAGACCCCAGAATTAATCTGCAGTTTGCCCCCAGCTAACTTCTCTTTCACTGCCCTCTTTGCCTTCTACCCAGTATCTCCACTCCTTGCAGAACGTGGCATATTGCATAATTATATATATATATATGTATATATATATTTTTAAGGCTAAACCACTAAACTAGAGCATGAAATACCAGATTCTGCATTCACCACATTGATGCTCTCCACGTTCACCTAAGGCAGCAGACAAAGAATAAATACCCAGATCTGGTTGGGTTCCCCTATGTCAAATCTTCTTCAAATACTTGTTGAGTGTAAAAATTCAACATAAAAGAGCAATAGATTTTGATAGCTGGTGCTGGGGATGATTTAGGGTTCTCATTCTCAAAAGGTCATGAGAATTTATGCAGGAAAGTATGCAAAAATATTAAGCACATTATCCTTAGGGGTGTTTACTTAAATGCAATGTTGGCTTCAGTATCTGCTATTGGTTCTCACTATTTTTGACAATTCACCAAACAATTACAACACATAACATTTACAATTTTATGTTAATTCACAATTTTATATTTATTCACAATTTAATAGTAAGAATCAGTAATACATAGACCACCGACTGCAGCAAATTGCCCCAAACAGGAAACTGCTATTACAAATGCCTTTGGGAATATTCAGCAATTTGAATTGTGACACTGAAGATTTTTGCTTAGTAGGATGGGATGGGAGGACATACATCCTGTCTGCAAGCACTCATAAGATTCCGCTGTTTGTGCTCACTTGTAATTATATAAGAAGAAAAAGATGTTTGATTCAGAACATCTGCATTGGAGCAAGTCCCTCAAATTTTTCTAGAACAAATGCAGGAAATAAATAGCACAAAAAAAGAGAAGAAAGTAGTAAAAACACCCAGATTTGATATGGAAACCCTAATGTTAGGACTGGTGCTCCCTTCAGAAATACAAATTAGACTGCTGGAAAAGTTGGCACATTCCAAAATTCTTATTTTCCTTCAAAGGTAGGAGAACTTGAAACAATGCAATAAAGAGAAAAGAAACATGCATTGCAGATAAATCAGGAAGATAATCATGCTTTGTCTAAGAATGAGGTTCAAACTTTACCACTGACTCTATATGTACATTGAGTCTGCAAGCAAGTGCCCATGCTGCATTTGTCAGTGCTTTCACCCACACCACATCTTAATTTATTCTCTAACTTTTTACCCTAAGGTCTTTTTTTTTTTTTTTCTCCAAAACAAATGAATTTGGCTCTCAATTGTGTTGTGCTGGAGGCAGTATTAGTACATAGTGACTAAAATGAAAATTAGACCACACAGAAGGGTATACTAAATTATTCCAGAGAAAAACAATGTTAAAATTGGATTAAAACAGAATATCATTAAAGCAATATGATAAAATAAATAAATAAATGTTGTATTTTATAATCATCTCAGATGAGATGAAGCTGAACAAAAATGTGAAAATACCAGGAAATTGGAAAGCATATTTAAACTCCCAGACCACTTTAAACCTCTGCTTTGTGTTCTGCACCAAATGTGCATACAAATATTGCCTGTATCTCCAGCTCAGAGGCAGCTGCATTTTAAGAACATTTTGAGCTTTTCTCCACCCTCCTACCCTCCTCCCATGTTTTTCTTACTTTGATTCTCTCAAGAAAAAGATTTCTTTGGATGGTTCATTTAGTGAGATAATAGTCAAGATTCAAGCCAAAGCCTTAAGGAGTACTGGACCACGCGAACCTGCCTCTCAGAGACCAAACATACCCCTAGTCACTCAAAAACAGGCTCTGAATGTTTAAGAGTCTTCTTCTTTATTCAACTTCAATCTATGCCACAGTACCTCCTCATTCCTTGAAATATTCTTGTAAGGACACAGCTTTGCATTCTACAACTAGGAAATACTGGGAAAACGTGAAAGGTTTCTCAGTTCCCTTGTTGGAACTTCCTCTTCCCCACAAAAGCTACGGACCTTGTGCTTTCTGCTTAAAGTCTCAATCAAAGTAGGCAGAGCAAAGAGATGATCAGGAAGCAAACATAGCTTGGGACACACAGTTGGGAAGTTCTGGGGGCAGTGAGCAAACAGGGCAGGCAAAATAAATGAGCACTATTTTTACTTTATTATGTAATAATATTTACTTGTTATCATGGGCTGGCAATATATCTCAGAGCAGTTGGAATGGAGCTGATAGGCACAAAGCAGAAGCTATGCTCTTGTGGTTTGGTCATCACTTATCCTCCATCCACTAAATGGCAGAGGCTTTCATCTCAGAAAAAGATAATTCAAGACAGCAATAAACACTTGTTGGGTGTTTAGGTGTACAGGCTACCTTCCCTTTTCAGAGAGCACAAGGGTCATCTGCTTTCATACTGAGTGGGTAAGAAAATGCGTCATTTTCATATATAGCATTAATGACAAAGAACTGCGTAGCCTTTAAATGCAAAATCAGATCCCATCTGAAAGGCAGGCATTAAGGCAGAGGAGAGAAGAGAAAAAAAATCCGGATTCATTAACTAAAGATAAGAAAAATTAGCATTGAAATGGAAAGGGTAAAACGGGTCATCAGGTGTGATGTTAAACTTGGCACAAAATATCTTGCTCCTGTTTACACATCCATACGTGCTTAAAACCGCAACAAGAGACAGTGGGACTGCTGTGCCAATTCATGCCTCATTTCTGCCTCTTCTGAAGCATCTGAAAATCTAGAGTCATTATAGACATCTGGTTACCTAAAATTTGATGGGTAAGCTATGGGTGCTATGGTTTGCCATTTTTTTGGACTATGGTAGTATTTATTACGATTTGTAACACAGGATATCACTGAGATTTAAGACATTTGTTATTTTTCTCAGGGTCAGAGCTTTGCTCAGAGTTTGTAAATTAAATCATCTGTCTCAATAAAAATTAAGGATATAGTAAGAAGTGAAAGGTAAAGATCAACGTTCCAGTCAACATAATCTTTTCTCAATAGACCTGAAAGCCTATTGAGTGACAGTGTTAGAAATGTCAAAGCCTGCCTTTTGACGGTAGTATGGCAAAATGAATGAGCTCATTTACCAGGGATCTCATCTGTACAGTGGGATGCAGAGTCAATAAAAACAACTAATGGTGTTCAACAGCACCTCTGATTCTGGTTCCAGAAACCCAATTCTGATTCCAGAAAATGCATAGGTGAAATCTCGTGGGGAAACTTGTATTAAAAAAAAAAAAGTTAGACATGTTAGACTTTTTTTTTTTTCCAGGAATCTCCTCCAGTCTGTGTTAGCCCATTTTCTATCCAACATTATATCAGAACTTTATACTCTTTTACTTGCCTTTATGTGTCAAAGTTTTAAAGAAAGTAAAAGAAGTCAGAAGAGCCTGTCTCCCCCTGCTTTTAGAATGTACTTTATAAGTATTGCCTTAGAAGGACCACCACCTTCACTTGCACCAGCATAACCAAGGAAAGCTGTTTTTATTTTCTTTCAATTTTTAGACACATTTCTGATGTGTAGTCCACTTTCTTAGAGGGGAAAAAAAAAAAAAAAAAAAAAAGGATTAAGGATGCCAGAGCTGTTCCCTGAATGGCAAAGAAACTAGGAGAGTTGGAACCATGGTAAAAATTCCATTGAAGTCACTATAAGCATTCCCACTGGTCTCCACAAAAACAGTGCAAGACTGGCAAGCCTGGAATTCATTCAGCTCCAGCTCCAGCCTTTCAATACCTATAATTACTCCCAAAGGACTAATGAGGAAGCC
This sequence comes from Anser brachyrhynchus, assembly GCF_964034855.1. Classification (NCBI taxonomy): domain Eukaryota; kingdom Metazoa; phylum Chordata; class Aves; order Anseriformes; family Anatidae; genus Anser; species Anser brachyrhynchus. Next base: position 85,830,928 of record NC_137695.1, on the reverse strand, counting down.
AGTTCTCCATCTCATAAGACATGCTGACAGACAATCAGGAAGCGAGACACTTGGTGCTGTGCACCAGACGAGATGAGGCTAGCCCTTAAAAGACTAGAAAAGGCAATAAGAGAAGTGGATTTTTTTAATGAATCCAACATTTCCAATAATCTCATCCTACAACAGAAAAACATTCATCTGTTCAGTCTTTCTTCTCAGACAGTCCTATTTTAAAACCATCTGTTTTATGAAATGGCTCTATTTATATAGTATAAATGCAATAAAGCCCTCTGAAAAAAGTGGGACACGAGACAAGGAACAAGGGAGAACAATCTGGTGCACAAGAACTGCTCTGGATGGATTTTGACACCTTGCTCTGGTGAGACAAATTGCATTATTTCAGTTCTTTACATACTCTTCAGTATGGGGTGTCCAGACTTACCTGAAGATATGGTAAGCTCTTGTTTACAATTATACTCGATCCTCAAAAATACAGCCTAAGATATAAAATACTTGATCTGTACTGAAATACAGGACATTCTTTCCCTTCAACAGATCCAACTAATACTTATGCTCAAAGATTCATTGCAAGAATTATTCAATTTTGAAATGCATTATAAGCATTGGACTTTTTCAACATCAGACATATGATAAAAACAGCAAATCAGCATCTCTGAAGTTTGCAATAAATCATTCACAATAAATCACCTCCCAAACAAGATAATTCTAGTAAAAATTCGATTCATGGCCCACTCTTAAAAGGCTTTTCAACATTTTATTGCACTCCTTTAGTGATCTAATTTTATAATGTAATTCTTCTTTACTTATCTTGGATCATCACCTTAAGCTCTCATTTCAAAGAATAAAAACAAAGGTAAGTTGTTCACTGGAGTTTTCAAACACTTCAAGGTTTGACTAGCAAGGTTGGTCAAATTAAACTTTAAATACCATGGCAAATCTTCTGATATTCCTCTTGAATATATCATCTCGCACACTTTGGAAGAGAAAGTGAACATCCTCCAACAGATGTTCAGACCAAACATTGATTTAAGATGCTAATACCTCATCCTGAAGATGGTAAGCTTTGAGTTCACTCCTGACTTTTGGTGAAATGTAGCTCTATAAACCAACTCAAAGAGCCGGTTCTATGTTGTGGATTGTTAAACTGAACCAAGAGGGGGAATGCTTTGTCAAATAGCATTTTTTCTCTTTCAAAATATATGAGAAAGCTGCAAGTCAATAAATATCACTTCTTAAGCCCGGCCAGAATTTACTTTTCCTAAGCCCTCACTAAAGACCTAAGAAAATTTGGCCGTTTCCAAAATACAGATAATATTTATGGTTATTTCTGTGGATGTCAGGATCCCTGTTTGGTGCTCTGCCTCCCCATGTCTTAGAAAATCAATTTTAATAGTAAGGAGTAGATAAACAAAAACAAACCCAAAAAAAAGTAGTAAAACCATTGCTATCAATCCTAAATAAAAGAGACAACCATTTAGTTTTATGTTATGGGGCTAGGATAGATAAATTTCACTGAACTAGAGAATGAAATATGCAGGTTATTATTTTTAATGTTATGTCCCATCACTTTTAAAATTCAGACTAACGTACATGCATATACACATGCACACATGTATGTACATAATAAACAGATGGATGTCCTGATTAATCACCCAAGCCATCACTAAAAAATAAATAAAAAACAAACCAGTAAAATCAGTCACTAGAAAATTGTGATATGATATTCAGTGACACTGTCTCATCTCTGGTTATGAGCACCACATATGTTTAGTTCAGAACTCACACCGACAAATGCATTTCTTTTAAGAATAAAAAGGTTGAAAGGTTGTAATGTGCATCTGAATAACAAATGACAGCACCACTCCCAAGGCAAGATTTTAGAGCCTTAACTCTCTAAGCTGCAAGCACCTACTCTGTGTTGACATTCAGGCTCCTGCCACAGGTGCCTCCAGAGAAACTGCTTCCTCCTGGTCAAGGATGCAGTCAGGATATTGACTTTCAGAACCCCAGAAGCTTTCAATACCAAGACACAAAGCCATCTCTTGCAGGACATTCTCATAAGCTCATGTTCCTCGACTGGGCAAATCAAAGTCTGTTACCTGTGCAGGACTGAATACTATGCAACCTACTATTAACACTGCCATTGCTAAACAGCCTATCTTCATACAAGAGTAGAAAAACATAAAAGCAGCAGCCATGACTCACAACAATCTGGAAACTGAAGATAAGAACAGAGGGACAACAGAAACAGCAACAACAAAAAGGGGCAGTGTTCAAGGTGTTAACCAGAACAGATTACACTTCCTGTGAATTGGAAGAAGCAAATATTGCAGAGAAGCACAGAGAGAGCCACGATCCCTGTACAAAGAACCAAAAAAATAAAAAATAAAAATAAAAACCTTCAGGAAAGATAAAGAATTAGGAATCAGCTCATGGGATTAATCACATCACCATCAAGATGTTTAAACTAATCCATGCTCACTGTGCTGGTCACAAATTACAGTTTACTGAGATCCGATTAAAAAAAGCAGCTGTTGCACCAAATATGGAAAAAAAGTGGCCTAATGACAAGGGCCACCGAGCGCTCTGTGTTTTATCTACATGACTTCCCCAGCTCGTTGTCTTCAGGCTGTCCACACACTGCAAGGACGGCTTCCTAGGTACAGGAGAAAGTGCCAGCAATGGCTCTCTTGTACTCTCTTTACAGGACTTAGCACACGTTATACCACCCAGCTACCTACTTGACAATGAGACAGCTTTCTTCAGCTCTGATGTGCCTGAAACACACCACTTACACTCAGTTGCACCTTATGAACCTTCATTTTAAATCCGTTGCACCTCTCAGAGTATTGTCATAGAAGCTGTAGAAGAAGCTGCTCTTTTCCCAACATAAACACAAGCTTTTCAGTTTGGATTTTGAAAATGCTAAATTCTCCACCAAATGGCTGGAAATAGCAACTGCTTGTTAGTTTAAAACCTTCCCTGAGCACTGGCCACAGTTAGAAACAGTCCGACACTTCATCAGAGGGAGAAGCAGCAGAAGGATGCTGGAACCAAAACAAAATCTTACTTCCTCTTGAAAAGTAAAACAGGGAAGAGAAAGAAGGAAAAATAAAATAAAAAAGCAAAAACCAACACATTAGGAAGAAATACTAGAACTCCTCTCCTCCTAAGTACACCAAGAACAATGGAGGACAGCAGGGACACTTAGAAATGTCCACAATGTGTGGCCAGACACTACCACGTCCTTCTTCTCCTCCATGCCAGGCTTCCCGTGGGCTGAGTGAGCTCTGAAGCACAGCAAGGCCTGAGGGCAGAAGGGAACCCGAGGCCCGGGAACGAGCTCCAACTGCACCAGCTGTAATAACAAAAGCGCACCAGCTTGTCCCACAATAACATTTCATTATAAAGAAAACACCCAGTTTAAAGAGGTTTACTTTCCTCTTCATGAAGATTTTATCAACTGAATTTCTCACTTTTTTTTTATTATTGCATACAGCAATAGGTGAGGTTTTTAGAAGTATTGTGAAAAAGGTACATAAATGTTACTATTCCTAAAGTACAAAATCTCATAGTTGAATCCATATTGAAAATTTTAAAATTTTACCCCAAGATGCTTTGTAAAATGATTAGCATTTTACTTCCTGGAGGAAAAAAAAAAAAAAAGGAAATAAAATTCCTAGAGGTCTGTAATTTCTGCAGACATAATTGTCTAAAAGCACTAGAATTATCTATATTTTTATTATTATTTTGGTACATTGTTGTTTGTTTTTAAGTGAAAAGGATATTCTTCATTGAGAATCAAGTTATAACTACCTATCTCAGTAGTCACTTTTCCAAAGCACCCTTCCCCCTGCCTTCTCCACTACCTTTCCCAACAGGTGAGAATAACATGTAATGTGCTTTCTTTAATCAAAGCAGTTGTCAAAGTCCTTTGTTAGTCTAACTTGCTGGAGGCTCTGGACAGACACCAGGGCAAGGAACACGACCTGTGGGCGTTCTCTCATGCCCAAGTACTGGCAAAGCAACCAAAACTCAAGACCTTTTACCCCATGTCTGAATAATCTCTCCATGCATGTTTTTTCAAAGCCCACTCCTTCATATCTGTCCACGTAAAACTTGCTTGAGAGGTGAAATGCAAAGGTGTGACTACTGCAACACCCCTCGCCAACCACAAAACACGAGCAATGGCCCGCTCTTATCAGTTGGACACGTGGCTGTGAACAAGCCTAGCACATCTTTTCTCACTAAGACTCCACTTCATACCCTTCCTTAAGGTTTCAGCTGTGCCTTAAATAAAAAATAATTTTAAAAATCAGCCCTGATCTTTCAAGGCCTACATGGACTATTTTCTCTTATTCCCAAATGAACTGCCAGCTTCACCTCCAACCTGCCTTTGCGACTTGCTAATTTATCACCAGGCCTTCCTCCCACTCAGTCGCTCTTCAGAGATGCTGCATGTCAGCATCTGCAAATCCCTTCACTGTTCTCCTCTCCCTCCTACACTGCTTTGCCAATGACTTGAAAGAGCAGCATAAGCACTGCTGTTCACAACACAAGACAAACCTGCTCCACTATTCCTTGGTGCAACTATTGCTCATCCATTGGTTTCAGGTGGAAACATTTTTCCCTGCCCCAGGTCTCCTGAGTGGTTACCAGGATAGTTCTTTTAAACTACAGCTCCTCCGTATTAAAAGATCTCCCTTTTGTCCTCAATTTAACACAAACACAACTTAAATATTAATGTAACCCTTAAAAATACATATTTAAGAAGACACTGGCCTGGTGTATTGGACTTCTAAATTGTTTTTAAGAGAGGAAAGAAAGGATGCATTCAGCATGTACTAAGAAGGCATAAACATGAAAGTCAGGGACCACTTCATGTGATAACTGCCTTTCCAAAATAAAATATTCATTAGTAAAACACTCTTCATAAAAATCTGCATAGAGTGAGCCAACTCATACTCATACAGAAAGTGAACAATTTACATGTGCTTACTTTAAAGCAATGTAATGCCAGGTAAGCAGCCCAATACATGTAAGCGACTGAATATAAGTGACATGCAGTGGTGTGAACCACTAGAAAATGGCAGACTGATCTCAGCTACCAGCCAAAGCACGAAAACCCAGGAAATGTTGGAGAACAAATTCAATCTATTACTTTTGTTTATGTTAAAGTATATTATCACTAAAGAGATGCAGTTGTTGAAGATAAAAAGGATAGCTTTTCATAAAAACAGAACATTGTAAACACACTGTTGGATTGTGGATAAAAAGCTGTATTAACTGCTTAAATCTTAATTTGCATATGGCAAGAAAACACAACAATAAAATTACCAGGATAAAAAGAACTATCATGGCTTTGCACACTTGCCAGAGCCTGTCCTCCTACATTAAAATCCCCAACAGGTTAGTTTAAATCCTTAAAAAGGGAAAATATCAACAAGCAATAGGAGATGAAGACGTTTAAGAAAGTTCTTCATATAAAGAACATAATTCTCTTTTCAACATAAATAAAAAAAAAATCCCTTTAAGCAAGAAACAAGACTTAACTTATTATTTCCTATTTATGCTACTGTTATTGCACCACAATGATTAAAGATAATCTCAACAACAATGAAAATGAAGCAGTTCCATATTAATTAAGTACTCACTGAAGAGACAACTTTATCCACATCCCCAGCGTAAAGCATTTTAAGATTTCACAAAAAAATTTATCTCTGTATTCAGCTCTTAGCCATCTTAGTCATCTCATAAGCCTTTGATAGTTCAGTAAAATAGAATAGGATAATAGAATAAGACTTCAATAAGTACTGTAAAATATTCTATATAATGTATCTGAGTAACATTAAGAAAATAGCAGGTCCTAATGTGAAACTGGAGTCACAGTGATCAGCACGTAGGCTTGTACAATCAGTCAGAAATAAGCAACACTCCCAATAGAATGGACCTTTTGACAACCACAGATCTTTAACTATTACAGATTGATAAACTAACACATTGCATGGCTGGGAGTGTTGCACAGGAACACCCTCATGGAAAGAGGACCACAAAGGGGACAAGGACTTGCTGCTGCAGAAGGCAGTAGTAGAGGTATTGGAGATTTCCTGCATCTAGATCTTTCTCTTTAAGAACCAAGTAAGGGATGTAAAAGTCTTCCTGGCTCACTGCTCGTCTTTAGTAGCTTTCCTCCTAACTCTGTTTCTATAATGTTTTTTCCTATATAAAATAATGTCTGTTCACACTGTAAAAATGATTTTCTATCAAAATTCATATATGCATTGCATATTCAAAACACATACAATATACCTAGCATTATGACAACTGTAAAGAAAAAAATACACAAATAAAACACTCGAGAAACCATATAAACCATTTTAGCATATTAAAACAAAGGTTTGTCTCTGCCTGTAAATGCCTCAAAATAAAATGTTAGATATTTATTAGAAGAATGTTTATGAGCTCATGCTATATAGCTCATGACATTTCCAGTTTCAATTCAACTTTTCTTTTTAAGACGTGATCTTCATAACTTGTTATGTTTGTGCCTTTAAGATATATCTGCACAAACTCCCTACTCTTTTTTTTTTTTTTTTAAGACAGTGTTACCATCTAACACAAAAAGTCACAGATGGTTTGCTACTATAACCGTGCAGCAGATAAAAACAAACATCTATCAGGACTGCTTTTGTATATGCTAACTCAGCAAAGTTTCCAGTGTGATGGCTACTTTAAAGGTTACAAAGGAGAAGATATTTTACAGAGAGAACTTGTATTTCCTACGCATTAAACGTACCTAAGTTTCAATAAAAAAAGTGTTCTCATCATCATTTATGTATGTGAAGCGTCTTTCTCTATGAAGTTGGCATTCTGCCACCTCAGAGATTGTCTACTGAAATGCCCATCTTGGCTTGCATTACAGAAAACAGGAGCAACAGGCATGCTTTGATAAGGCACAAAGCCAAAGTGAGTAATACCTCACAATTTTTATAATTACAGAAAACATGAACTTGCTGAGATGCGTACAATAAGTAAACTTATTTCTGTTACCATTTTTAAAAATCTGTCTCACCAGAAGTAGCTATGTATCCAGTTTTTGGTTTCATGGAAAGAGATGGGCATCTTCACTTGGTTTCTAACACAAACAGCATTCTGTGACAGTATTCCAGTGCAAGTATATTGTACCCTTAATTCTTTACATATGGGTATTAAAAAAGTGTATATATGTATATATATACACACACAGACTTATATATGTCCTGAAATAAACTGATATTAGTACCAGAAGGAAATCAAGTAGGAAACTGTTTTTAGCATTCATTACCATCATGTAATCAGAAGGGTACCCCCAGAAGTCTTCTCATCCAGCATTATCTTAAAATACAAAGCTCCACTTTTCTTCACTTCTCATTTAACACTAAACTCTGATTATTTACTTATGCTTATAAAATGAAAAGTACTAACTTTAGCATTATGAACTCCTATTATATCCATCATTAAATGTCCATAACAACTGCATGATGTTTTTACTACTACTTGTCAGTCGAAACTATCAGTAGTTCCAGTTCTTCTAACAGTGCAATAGGGGACTTGAGTACGGGGGTAGAGAAAAGCAAGCAGCTGAGAAAGAACACAAGTGTATTCAGAAAATTCATTCAGGTCTGAAACACCAGGCCACAATAAGTCAGAAAATTCCACTTTGTAGAATCCTGTGCCCCTGTGTCACGAGTAACTCTGGGGAAAGAACTAGCCCCCAGGTATGACAACCTCTAGACCCCACACACCAATTACAGGGAAAATAAGATTAGTTATTGCTCATAAACCCAATCATCCCATATCACCTGCATTCCAGCGATATAGATATAGCACTGTTACTGACAGTGACATTCATATCCTCATTCCCTGTAACAACAAAATAAGGTACATTTCAATTTTTAATGGTTAATAGATTTTGTTGTTGTTGTTTGGTTCTTTTTTTTTTTTTTCCCTTGATTCTGGACTTCACCAAAACATTTCAGGGTTTGGTAACTACTACGACAGCAGCATTTTATCTCAGATAATCCAAGTCTGACTTCAGAGCAGATCTTCTTGAACTTTTACTTATAATTGAAATGTATCTGTAATGTATGTGAAAATCTGTTAATGGGTTTTACCCGAGTACTTTCTAGAGTTACTTTTCTAGACTCACAGCTAAGCTACTCCAACATGACTACCTTGGTTTTTCACAGTATCTGCTTTTTACTAGTACCCTGTTTCCCCTCTTTTATTTTTTAAGTGAGACTGGAGCTCATAAAACCATGGTTCCCCAAGTTTTACTTTTCTTCAGCTTCACATGTTGAACAGATACCAACTGCTTTAGAAATTTAACAGGCTTCGTTTTGTTTTGATTAAGTTATAACTCTTCAGAGCCATGAGATTTTCATCATCCTACATCCCCTGCTCCTTCAACATCTTGAACTTCTAAAACACCACGGCAGACTTTAAACAAACATGGCTCACCCTTGTGCTCACATCTACTGACATCATTGCAGTTCAACCACCACAGACGTTCCCGCAAACACAGATGCATGCAACAGACAAGTTGGTGCTCTTCTAGCTGAGTCCACATACAGTGCTTCCTGCCCCCTTTTAATCTACGAGGGAATGAGCTCTTACATTTATACGAAAATATGGCCCAGTCAGTTAAAGCTGCTCAGAAATCCACTGTAAACATAAAATGTATCATTTCCAACTTTGTATTGAATAGCAAAAGATAAAGGACAAGTGTCCACACTAGTTCCACTGATTCTTACTTTCCATGATTCTTCATTAATGTTTTTTATGATAATCAGCTTCACAGAATGATTCCCCTTGAGTTGACTGTCTTACTGCCATGAAGTCATTGTGTAAAATGACTAAAATATACCAGTTATAAGGCTCTTTAGTTGGGCCATACTGTCTGATATCTCTATCAGGGCAAACACCTCTCTTCCAAACAGAAATTTCAAAAAAAACATTGCAGTAAGTTGAAAAATCATTGCATCTCACTCGGGAATGGACAAGCAATCCAAAAGATGCATGCTGTTGAAGCAGGAAATTAAGAAGCAAGAATATAAGAAGCAATTATCACACATAAATTACTTCCATTTGTCCCATGATTTCCAGATGATAAATCTGGGAAAGTGTCAAAGTGCTAGGGATGCACTAACAATACCCTATATTAGGCCTAAGTGCAGTCAGCTGAACACTCGCTCCTGACTGGAGTCAGTGTCAGATAACATGTTCAAAGTATGTCTCTACCAATGGGACAGGCTGATTGTTTCACACAAAATAAGAATGTTTAAATTACTGTTTCCAAGACATTTTCTGTACTTTGGAAAATTTACTATTGGAAATCGGTACTATTGGAAAATTTATGCAATATTTAGAATTTGTCAACAATAAAAAATTATGATAAGAATTATAAGAACTATGTTAATTACCAATTATTCAATACAGAAAATCACTTGTTCCAACCATGAACTTCTCACATTTTCATAAGCAGTTATCCATCACAAAAAGGTAGTGACAAAAAATGTCATTGAAGAAGAAAATGCCATTGAAGAAGAAAAAATAAATAAGAGTACCACTGACTGTATTTATTCAAAATTGCTGTTTCCTACCTAAAAAGAAGTAGGAGAGTTGCAAGCACAAGTTCCACTTTGATATTAGAAAACCACAGAATAGCCAGACCAGCAATTCACAGGAATGTACAAATTTTGAAGTAATCCATGCTGACAAACACTGCCTTGGTAGGGTCACATTTCAGGCAGGAACAGTACAACATATGCCAACACCTGAATTTCAGCCAGTACTGAAATAGTAGTTAGGACAATCAACCTCATCCAGTTTTGGCAAAGTAGAACTTGACAGCTAAACAGGTTTTAAAAGTTTAAGGGAAAAATATGCCATGTTTGAAAAAGCACTATTTTAAAATTGCTTGTTCTGAGTTAGTACTTGAAGTTTAAAATCAGATTTTAACTTGAACTGGCAGGTATCTGTAATTTCTGGTTCCTCTTTCACATTTTTCTGCATTAATGAATACCCACGTTCTCAGCTGTCTTGATAGTTCCAGCAAAGATACAAACAAATTTCCAAAAATCAGCAGTGGCCTGGCACTGGGCTAATCTATTTCTCCAAAATCCCAGAGCACTAAGTAGTACAGTGCTGACACACCAAATGGTTCTATGTGTGGGCAGTTTGGGTCCAGCAGAATAACAGCAAATGGTCTGGGGAAGAGGGTATATTCATGCACAAAACAAAACCAGAAAACCCCAGAAGCATTCAGGGGGAAATATTTAAAGTGAGATATGGCTTACCTTTGTTACAATCAGAGAGAAAAATCCAGGCACGTTTAATTGGCACTGTTATCCTGATCATGTACATTCACCAAATACGCTATCTTTTGTGGGGTCTTCAGTCCACAGCACAAGCTGTGAGTATACCGAAGGAAAGAAGAAGAAAAAAAAAAAAACACCTTTCAGATAAACTAGCAGAAAGGCCTTTGACTTAGATGGCAGCCACGAGCAACCTTGAGGCATGGCTCTGACACAAGCTTTCTTTGTAATTTTCTCCAAATGAATGAAATTTTAAAAATGTATGTGGCATACCCTTTGATATAGTCACTAAGACAGTGCATGGAGAAGCGTTTCGTGTACCCTCACAAACTCACACAAACAATGAACACAAGGCAGATTTTTGCGTTATTGCCATTTTATGCAGGTGGAAACAATTGCAGCAGTCAAGCACTAAAGAATTGCTATTTAAAGGGCAGGTCAATAGCATAAATGTGATTTGTCAGATATTGGGAGGAGGAAAAGTGGTAGGGAAGATTCTTTACTTTTTCTTCAGAAAAATCACAAAACAAAATGCACGTTTCTCTTCCTCAGACTGCCTCCCAGCAGCAGCTAGTGGGGCATGACCAAATGTCAGCCGATCAATTTCAGTGGAAAACCAACTGCATGATGGCCCCACTGAGGCTGGCAAGTCAGGGGCCACAGTAAGGAAATCCTGACTTGCTATTTAACTTCTGAGTCTGACTTGAAGTACTGCACAAGGTTAGGTAAAGTTTCCAGGACAGAAAATACTAGGCTTCTGATATACCTATAAAAAACTAATTTTGAAGTACAGAAAATCTTCAGTGCAGAATAATATATCGGATTTATTTAGGATCTTTCTCTTTTACAAGAACTGGATTTCTGCAGTGATGCTTATAGTATTATAACTTTCTGGTTGCAATGTTATTAGTCAAAAAAAATTAATAACTGCTATGCATTTAATAGTAGGCAATAAACACCATGAAGTAAAGGCATACATAATATAATAAAACCTATACAGCTACCTTTTAGACTCATTATAAATATATTTTTTGGTTGGATATGATTCCCAAAAAAGTAAGCCCAAATATTATACAAAATGGATATTTACATTTTTATCAGCATATCTACATACTAAGATCACAGATTACAATGAAGTTTACCAGGCCAGTTTGGACAGGCAGCATGCCATTTTTAGTTGTTTGAATTTGAGGTTTTTGGATTCAGAATTCTTAATGGTACTGTTGCTATGACTAATTCATCTTGCCAATTATTTCACTCATTATTTCCCTAAAAAAAAAAAAAAAAGAAAAAAAAACACACAAGGTCCCACTATCCTCTTTCAAAGGACCAAGTTACAACAATTTATTTTTTTTTCCTATGCTAGGTGCCAGCTGGCCAGAACTAAGTACAGATGCTGAGTTTTTGTTGTTCTTCAGGAAGGATGTGTTTCCTCAGCAATAGCCTGGATGTACAGGCACAGCAATATCGATCTTGTAGGTACACACACCTATTACTCTACAGTCTTCATCCATGATCCAGCTCCTCATGATGATAAAGCCTGTTCTGCAGGGGGAGCTCAGCAGAGTTTCTATGCTTGAACACTAGAATTTGGCTTTTAAAGAAAAAGAATGCAGATAGGACTGTATCACTGCATTTCTGCTTGGAAAATTTCTTCTTATCTTTAATATAAGGATGAGAACCTATGTGAGTGGAATTGCAAGAAACTCAAATTTTTGATTGCAAGGACCTGGAATTTACTTTGACAGGTGAATGCAGTCTTGCAGTTGCCAAAATCTTATAGTTAAATCAATGTACACTGCAAGAGTTTAAAACAGTTGTAGAATGATGTATTCTAGCTGGCTCATTTCAGAAGCCAGATCATCTAGCAACTCAGCTGCCAAGATGGTGGTGGTCTTTTGGACTCTCAATCCAAAACTATTGGTTTAACACACCACATTTCTTTATAAGATGACAAGGCTTTAGATCCCATAATATAAGAAACGAAACATGCAAAGAATGCAGACTTGTAGCTAACTTGTTTGTTTACCTTTTACACTATACATAAAAATACTTCCTTCATTATACATAGAATCCAAAATAAAATAGCAAAGTTGTTTATTGTATGGATTTCTTTTTTTAAAACACTAAATTCTAACCTTTACCCCTTTTCCCTATACATGATCTCATTCTTAGACATTTCTTCCACTGACAAAAGTACATCATATAATGATACACTTTATAAAGAAATTGAAAAAGGAAAAGATAGTCACCTAACCTCACCTTTCATTGCCGAAGAGCCGATGTAATATCATTGTAATGTGGTATACTTCCACTTAGATTTGCTTATGTCTGTACAAAAGGTACCTATTCACATGAAAGCCAAGGAAACAAATGATTCCCTTCATTGCACTGAAGAAAACACTATCATTTGTTTTATAATCTGAATAGATCTCCATGAGGAAAATAGACCTGATTCTTAATATAAGCAAGGAGTTCTTATATCAGCACTTTGTTGAAAGAGTTAAATATGTTAAGTGATTAAAAGTACATTTATTTCAAATTGTTACCTTGTTATAAGGTATCTTATACCATTAGTATTTAAAAAATATATACAAAAAAAACGGAGTGCAGTGTATGTTTTCCCACCACACATGTAACTGCTCCTTCTGAGCAATAAGTGGCAAGGCAGTCACCTTCTCATTTTGTTTGCCTTGGGTCTTTCACCTAGCAACAAGGAATAGAAAAAACAGTTCTATAAGGACTGAATTCAAACTGCAAATGCACTCACAAAAAGCGACATAGGAGCTCCAAACGAATGTACTGTTATTACTTTAATCTTGAAAGTATTTATCCAGCCTCCACCACCTTCTCATGCTCATGCTACAAGATGTGCCCCAGGAATAACACAGGCCTGGCCAATTTCTATAGCCTGTTCTCTCCTATTCCTCTAGCACCTAAAGATCTTGAATTAGAGATGCTGGGGGGTGCATCCTCAGCGCCTGTTTCTGGAACTGTTGCCCACAGGTGTGACATGCAACTTTTTGGTCCTGCCTCCTCCACAACCTCTTGCAGCACTGAGTGCCAGGAGTTCACCGCTGGTGGTGGTGCCTCAGGAGCCTCTTTGAATTTCAAGTTTCTCTCTATTTCCTATCTTGCAGGAATCAGCGAACAACAACTCCCCACTTCCCATATCATGATTTCATAAAACTCAGTCACATCTCCCCTCCACACACAGCCTGTTCTTTACCATCGCAAGGAGTCCCAGACCTTTTTATTCCTTCCTCATACTGTATTTATCCATCTCTTGGTGATTAACCATCCACCCCTACTCTCAAACAGCTCCAGGAAAATGATCTCGGTTGTTTGCTGCAGCATAGTCGACTTGGAATTATTTCAAAAGAAGAGTTTTCAGTCTTCAAACAGCTGGCAAGAAGGAAAAAAAGAAAAAAAAAGGAGCTACACCTCACAGTTGCCTGACTTGCTGGACAAAAGTTGACATTTGAAACAAAGAACTCACATTAGTTTGAATACAGACATGGTAATATCATCCACTAATATTCAGTAACATCAAAATTTTTTTTTCTGATTTAAAAGCATTCTTACGTAATTGGGAGTTCTCAGAAATATATCCACATATACATCAAAGGGTTATTATCTCTCATGAATATATCTAGATGGTCACCTGTCTTATTCCTGCACATGAAAGCAGACAGAGGCAGTTTACTTATTTTGCAGCACTAAACAGGTGTAAAGAAACAAGAATCAAGTGTAATTTTTCAGACCTTTTAGTTCTTTGCACTGGTCATCAGAGCCTATTTCACTTTTTTTTTTTTTTCTTCTGGGCACTCGGTCATAACTATTCCATGCTATGTTGCCTTATTTCTTTGTGCACACTTCTTCAGATAGGCTAATACTTGTCATTGCAATGAAATCACATACTGCTCCTTTTCACTGCAAAGGTTCCAAATACTTTCATTATATTTATCTGCTTTTTAATCCCATCTACACCAAGCAACTCTCAAAAAATAGTTCCTCCTTTTTGCTTCCCCTCTCCAGAAATGTTCTTCATAATCACTCTTACAAATAGAATGAAATATTTCTTCTCTTTAGGAGCAAAACAAAAATTAAAACCAGCTGAAATTCAACTGTATTCAGGACCTACTTTTCAGTGCTTTCTTAATCAACACCATTTTACCAAGTGAACAAAATGTGAGCTACAAGTTAGCAAAAGAAGTCATCATAGCAATTTACTATGGACTGGAAAATATTAACATCCACAGGCAAATCAGTCATTAACATCTACTGATTTGGAGGATGATATAGCATTAAAAATTCAATAAAAACACTGAGTAATAAAAGCTTAGGGTTATTTGTTTAACCAATTAGATTCTTTTTGGCAGCATTCCTGCTTTTGAATAAACCATGCATGTTCTTCAATTAATCATGAGAACTTAGAACTACAAATCTGCAGTCTCTGCTTCCCAGTCAAAGAGATACATGGCACGAGAAGCCCAGAAGATGGAGAGAGAAAATAAGCATAATTTACATTATCTCTCAGAGGACAAAAGAGAGCTGGCACTTGAAGATGTGCTAATTAGCAAAGCTTGGCTACTGGTGCTTAACGATCTGTTCCTCATGCACTGCTTTCTGAATCCACCGGGAGAGACAGGTACAAATTGCACCTATAAAAAGTTATAATCCATTAATATGTGTATGAGGTGCATCTTGTTATTATTAACGTTTAACAGTCCCCTCTAGTCTGTGGGAGAAGCAGAAAGATATAAATGTGTAACTAGAACACTACACTAAATCACCAGGCATGACATTTATTAACAGCTTTATTCTATTCAGAAACCTCAGTGACAAGCCCTTGCCACACTGGCAGCTTAAAGTCCTGGATTTTTTTTCTCCAGTTTTTGGAATGCCTCAGCCTTGGTCTTTCTCTCTCCAGGGAGCTGATACGCATCTCACAGCCCATATAAACCACTTAATCCTCTACCATCAATTCTCAATTCCCTACAAAACACTCCAACTCAAACTCCCTGCTTTGGGTCTCTTCTTCAGTGAACCAAACAGACTGAAATCTCTGGGGTGTACTCACAACTGGCCTTACAAGCTGAATACTCAATTTTCTCTTATGCCTTTCACAAAACATACTCATATTGGCTCTACTTACTTGGACAAAAGCCAAAATTAGCCATTATAAATCAAATGATCTGCTTCTATCTGATAACTAAATTATTCTTAGCACAAGAGTGAAAGGGAAATATAAAAAAAAATGTGGGAACCTAGCCCAATCATGGCCTTTATTTCCACAACTATTAATGAAGCTGGGTCCTTCGAACTAAGTCTTCTGATATTTAAAAAGGGATTTTATATGAAAAACAGAAGGTGATTTTTTTTGTTTTATTGTTAGTCATTCCAGCAGTAAAGACTAGCATTTTGAAACACAATCTTTGTAATGATCATTAAAAAAAAAAAGAAAAGAAAAGAAAAGATATAAAAGAATTTGCCTTCTTTACATGGACTAGAATATGTCAAAAACATTTTTGAGAGAAATCAATGAATGAAAAAGCAGCATTGATCCTACATGTGCACCTGAAATAACAGAATTTAACTACCAAAACAAACAAATAAACCCTACTCAGAAAATTTTCAGAGTAAAATAAAAATCCCACTTCAAAGCTATTTCACTTTATTTTAATACAGTAAGATATTGGTGCAGGGTGAGGGATGGGGTAGCGGGTTGTTCATTTTTAACTGTCTGATCCTTATTTCTTTGTAGCTTTGCCCCAGTTTTCTGAGGGGAATCATTTGGACAAGTAGTATGAACACATGAAGAAAAAAAAGCTTCTAGCTATTCACTTCTATGCACGGAGGCAAGCAGCTTTTGTCAGAGGAATGTTTCCCCAATTTAATGATGTATTTATTTACTTTTAACATTCTTCCTTTTTAAAGTCCATCTACTTGTTTCATTAACTATTCAGTCAGTCATCAATGTAAAATTTGGGTGTTGAGTCAAACTGGTACCAGTTATTTTTTTGTTTGTTTTTAAAAATGAATTCCCTGAGCTAGAAAAGCAAGGAAATACTTCAGATCTCAAATGTATGAAGTCCCATATGAAACTACAGACTATTGTCTAGTATTTCAAGACAAGAGACCAATACGTATTCCACACCTAAAATTTCTCTACTAAGGATTTTAGAAGTTGCAAGGTATAAGTATGAATTCTGTGGCAGAGTTCGAAAACAGTCATCATCAACAGATTTATACTAGTGAACCTTTACGGGGGGGGCACAACATACTTGAACGTCAATCAATCCTGAAATGCCAGCAAAGGACTCAAAGAAGGGAATATAAATACTAAGGAATTAAATGAATGTGGTACATTTAGCAACCTTTATTTCCAATACTTCACAAAGTAGGCCCTTTTGTATATTGTTATTTCTTATCACCTGTCTAAGGTTCAATTCAAATGGTGAATCCATAGCAACACTTAGGGAAGGATTTTCCAATTTACACAGAACATGTGCTGACTTCACTAAAGGTTCAACAAAATCAAGTTAAGTAACTTGAGATATATGTCAAAAGAATTGCTTTCTCCCTAAAGCTTACACACTAACATTTCCTTGTAACAAATATTACATATTAAGGAGAATAACAACAACAACAACACACAAATTGTAAGTACTACTTCTGTTTTAACTTACTCACTTTAGACTATTATGCAAGGATTACTGAGAATGCAAATCCACATCCGAGATAACCAAACTGCTGGAAGTAAGCAAAACACAATTCACTCAGGAATGGCTCTAGCTTTCTACCCATACTGATAACCATGATGTACTGCAGTGATGCTGCTTCCAGAACTGAGCTTCAGCATCTGTTCTGTTAAATGATGATGATTCTGTCCCAGTATTTCTTAGCGATGCTCAGACTAAGACTGCATAACTCTTGTGAATAATTAACCGAAATTTTCGAATCAGCAACACCAGGCACCAGCCAGGTCCCTCTGTCCCAACTCAACTCATCTGCCTTTTTACTCTTGATTTTCCCCCTGGTGTTGTCCTCTTCCTGTCAAAGTTGCTTCTCACCACCCACTACCTCCAGCTCTGCAGGGAACCTATTACTACATGTCATAAGCATGTGCAGTGGAACAGCTATGTAAATAGAAAGCGAACAGTGAAATACAAACACAGTGCTAATAAATCTGTCCTTGACCCTAGATTTGGGGTCATTACTTTTTATTGCCACCACATGAAAAGAATTACTTCGAACAAGCAGTTAAAAAAACAAACAAACAAGCCAACCCCAGTTGACAACCAATGCAGATCTGGAAATAAGTCTGTCTACAGAGGAAGCAGACCTTTAAGAGCAAAATTAGTTTTAACTGAGGGAACACAATTTTCACCCCAGAATTGTGAAAGACCTAGGGCATGAAGTCACTGGCATTAACAGCAACGTGTTTTAATAACCAGTCTGTCAAGAAAAACACAATTACTATTTGAATGGAAAAAAAAAATAACATCAGTCCAAAGAGGGAGGGAAAAAAGTGATGCAGACCACTACAGACCCTTACGACTACATATATGAAGGTTTAGAACAAATTTAAAGGAAAGAAAATAGGAAGAAATTCTTCACTCAGAGGGTGTTGAGGCACTGGAACAGGTTGCCCAGAGAAGCTGTGGGTGCCCCATCCCTGGAGGTGTTCAAGGCCAGGCTGGATGGGGCTTTCAGCAACCTGGTCTGGTGGGAGGTGTCCTGCCCGTGACGGGGGGTTGGAACTGGGTGGTCTTTAACATCCCTTTCAACCCAAACCATTCTGTGATTTTAAGAAAGAACAACATATAAATAACATAGCCTAGTGAAAAACGAGCTAAGCAGGGATATGGATCTCTTTAAATGCAGCAGGAAATATCAGGAAAGGGAAGAAGTATATACGATGACAATCCCTGCCACACCATGCCAGACATATGAATAAATTTGTCTCAGTATCCAGATGATGTCTGTCAGAACACAGACCTTAAGCAGCCTCCCCACTGGGGCAGTCAGGCCCACAGGGAGCTGCTTTCTTTCAAGATGCCGCTTGGTTGGTAACCAGAAGCAGAAACATACTAAAAATTTAGGAAGGACACAAAAATAAAAATAAAAACAAACAAAAAAGCAACAACAAAAAGCATGCATATGACATTTAAAGGAAAATGCATTCCATGCCCTAGAGAATGGAAGGTGGGAGATTGTTCAAGATGGAGGGGAGTCTGCAGGTATTTTCTATAAAACCACACAGTAACAGGGCAAAGCTACTTGGTAAATAGCTATATATCGGACGCAAATCATCTTCTGAATATGACTATTTCCTTCAGATTTGTACAACACTTACATACTTTAAAACCTCAACAAAGGAAATTCTACCAGCTAATTTGCTTTAATGACTGTTTTTAGCTCTGCACCAAACCCTTCGCAACATTTTACAATCCTTGCACAGTAGATATACAAGGTCCTGGAATTAGATCTTTAAGGTCCCTTCCAACCCAGACCATTCTATGATCCTTCAAGTTGCAAGGGACTTCAGGAAGCCCTTTGTCCTACGTTCTGCTCAAAGCAGGGACAATAGAGAATTTAAACCAGGCTGCTCTGGGCTTCATCCAGCCTGATCTTGACAACTTCCAAGAACGGAGACTTCACAGCCTCTCCATGTAACCAACTCTAGAGCTTAATTATCTTCCTTATGATTTTTTTTTTCCTTTGGGAATTGGAATCTCCATGTTTCAATTTATGTCTGTTCTCTCTCATTCTTCAACCATGCACCTGTTATTAGGCTACCTCTTCTGTAGGATAATCAAGTTCAGTTTCCTCTGTCTCTTCTCCTTCCTATGCTCCAGTCCCCCGGCCTTGCTGGCTTCTCCACTAGATTCACTCAAGTTGATCAATACTCTCCTTGTACAGGGGAACCAAATATGTACACAGCATTCCACAAGTGGTTTAACAAGTGCCAAAAAATGGGAGATAGTCACTTCTGTCGATCTACTAGCTATTCTCCTGTTGATATAACCCAGGATGTTGTTAGCCTTCAACATTGCCAGAGCACACAGCTGGCTCATGTTTAGCCTACTGTCAACTCACTCTCAGATCAATTACCTTTAAATGAAATCATCACAGTTGCATTGTGATTTTTATCATCATAACAATAACTATATATATTTATGCAGATTTTCTCAGCCACACAATTGTATCTCTGAGCTACTGTGTAAACTTTTTGATGAAAAACATTTCATGCACAAAAAGAAAGGCTTGGAAAACAATGGTCACATTCAAGTACTGTAACTAGAAGAAAAAAACCAACAGATCTCTTTGGAAAGCGTTATTTGAATACAAAAGACAAAGATATGGTAAAGCAAATGAATCAAAAGATTTACGTATATCAACAGGCCCTTCAAAACTGATTTTTCCACTTTTACAGAACTAGGAATTGCTGAGCAAGTGAGCTCACAATTGGTGAAATGAAGTCATCGTATTATTGCATCAGTTACTCTGAGTGACTGTAGCACCTTGCAGTTCCAGTCAGAGGCTAAGCTTTACAGTTGCAGAATAATTTTCAAACTTCATTTTCAGTTTAAATGATCATCCACAAGCGTCCCTGATTTTTTTTTCTCCCTAATTTTTGATAAAACTTCTTTCTGACAATACTGTGTGTGCATAAACCATTAATCAGCTCAATTTTCTAATTTTGCACTTGCATTTGGAGGATCTTCATTTCCCCACTTCAAATTCACTACTCCAAAGAATGTCAAAGAACATAGACATCTGAACAAGTGATTAACAATTTAACAAACATACTCACATATTCTCAAGAGTAACAGATCAAAACAATGTGACCAACTAGATTATGATGCTTGCAGAATATCCAAGTAATCTCTCACTTCAATTAATCTAGTGTATTTAAATAATCTACTTAAATCAATAAACAAAATATGGTGGTTTGGTTTTAGCACTTTACAGTTCATTGGCTCATAACAAGAGCTAATTAATCACATAAATAGCATTAAAATTTCAGATGTGAATGTTGGAATAATTCACTGTGCTTATAATTTGAGTTACAACATTTTTCATAGAAAGTGCATTAACTTCCATCCCTGATACTAAATATTTAAACTTGCAATGTTTGAACTTCATACCCTGAAAAATTAACTTTACAAACACAGCTTTCACAATACATTTTCAACCCTGACCAATACATTTCAAACAAATCACAATCCATTTCAAAAGTGTTGTCATAAAGAATTCTATCATATTGCAAATACTGTTTCTAACAAAAATGAGAACATTTTCTATTTTTTCATAAATAGAATCTAACCATTTCAACATATAATATAGCATTCTTTGATAACATTAAAAATAATAATAATTTTCAGAGGCCTGTATTACCAGAACTACTCCACAAATTCAACACCTTTTATCATTTGAAATAAGAATAGTAACAGGCATTACTGCTCCAGGTATTATTTATTTATTTATTTGGCCCTGACAATAAAACCCACTGATGAAAGATAAAAACAATCCGGCCAGTGGATGAAGAAAATATTGCCACTCCAGAATTGTTCTCTCCTTCCAGAGCTGAAACTCTTCCCAAAGAAACTTTATTGATCTTCTATTCGTATTAATGGCAACCTGGATTAAAAGTTGTAGAAAGAGAAACATACCGATACAAGTATCTATGCAGAAATTCACACTGAAACCATGGGAAAATATTTGCATATCACTTCAATAAAAATGCAACGTACACCTTAAAATTCAGTTCTAAAATAATTATGTGCTTACAGAAACACACTGTAGTGGCAACTGGAAGACGCTGTCAAACACTGGCAAACAGAAGATTACATGTACACAATCACACAGCATAATAGTGACAAGATTTGTTTTAAAGTCCTATCAGTGCACGGCATTACCTTTACAAGAAAAACAGAATCAGCCGTTCTCACCGTGACTGTAAAGTATGTGTTCTGGAAGAACAGAAGAACTTCAGAAAATGAAGTGCAGTTGAGAAACATTCAGCATGTGCATGCAATGCCTTCAGAAGCAGCTCTTCACAGACACGTAAGATGAACACTGAATACAATTATTGCTAGCTCTAGCAATGTAGGTTGAAAATTCTTATTCTACTTCAAAACTGTTCCACAGAGAGCCTTTTGGTGAAAAATTTCCTAACTGAAGAATCGTCACCTCAGATGCTAAGATGGAAGGATCAATGCTACTACAAAATTTCTCCATGTCCAGGGTCTGTGAAAGTCACTGTGCTGCCTGCACAAATTTTGAGCTAGGGCAAAGCTGCAAGACGGGCTTCACTGTGATTCTGAGCTACCAGCGAGGGGCAAGGCTCCCTTGGCTCACATGGAGGCTCTCAGCCCGAGCCTCCTGTAGGCCTCCTGCTCACAAGGCCATGAGGCCAGTCAGATCAGGGACTGATCCCACTGAAAACTTTATTCTGCATCTCCTTCTGTTCTTCCCTAGCTTTGGGGACAAACAAGAAAGCCACTAGGGAAAAACATCTTCTGGCTTCAGTGCAGGCCGCTACCAGTCAAGTCCAGTCCATGAGGCCTCAGCAAGTGAACACACGAGCTCTCTGCTCCTCTTCCCGCTAATGACCAGCTACACACCTCTCCCACTGCCTCTGTACCAGTTCTGGTGTTCACCAAGCTGCCATTACAGTGAGACAAAGAGTGCACTCATGTTAAATCCAAGACAAAGAATGCAGTGGGCCACTGTGCCAATAAACATTGCTGAGCAAATTATTTTGGGGTGCGTGTTGCACAGCAGCAAGGATAAGGGAGGCCAAGGCCACTACACCAGTCAAGACAGACAAGGTGGATCCAAAGCAAGCAGGAGCACTGTAAGCATCAAGAGCCCAGCCTACTTGAGATGAGCTTGGGAATCCCTGCCCTGACCAAACGCCTTCCCTGTAACAAAATGGAATGGTCTAAGATAAAATCTCCTAGTCTGCACATATTCTGCCACATGTGGGCATTGGTAGAGTAGTGGCTGTTATGACATGACATCAGTCGGCACTCTGTAGATATTTATTGATTTTTACTAGTACAGTGTATGAGGAAAAAAAAAAGGGATTAATTCATTCCATTTTTATTTAATATATTGTTTTTCTTTTATGTGTAGTATATTGAGAATCACTGGAACCTTATTACCTCCAAGATCATTAAATTCTGCCAGAGTTTGAATTAAATTTATTCGTTACTTTTCAACTGTTTTGATTAAATTAGTTAATGTAGTGCTAAAAATGTAGTACTTTAAGTAAGAAGGTGTCTAAAAAGTTATTATGCAACTAAGGTCTTACTAAAATGTGGTTTGATAGGAAGCTGTGGAGGTAGAAAAATGAGTTGGGGAGGGGAAATGAGCAAACCGGGGAAGCTGCTACAGACAAAACTGATATATATTTTTTCACCCTAGAGCTCATGTCCAAATAAATGTATTAAGATTTAATTTTGATCAAAATAAATAGAAGAGTTCTCCACAGCCGTACAATTATCACATAAGAATATTCATATAAAATTTGAATGTTCTAATATTTATTCACATGAAAAAATATACAAATTAGTTTTGTATCGATTTCAATATTCTGGAATATTAAAAAGGGTTCCACTACTTCTAAAAAAGAGACAGCAGAGGTATGGGAATACATGGTTTAAAAACATTTTAAACGTATTTTCCTTTTATTTTGGTGCTTTGTTCCTGAATGTGTTTGGGACAGATATATAAACACACTAACGTACGCTCATGCTGACTTTATCAAAAATATGCTCCTACCATTTTCTAAGTCACAGTTTCCACAGTTTCTTGTTACTTTAGACTACGTCTCATTGGTTTTGTTGTTTGTTTGTTTTTTTCCTACCGAGTACAAATTGCTACCAGGTCATTCATCATCGCCCATAATTAACCAATCCAATTCATTTTAAGCAGAGTTTTTCCAGAGAAAAGCAGGATTTCCCATAGGGGAGATACTGACCTTTGAAAGTATTACCCTACTAGCACACCATTTTTAAATACAGTAAACAAACCCTTCACATACTTTATGCAAATTTGTAGCTACACTGATAAAAGTCTACTATGTTTCAGGATACTTTAGAAGAAGCAGACTTGTTTATGTGAGGATAAAAAATTAAAAGTATATAAGTACATCTTAAGAATTATCTCGGCCTTATGCAAAAATGCTTTTTACACAAAGTTTAGGTGTCACAGCAGATTAAATAAAAATGAAATCTCACCAGTTAGCAACCAGTAACTGGAAGCATAAATTTTTCACACTGAAACATACAAAAGTTTTTTTCCCCTACCAGTTTATATTACTGGATTTTGTACATCAAACTCTCTTACTTTTGTGACCTTTTGCAAATAAAGATGTTAATATGTATACTCTTACAAAACATAACCAAAAGATCTATGGAACAATAAATTATCTAATTTCTATAAATGACCTTTTTAGACATTTGCCTAGTCTCACGTTCTTAACATCTATAAATCTTTAAAAGGAAATTCTGAATTGAGACACTACTTTTGTTGGAGGCAACCTACGACAACAAAACTAAACTTTATGAATTAAAAAACAACACATTCCTTAAGAAGGACAACACATTCTGTAAGAAGAAATATACCTGCTTTATCTTCTACTGCAAGTGTTTATAGACAAAATAAAACTTATTCCAGAAAAGCTGAAAACACAATTTAGGAAGAATTATGAGTATATTTAACAAGTACACTAACAGAGCTGAATCAGATCAAAACTGTTAAACCATGTATACATATTTTTCTAAGTGAAAACTCCACCTTTTCCACCATCTTAATATGCTTTGCTGCAGAACAATGTCATGTTTCATAACAAAACTTACAAATTCCAGATTGGTTTAGCTGTTCAGGACTTTGCATTTGTGACAGTCATCTAGCCAGGTTTCAATATAAACTCAAGTTTATTGTCTCTAAAGGTAAAAAATATCGTCAGCAAATGCTAGTTTTACAGTCTTCACAATATTTCAGAACTGATGAAACAATAAATCTAATCAAACTTTCAGAACAACAACAGCTGGGCTGATATTTAAGTGAATTTTTTTAAAATCACATTTCTGTTGCTGTCAGTTATATTTAGGATAAATAAATATGGCCCTGCATTTCAAGCTATGAAGTTACAATGCCTGTTGTGCAGCTGTTTGCACAAGATCGTTCACTGGCAAAAGCCAGGCATTCTGGCACCAGTGTTTCAATATTCAATTCAGCAGATTAGCAAAGCCAGAGGCTGTCAAAAAGGATGAGTGGGAGGGTGGGAGTGTAAAGTATATAGAAGATGACATCTATGTTTAGGAGGTAGGTAGTTTAATTATCTATGAAGTTATTGATCTGGAGTTAAGAAGCAGTTGAGCAAGTGTTTTAGGGAATGCCTTGAGCAGCCAGCTCATAATTAAAAGAATGCTCATGCCCTCAAAGGAAACTGGAAAGCAAAAAATACTTTGACACACTTTAAGAAGAATCAAAAGAGAAACTTG
Source organism: Anser brachyrhynchus (assembly GCF_964034855.1). Lineage (NCBI taxonomy): Eukaryota > Metazoa > Chordata > Aves > Anseriformes > Anatidae > Anser > Anser brachyrhynchus. The sequence goes on along the minus strand of NC_137695.1, from coordinate 85,806,048 downwards.
AAATATTCGCATCTGAGTGTGCCACATCTATAGTTGATTTTTTTTTTCCAAACAGAAATTTTCACATAACTTCAAATTCACTTTCTTTAGAAATAGTTTCATACTTTTCCTGTTAAATTTCCTCAACACAAGTAACGTTGAAAGATGGTCTTATTTATACAGATAAGTATGGAGCACACTACAAGCTTCTGGTCGAATACTTACTCATGAGCCACTGAGTGGGCACACAACTATTCCATGCACCAGGAAAAGAATAAATGCTTATATTCACTGAAGCAAAATACCAGTCTAGACTCCAAAGCATCACCAGCAGGAAACCTAAAAGTTTAACCCTATTCTTTAAAACAAGTTCATTCTTTTAATCTTTGCCTCAGTCTCAATCTCATTTGTAGCTTCACCACTTCTGTTGCTGGATATAGTGAGATTATCCCAAACTCCTGTCAATATCGCTCTTCTGGTCTCTTTATATAAACATGTACAATTAACAAACAGTAGAGAAATCAATTCAGTTTGTATTATAAATCAAATACTGCCATTCCTCATTCCCTAAATACCCATAAATTAAGCTGCAAACGGCTTCAAATTTACAAGGTAGATGTAAGACATGGGATAAACAGAGTTCCTTATCTACAGCATGCTACTTACGGCCAAAGTTTCAGGCACACAGCAAAAGGCTGCGCACCTACACCCTGCAAACAGAAGGTAGGACCTGTTTACACAAGGAAACGCCCAGACAATTCTGTGGCTACAGTTATTGTGGAACTTTCTCAAAAATAGATCTGTAAAAATATTCCTCTCTCCTTTCTGTATGCTGCTGCAAACAATTTGCCATTGGAAACCCCTAGTCAGCTTGGTTAGGGCAGTATTTCCCTGAATTTTCCTGTCAGAGCTTATCTGTGCTGCAGATACCAGTATAGCTCTACTCAGCACAGGTATCAATAGCAGCACAGGCATGAACCTGATCACGTACAAATCTAAAGTAGGGGTGAAGCTCAAGTCCCCAGTGTTTCCAACCTGAAATAGATATATGAAAACTAGCCTGGGAACATCTGTGTGCATGTCAGTCACACTTCCCAGCTACAGAGCAGTCCTACACAAGGACGTAGTACCCATGGAATTAGTATTTGGCACCTCAACATGACTTGGACTTTAAAATAAATTAAAACAACAACAACAACAGCCTGTTACTGAGAACCATCTTTACAACTATTTTGATTTTGTTAATGTGTGCTTATCCACTGGTGCTCAAATATTATGATTAGAGACGACATAAAAACTAAACAGATTAGACAGAATAATTTATACATAAAGAAGCTGTGCCGAGGGTCCTGAGACATCAGTAACACAACCGAAGCCAAATCTGATTACTCAGTTCTTCTCTAAACATTTCAACGTCTTTTTTTTTTCATCTGTTTTCACTAACATGTTTCATGACAATCATGAGATCCACCTTTTCTAATTTTTTTTTTGCCCTATAAAGTCAAGCAGAACAGACAAGGTACTACTTTGAATGTAATAGAATATAATTTTCATTTGGGGACAATTTGCACATATATGGGGTGTTAAAATGCCTTCTCTGTGAACCACATACGAAAAAGAAAGGAGTAAAACCTCAAAGTCTTTCTGCTTCAAGGACATACTTCTAGATAAACTAGATTGGTCTTGTTAACTAGACATATCCAATAAAGTATTTCTTTATTCCTCTCGCCAACAAAATATTACTTCAATAAATTATTATACTGTCACATTCCCAGTCCCCATGCTTCTTATTTCTGGAAGTATTTTACTATTCGAAATAGTTTTCCCCTTAAAGACTACAAAATGAGACTACTTTTATGTTAAGGGGCAATTTTTGACAGATGGGATTATTATGAGCCATCAAGAAAAACACGCATATAAAAGGATTTGTGGATGTGAAAAATCCTTTTCCCCTTTAAAAAAAAAAAAGCTTTAATCACCTCATTTTGTTTTTCCTTTATAAAATAAATAAATGTATATTCCTATTAGAAAATGTCTGAATAATGTCCTCTTTTCAACTAGCCTGTTGCACAGTGAGCACTTAAGGTTTTCCTTTTATCTTTCTATGATAAGAATAAGCAAATATTTAGGTAAGTATGAAGAAAAATGATTGCATTGGTTGTATTCTGGGAAAAGAAGAACAATATTGGTTCTTGATTTATAAAGAGAGTGAAATGACTGAGTAGTTAGCATGGTATTTTATAGCCAAAACTTCTCCCAAATCAGGTTTTAGCAGTTAATTTAGGTGTCTTATTTTGGATATACATGAATATAATAAGTACTATACACACTAGCACTGAAGTGCATGATGCAACAGAAAGTTCGGTTTCACTTCAAGTTGGAGAAAAAACCGTATCTATGTAACTCAGGAATGCACAGTTATTTGAACTGAACTTTTATTTTCCCATTAGAAAACTGTTTTCTTTAAAACTAGCTAGATGAGCAATTCCTGGATGTCATAAAAGAAGCTAAAATCTGCTTTGCTCCTGTCTCTGTGTATATATCAGTCACACGAAGCTTTCACAGGGCCACACAAGTCCCTCACTCAGCGCCAAGCTCCATGCCCCCATCATGGCACGAAATTACACTGAACAGACCCCTCCATAAAACAGCAGATGTGAATGTTTTATGCAGCACAAAACAGAAACCGATTATAGAAACAAAGCAATAAGCATTTCAGTCAAGGAAAAAGCAACTAGGAAGTGGCTATGGTCAGGTCCATCCCTTGCATCTCCTTACCCTCTACCCCTGAAGTCATTGGCCAATCTGATACAGCTGGAGGACGTGGCCAGCCCGCCCAGTAGCAAGCAAAAGTGGGGATGAGAGCTGGGGGTTAAGCACTGTGACACCTCTTGTTATTCTTCCAGACAGTGTCACACCCAGACAGCCTTCAAGGACACTAACTGCAACGTTCACAACTCATTCATCTCCCACACCCAGAGAACTCAACAGAAAGTTTTACGAGAAAAGCAGCTGGACTGTCAAGGACAATTTGCTTCTACCGTAAACACTATTTTAAGGTCATAATTACTACTTGCAGATCATAACTACTACCTACATGTTTTTATTTTCATTGTCCATTTCAAAAACAAAACAAAAAAGGCTCGTCAGTTTAGGACCAGCTTTACTTAGAATCCCAGTGACATTACAGAAGGCAAGAACTAGCAACAGTACATTTTGGCAAGGCTCTCCTCCTAAGCCTATGCATGGGGCTGAAAAGCACTTCAAGGAATGGAAGTGAAAATTGCTTGATTCATCAAAACAGATATTTCTGTTTTATTTTTACACCTAAGTTAAAAAGTTTGTTTTTAGAACAGTTTTACCAATGATAAAAAAGATACTGATTTTCACCTTAATGAATCACACTTGTCACACAGCTGCCAAATATAAAAATCTTTAAGAAATACTTTTTACATCCTCAGAAGTATAATAAGCTCACACAGAGTGAAAATTCCTCAGTATATCTCACCTATAGGCACCTTATATTTATATATATATATATAACAACAACTGGCAACAAAAATACCAGACTGTCAGCATGAGAAGCTTTGTTAAACCTCTGCTCAGTGAACATACAGACAACTGCTTTCTATACAATATCCTCCCTCTGTGCCTAAATTCTTGCTAAGAGAAATCAGCTACTGCCATGCAATACAGATAGCAAAGCATAAATGGGCATAATACAACGTACCATGAGCAAAATTATTACAGGTCACCTCTATATTAAGAGTGCCTTACCAGTATAGCAACTTCACGCCTTCTGCTTAAGATGAAGCTGCACTATCAAAGTTATCACAGGACCATTGAATGGTTGAGGTTGGAAGGAACCTCTGGAGGTCATTTGATCCAACCCACCTGCTCAAGCATGATGGTCCACCTATAGCAGGCTGCCTGAGAACATGTCCAAGCAGCTTTCGAAGACCTGAAAGGAAGGAAGGAAACTCCACAACCTCTCCAGGAAGTTATAACTTCATTAAACTGTATCAATACTGCAAAACTACGACCAGCACTACAGAAAGCCAAATAGGTTGGGTTCCACTGTAACGGTCTAAAGGCCCTTCCTTGAAAAAAATCTATTGGTATCCAACCACACCTTTCCATCTTTCAGCACAACTATATAAGTCACAGGCTTTGTAGCAGAGACAGAGGTCTTGCAGGTAGATAAAGCTGATGTATCTGCACCTGTCCCATCACATGCAACACATCCCATGAAACACACTAAAGTTGGTCAGCATGATCCAATGGGCATTGTGCTTTCCATACATTATATACCAACACCAATGGATACCCAGGCACCAAACCTGACCTGCCCAAACACTCAAAGACCAGGAGTGGAAGCAACTCACATCATTCTATGCATCCGCAAAAAACTGGCAGCTGTTATGTTACTTTGGTCTACAACAGGTGGGAAGGGTCCCCCAAAACTCATCTGTGATCAGAATCATGTAATCATTGGACTATCCTGAGCCAGGATATTAGCCTAGTGTGCCCCTCTCCTCATTCTGAGTACTTAGATGTGTTCTCAGAGGATAATGGAGGCAACCTGACAATCCAAACAATTACACAAGTGGCATCTGACATACCATTGTCCTTTCCACCTCAGGCAGGATGGTGTGGGAGATCATTGCAATCAAAAAGTAGCACCTGGTTATTTTTCATCTGCGGGGGTAGCAAATGTCTTTTTGGTGAACAGTAATTGTAGACAAGTAGCTGTGTAGATCTACTTTTGTAGTACCTGCTGGCATATATTCAGTTCACCCTTATTTCATGCAATATGTATTGTATTGTGTGGAGTCACAAGGGCACATGAAGGTTTCGTGAAGAAACTGGTAAGATAACTTGAGCAGTAAAGCTTGAAAGGAAATAAGTCAGAAAAGAAGGATGATGTCTTAAAAATAATAGGAATTAAACAGAATGATTAACACAAGAAAGGACAACATTTTGCAACACATCTTTGTGGGGAGAAAACAAACAAAAACAAAAAAACTATTCAGAAAGTTACACTCTACCTCTTTGGAAACACAAAAGAATGACTAAATTGAACTATTAAAAATGTGTTATTGGTGAGAAGTTACAAGCACCACGGAGCTGGTGCAAGAACGTGACAGACCAAGGATACTTGTCACAAACTGAGAACAACTTCTCACCAATAGCTTCTGTTGGGCTGCTATTCTAAGCATCAGTGGAAGTGGTAGAGAAGATTGCTATATTTAGAATAAGAAATGGATCTTAAAGGATACTAGCACATCACAACAAGGATTAGATATACGGCTTCTATGACTTTTTCCATTCTCAGACTTATAGAAAAAACTAAGAGGAAATGGAAATCAAAGGGGCTTACATTTCCTATGCTTTTATCAAAGTTTTTCTCTCATAGCAAGGTTTTATTAAACAGGGTGTTTTTTTTATTATTGGGGTGGTTTTCTTTGAATTTTTTGACAGATGTTGAAAGAATTAAATAGGCATGAAACGGTTCTTGGTAAATATACATATATATATATTTAATATATATTTTATTATTTGGTTGTTGGGTATTTCTTCTTCCTTTGTGAAGCTAACTTGGGGATGAAGGGAAAGGAGAAGGCTTCAAGTTAGTCATACTTACTCCTGAGCAATAACATGCAATTTTTCTTAAAAGAATTTTAATTCAAGTTGATTTAGCAATGAGTTAAAGAAATGTCTATGTATTTTCAAAGGCTTTAACAAAGACACCACTCTTCTCCAGAGAAAGGCTAAGAGGCTGCAAGAGAAGTAGCTGAGAAGCATGCTTAGTACCTCCTTATCACTGCATCTCCAAAATTAGTATCTGCTCTTAGAGAAACCTCAAGAACTCTAGCTTCCTTCAAGTGCCCTGCCATCCCACACAAGACAGACAATGCCTGCACAGAACATTTAAGAGGAGGCAGGGCAAAGGTGTCACCAGCAGCATAAGAAGTCAGCATACAGAACATGTAGGTGTGTGCATGCTGTCTCTAGATACAAGAAGAACCATGCCTGTGGAAACAGGATTTCCCTAGGGTTACCCAAACATAGGAGCAACTTTACCTGGCCACACTTGGATCCCCTACTGAGCTCACAGGCATGGACACAAAAGCATTTGTTACCTCCCTCAGTCCTTACGTCAGAGCCCAAACACAGCACTGAATATTTCAAATTCTGAAGGCCAGACTGGAGCTTAATAATCCTGCAGTAACAATAACATTATGGTACATAATGATTTTACTGGTCTATTCTTCACTTACTGATTTATGAGGCAAAGGTGACCTATTCAGCCCTCTGGAAAAACAAAAACTTCATAGGAAGCATTTTGTTGTTGTTGTTTTGGTTTGCTGGTTTTTTTTTCAGTTTTTTTTTTAAAAAGGCAGAGGCTTCATCTGCAGATAAATAAATAACAGGATAGGGAAAATATATGGGTTGTGATGCTCCATTAGCAGACATCACATCTGTTACTCATATTTTAATATCTTCACTGTCACCCTGAAGCATACCATGTGCAATTAAGAGGAAATTGCAGTGCAATTTTTTAAATAACTTATTGTCAACAGGCATAGAGCACTAAACCAAATACAAATCACCAAATCAATTCAGCACCAGTTTGGAAAGTTTTGATTAATCCTCAATTCATTGCTCTGCTATTATAATGTGTTATTAAATGCACCCACCACTTTAAGACTCCCTCATTTCATTTGTAATTATAGTAAATATTGATTGCATGGGTGGCCTGGAGACAGCTCCAAAATGTGCAAGCAGAGTCCCTGGAGACAGAGTTTAGCGACAGGACTCTCTTCTTATGATTGCCATTCAGACAAACTCAGCATAGATATAAAAAGTCACAATACTAATATACTGGTTAAAATGCATACCTGCTTGGATTTTGCTCAGTTAAGCACATCTATTTGTTACAGTACACGTTTCTAAAAGTCTTAATCAATTTTATCTTTAAATATTGTTGCGGAAACTTTTCTAAAGCTGTTCTGGGGATGGTTTAAAAACAAAACCACAGTCTCAAAGCCCACCTGATATCACCGGCCTCCATTAGCTTTTTTCCTCACTAGCTGTTTAACAAAACCAACACATATAGACAGCAGAGGCCATAGCCAGTTCAGTAAAAACTTAGCACTTCTAAACAGAGCATCTGACTGCACCTTTCTTCCAACATCTGCTCCTTCTGATGAAAGAAGGCCAATTCAACAGTCCTCCCTCTCTTTCATATCGCACCCCTTCAGCTAAGCAGAATCCCAAGCTCTCCCTCTGAGACCTACTATGCACCCTGTTCCCAAAAGGCACAGACACTCAAAGCTTCCTCACTTTCTTCTTGCTAGGTTAAGGGGATGTCCAACAGAGCTTCCTCACGTACAGGCTTGTGTCTCTAGGCCATCAGCTCCTGCTAGGGCTTCAGCTAGATAAACATGCTGTCCAGCAAGTTTCCCTCCACCATAACCAAGCAGATACACTGCAGATTTGATCACACTCTTTCATACACTTCAATAAAGAATTTTAAAAGCTTAATTTTAATTCAAACACATAGGTAGAACAGTCCTGTGAAGCATAATTGGCTTTGTTATAAAATTATCTTGTGTAAACACGCTGTGTACACCTCCTGGCTAGCCATTTAGAGTGATGCTGGTCTAGCTACAGGCTACAGCTTGGTTTCATTTAAAAGGCACCACCAACACCTGGCAGAGGATTCAGTCACACCTCGAACCCAGTTCCATTAGAAGGTTTTGCAGAGTACAAATGTCACATGAGTGCATGCCAAACCAATATATTTAAAAAATGGACCTAAAACCAGACAGCAAAAAGGTCAACATGGAACACAAACGAATTCATCCACAAGTAGCACCTCATTACATGAAAGTGCCATCAGTACCACTGGCGATTTTATTGCCATCAGAACATCATCATCATTTTCCACTAACATTCTTACCTAGCTGTATGCACTCTGTTAGAAGACACTAAGGCAACATCAAACAAGTTGATTAAATAGTACCGATAAATATTCCCAGGCACTGGAAATTTCATTATCCGTAATGTTTGTTAGAATGACCCCCAGCACAGTTTTCAGAGCTGACTATCATTCATCCCAACACTTCCTGCGCATGCTCCAGGAGCCAGCAGTAACTGGGAAATACCACATGCAGACAGCCTGCATACCACCCCCCTTTCTGAAGACTGGAAAGTTTAACGCTAACAGTGCAGGATGCACTGTGTCATTTGGCTTCAGTGTCAGACAGCTATCCTGAATTTACACGTAGAGATGCGAACTGAAAGATTGATATTTTGTACAAACCTCCATTAAAAATAAAGCAGAAGCCTACACTTTACTTAAAAATAGAGAAGAAAACCTCAGTGGAATTTTACATTGACCAGTCTGTTTCAAGATTTTGATATATTTTTTTGATATACTAAAGCACCTTTTGCAGCACTGCAACGTGTCCTCCCTCTTGCATGATATAATAAAATGGCTAGAATTTGAACAAGGAGGTTGGACAATAATCAAATCAAATTTTTGCTGTCCATCTCTCTTCACACTGCAAAGATTTTACCTGTGAACAAAATTTCTTTTGCTCTTCCTCCATGTGTACTAGATTCAGAATGAAACAGAATCATGTGCATACATCACATGTTAATAAAACTATGGCCAGGTGGGGTGTGTGTGTGTACACACAACAGCTAACATGAGTTTCCATAATGCACCTACAGATCAAACTTGGCTGTACTGCAAGTTTATAGGATACAGTACATGCAGATAGAAAAATCTAATTAGATTTTTTGGAACTTTTCTCTCGTTTAAGTACCTGAATAAAGCAGCCAAATCTCCAGAAGTGCTCAGTAATAAGTGGATTACAATTTTTTGTGGACACTGCTGGATACTGAGAACTTTCAGACAAGGCAAAGTAGAGTCAGTGTGTGATCACTTTTGCCATCTGGTGCAACAGCAATTGGCTCAACAGTGAATAATAATTATTACAACAGAAGTCAAAACTATAATGCTGCTATAAACACTGGCTAACACAGCTTCCTCTTAGAATGCTATCAATATTTGGCACAGGACACAATCACCTTAGCATCCAGTTCAGGTTGCAGAAATTTGCTTTAGCTGAACAACCAAAATGATCTTGGGATCTTGGTGAAATAAGCAGAATCCCTGAGGCATTGCAGTGCAATCAGAAAAAAGATTTTTGTGAACTTTTTTTTTCTTTATCATTCATTATTTACCACATCATCCTTATAAAATTCTAAAGGAATATAGAAAGCATGCCAGAGTTTCTTATTTCAACTCCGTTTCTGTTCTTTTTCATCATTTTCTTTATTCCCCCTCTACCACACATGCTCCTCTTTATCCTCTCCCCTCTTTATTCCTCCCTCCGTCCCTCTCCCCATGCCCACCTCCCCTCTCACCTATGCTCTGCTGAGTCCATGAGATGGTACTGCCTGCTTCCAAGGCTGTCTGACACCTCACACACTAAGATCCTGTTTTCACCCACTTGGATTGCAGCCTCTCATGGCTACCGCAGAATGAATACTTTGCAAAAGCTTCAGCTGAAGATTTCAGTCGCTGCCTGGACCAAGGTTATGGAAAACACAAGGTCTTGCTCACAGTAAACTATTCTGAAGATTATTCTCTGAGTTACTCCATGGCTTTCAGTGACAGGGAATGGAGGGGATACCAGCAGTCTTCCTTTTGCTGAATTCCACCTAGGTTTGCTGCATGGTCAACCAAGGCAGCCAAGCTAAACAAAGAGCTTATTGCTGCTGGCATGGTGGGACCCACTCCCCCTTCACCCTCACTTTTTCTGTCCCTCAGAGTCAACTGTGATGCTTCACAAGCAAACCAGCTCAAAGAATGACCAAAAAAAAAAAAAAACACAGGGGTCTCCTGGAAAGAGTCCAGCGGAGGGCAACAAAGACGGTACGGGGCCTGGACTTGGAGCACCTTCCCTATGAGGAAAGGCTGAGAGACCTGGAGAAAAGAAGACTGAGAGGGGATCTTATCAATGTTTACAAATATCTTAAGGGTGAGAAACAGAAGGATTTGGCCAACCTCTTTTCAGTGGTTTGTAGGGACAGGACAAGGGGTAATGGCCACAAGATGGAGCACAGGAAGTTCCGCACCAACATGAGGAAGAACTTCACGGTGAGGGTGACGGAGCACTGAACAGGCTGCCCAGGGAGGTTGTGGAGTCTCCTTCTCTGGAGATATTCAAGGCCTGTCTGGATACCTACCTGAGCAGCCTGCTCTAGGGAAGCTTCTTTGGCAGGGGGGTTGGACCCGATGATCTCTGGAGGTCCCTTCCAACCCATACAATTCTGTGAAAACCACAGTTAGACCAAAGACTGCCCTTCGCAGCAAGCATACAGATAATCCCAGGGCATCTTGTCAGTCTGTACCTTGAGTCAGGCTGTAGAAGGAGAAGTGAAATCCATTTCCACAAAATCACAAGAGGCCACCTAGAGCCTAACATCTGCAACACTGTCTGACTTCAGTATGTTGGATACTGACACAATTATTATCACAGTTCTGCCATTTTGGTTTCCTTCCATTCCGGAGCACAGACCAGAGATCTCTTTCTTCCAGGTAAGTCAAAGTGTTAAAGGGTTAAACCTCAGCACCTAAGATTGAATGTTGACTGAGACTTATTAAACTACCATGCAGCTCTTTAGTAAACACAGAAAAATTGCTGCCACTTACAGTGCTTTCTGCATGGAGTATTATGAATAACTTTTAAATGGAAATGAGAAAACAGAAAACCTATTAACATTCTTCACAGAGACTTTCCATTCTTTGTTAGTCACATATTTTGACACCTTGCATTGAACAAGTAACATTTGCACTCCCTTCCCTTAAGATGCTTATCTTTTTTTTATGTACCCTGTTACACAGCGATATTAATAGCAAGCATGTCACCTCAGCTCTTTAGTGCTTAAGAGGGGAAAGAGAAAAAATGCTTGGCCTGCACCTGCCGTTAAGTTACACAAGTCACTTGTGTGGCAATCTCCAGTCCTGGCCACAACCCAGCCCTTGGGCTAACGACTGATTTGCTCATCATTTGTTAGTGAAGACAAAAATGTCCAGAGTGATCTTGAGTGCTATCTATTATACTAATTTTTTTCCTCATTTCAGTACATTTTCATTTCACAGTGCAGTGAAACCTTTCCCCCACCCCCAAACTCCAGCTACTTTGGGAGATCTACTCTTTGCCAGGTATACAGCCCAGCCCTGGGAACAAACACAGGCTGTCCAAATTCAGTGAGGCCTTTTGCTCTTGCGGACCAGCCCTTCCAACTCCCTGAAGCTCAGCTGGTTCATCTATCAACAAGTGAAAGGGTGTGAGCTTACTACTGCTCCAGAAAGCAATAAGTAGTATAACCATTAAATGCCACATTTTATTTCTGAAAGTTTCCAGATCCTTTTAGCTGAGTTATCCCACATAATAAACACAGTATGCTTGGAAAAGAGCAGCCTATTCCATTTCAGCTAAGATCTATGCTTTCTCCACTTACCTCTCTCTTCAGGCTGAAGTCAGATGCTATTGGAAAAACAGCCATATTATAAATCACACTCTTCAACACCTGCAATTGCCCAGACTGGTTACACATGTCCATTGGAGATGACTAACTGGAGGAAGCGAGTCCCTAGATCCAGCTGTGCTGGGGAGGACACTAAGAGAGGACTGAAAGAGAGCCAGACTTGTACTAGCAGTGACTCCCCCAAGACACCCAAGGCAAAAAGTAAGCTGTTCAGTGAGAAAGGGAGAGGGTTAGGGAGGGAAATGGTTCAGTTAGGACTATCTCCTGAAAAAAAAAAGAGGTATGACCAGAGAACTACCCACGCTTGCAAAATGGCAGTCATTTGACCTGAAATCCAAATTCTTTGGGCTGGTTGAAGAGACTGTCATAGCCACATAAGGCTCAGGAGGGAAAACAGAGGGGAAAAAAAACCAACAGGATTTTCTGGTCTGTTAGGCCTGGAATAAAAGGAACATATTTGCTGGTCTTTACAGGTGACAAACAAAAATACAGCCTGTGACCAGTATAGCAAAACCCATATAAATGCCGCATTGGAAACCAACATTTCCAAACACCTCTTTTCCTCTCCTTAGCACAGATCCCTGAAATTCTGGCCACGTTTTGATCTATCCAAAAGCTGGTTCACTCCGCAGTGAATCATTTCCCTAGCATGTCCTCTAACAACTCAAGCAAAGGTGGTCTGCATTATAGGTCAAATCACCAACAATGACCCAAATCATACACTTTTCACACAAACACGATGCCTTTCTTTTAGTGGATATGTCAAGCCTGCTGGACTTAAATAATAATAATAATACTCTTTTCATAAAGGTAGGATTCATATTTTTTTTGCACAAAGAGGTGGAGATATGGGGAAAAAGAATAGAGAGTTTCATGACTACAGGAGTCATCTGTGACATTGGAAAATAGGCCTTTATTGTAAACTTCTCCTTTTATCCTAAATCTTGTAATAAGCCTAAATATGTTACTTAGAGAAACCACGACTAGAAATCATAAGGGTTTCAAAACCAAGATAATAAAGGGATGCCAATGGGCAAACAGAGTCAGAAAACCCTGACTGAAAACAAAGTAATCAAGAAATTTATTTTTTTTTAAACCTTATCTAGTTTTTTTTTTTTTTTTTTTTTTAATTATTCATGACAGCGAACAACATGACCTGGCACCAGGAAAACATTCCTCTGGCACGGAATATGTTTTCGTGTTCATTCTGCAGATACTTCAGAAACCCTCCTTAAAAAGTCTCTAGAGTTATGTACAATTTTCCATCCTATTAAGTTAGTTTACTTTCAGTATTCTTTAAAATGGTCCTTGATTACCTATTCTTCTTTCATATGTATCTACTAAGTGAAAGATTATAATCATCAACTGCATACAGTTTCTATGATTATTTCACACAATTTTTCTGTTGTATTTCTATTAGTTTTTGCTCATTGTGGTGCTTAAAATATTATACAAAATACCAAAAGTAATAAAATTATAAAACAGTATGAACTAAGGAAATTTCTAAATTTAGAGGGTTCTTATAAAGCTCGGAAAGCAGACTAGAGATTGCAGAAAAGTAACATACATGTTTTAAACAGTAATTCAGACTGATTTGGGTTGAAATCTAATGCTGACAACATGGTTTGGAAAAGCAAATACAAATCTGAAATGCCACAGATGGAACAAATCCAGGTCCGTGACGGCACACCCCATTCCGATCCGGCATCAAAACTGGCAGAGCTGCCTGCGCACACATGCACTCAGCAGACAGATGGAAAGGAGCATCCCTCCTGTCTCTGCCATCTCCCAATCAGAATGGGAAGCTGGCCCTGGATTTATTAAGGCAGTGGATGGAGAACAATAACAGAGCCCTGTGTCAACTGTACACTAAAATATCAGGTGAGAAATAATAGGAAACACAGTCCTCTGAACTGGGGAAGAGCACATATTTCCAGCCTGCAAGTGACAGGCAAAACACACTCCCCTGCTTCTCCTTCTATTCCCCATCCATAAAGGGCTTTCCATGAACTCCAGTAAGAGAGGCATACCAAATTCTTCAAATTACAGGCCTGCAACAGATAGCAGCACTCATTACATTTAAACAACAACAACAAAAAATAAATTATTTGATCAATTCTCAAAGAGAACTCTGTCCCACCCACTAGAACTAAAGAAATCTGGATCCAAAAAGGTAAAATTTCAGTTATAAAGAAGCAACAAAATCAGGATCACCAAGAATTTGGTATTGAAAGTGCTGCAAACAAATAACAATTACAAAGATGAACAAGAGGAAAACAATAGTGCAGGAAAAGGTAATCTTCAATTTCCTTGCCCTATCATCCAGCCCCAATTAAAGCTGAAGTATCAAAATCCATAGCTCATCTTATCCCTCCATGTCAGGAACAGGAGGGAGTTATAATTATCATTGCCAACATCAAAACTTCCAACCAAGCAGAACAAACTTCTAAATCTGAAGCTCCCCCAGGTTCTTATGCACAGCTACAAAGCAAAGATAATCAAGGAAAAGAGGCTGACCCTGTATACATATCGGTTCTATTCCTCCTCCCACAACAAAAGCAACAAAGAAATTTAGAAGTTTTAAAAACTACCTGAAAACAAAGAAAAAAATGAACATTGAAATCGTTGAACTGTTAAATTTAGGTAACTGATAACAAGAGTGAAAAGATACCAGCCTCTCATCTTAGAGAAGGATTTCTTTTTTTTTTTAATAACAAATAATAAATAAATAAATAACAATAAAAACAGCAAAACAATAATTATATATACCTTTCAACATCCAAGGTTAAAAATGTTAAGGTAGTGGCCAACTCAAAAAGATTTTTAGATTATGAAGCTCTTGGTCAGCATCACGTTTGACAGACAAGAGACCCCCGTGGGATCAGAAGATGCCGTCCAGCCATTGCCATCACCTCTGCCCATGCACCCACGTGCTGAAGCAGTCACAGGCCCCCACAGTCCCACCCTGGGGTGGGAGAAGGGGCTGTAACGTGCCACCTGGCAGAAGGAACTGCTACCCAGTTTTTGCAGCCAGTACTAAGAAACTGCATTTTATTGGCTGACCTGGTCACGCCCTTTGACTAAATTTCTTTGGATATTGAAATAAAGGTCTGGTGCTAAAAGGGACTGGGTCACAGTTTAATCTTGTAACTGGGATCAGATTTCCTCGCTACAGAGAATGCTGCCCATTAATCTGTGGTTTTCAGCCCCAGCTAAAAGACACTTAGAAATTACCAATGCTATTTAGAGGCATCTGTAGAAAAAAATATCTTCTTTCCTTTACAGTTGCAAATGCATGCTAACTTTTCTAAATGACAGAGCAGCAGCTAAGGTTTCTGATTATCCAGGGAACACAGAACCTGCTTAACAGCAAGCAGGTCTGATTAACGTCTGCACCCTCGTGACTTCAACAGCCCTTCTTTCAAAGGGATCGACCTTTAATTTCTGATAAAGTTCGCTTCCAAACTTCTGAAACCAGCAGAGAAGATACCATTGCTGATAAGCACAAATTCCATTTGTATTCTCAAGAATATTACAACTGCCCTAGAAGAGGGTAATTAAGTACAAAAAAATGTCAGTTTTGCGTCTTTTACTATCCCATTTGAAGGGTCAAAGGAATTTGGTGGCCTGCCACTGATTAAGTTACCACAACAAGTGGTCCTTTGCGATGAACGTGCTAAGAGTGCAGCCAGTCAACAGATGTGAAATGTTCCAGGGCAGAAAAGCACATCTGAGTAGGGAGCAGTGACCCTTGCAGAGCTCAAGCTGACCACAAGTACTTCAGATTCCTGCTTCCACTCCCGGTTACTCTGCCACCACTGGTCTGTCGCCTGATGCTGTTGTGTTTTGTGCTCCAGCCCAGCAGCCAAGGCTCGAAGCTCCTTCAGTTCTGCTCAGCAGCCTGTTGCTGTTGCTCTGACCTTTCCAGCACCTCCCCACTTCCACTCCACACTCCCCTATAGCTAGAGGGGCTGGGGCGGGGGGGGGGGGGGGGGGGGTCTCTGCAGGTAGGTGCTGACTTTGATAGCAGCGGGGCTTGCAGAGGAGATAACGATGGGGTTGCTTGGGGTCAGTCCTCTAGCTCCTCATTCAGCTATGATTAACAAGTCACTTAGGCTAACTTCCCATGAGTACTTCCTATGTTTCCTGGGTATCCAGCTCACAAGTGGGATGTGAATTAAACTATCATGTAGCAGATATAAAAACTGTGGATTAGATTTTCCAGTTTTAAAGTTAGCCATGAGCTCTCTAACTTGCATACTCTTGATTTTGGCTTTCTTCCATACCCCATTTTTGAAGTGCTGCAGTAACAAAAACAGTAATTGAGCACAAAAAGCCTTAAATGCTGTTAAAGGTTCCAAACAGCATATGGGTTTAGGCATGTAGGTAGAGCAGAAAAAGTGAACAGTCTAAGATTCTAACCAAGAAACCCATTTCACCACCTGCCAAAGAAATCAAAGACATATGTGACAAAGAACACATCTGTGCTACCAGTTGCAGAATGGCTTATATCTCATGATCTCCAAGCTGGCCAACATGTCCAAAGGGAGGAGGGAAAAAAAAAAAAAAAGACAGTAGGGTGGTGTTAACTTAAGTCTGGCACTGTGCTGCACTGAAAAGTTGCATTGCTTTCAGGTTGGAGCCAGCTCCCGGTCAGCCAGCTTCAACCACAAACACAAGCTTACTTCTGCCTTTAAGAGAGCTCTGTGAGCACTTTAAGAATAAAATGAGATGTACAACAGGACACTAAGAAAGGAAGAAGTTGTTTCTCTGTGCTTCTGATCATACAAAAAAAAATTGTATTTATATATGTATTATTTTTATTTTTAAATACCAGAGTGAGTTCAATGCAGCTGGACAAAACAACGTAACAGGTTTAATAAGTTGGCAGGGTAGTTCTGGGAGCCTTAACTGCTCTCAACCTCAGTGTTACAGTAGCCTAAGTGAACAATTCAGATATTTTTCTGCAGAGTCATCTTTCTACTTTTCTAACCACTTCAGATGAATTTGTGAGAGGGCTGAATCATGCTAACACAATTAAATCCAAGTGAATTTACAGAATCACAGAATGGTTTGGGTTGGAAGGGACCTTAAATATCACCCAGTTCCAACCCCTGCCATGGGCAGGGACACCTCCCACCAGACCAGGCTGGCCAAAGCCCCATCCAGCCTGGCCTCGAACACCTCCAGGGATGGGGCATCCACGGCTTCTCTGGGCAGCCTGTGCCAGGGCCTCACCACCCTCGGAGTAAAGAATTTCCTCCTTATATCTAATCTAAACCTGCCCTCTTTTAGTTTAAAGCCATTCCCCCTTGTCCTGTCACTACACTCCCTGACGAAGAGTCCCTCCCCAGCTTTCCTGTAGGCCCCCTTTAGGTACTGGAAGGCCACTCTAAGGTCTCCCCAGAGCCTTCTCTTCTCCACGTTGAAGGACCCCAACTCCCTCAGCCCGTCTTTGTGGGAGAGGTGCTTCAGTCCTCTGATTGTCCTCGTGGCCCTCCTCTGGACTCACTCTAAAAGTTCCATGTCTTTCTTGTGCTGGGGGCCCCAGAGCTGAATGCAGGGCTCCAGGTGGGGTCTCATGAGAGCAGGGTAGAAGGGGACAATCACTTCCCTCCCCTGCTGGCCATACTGCTTTTGATGCAGCCCAGTATACGGTTGGCTTTCTGGGCTGCAAGCACACATTGCTGGCTCATGTTGAGCTTCTCATCAAAAAACACCCCCAGGTCCTTCTCCTCAGGGCTGCTCTTAGTCCATTCTCTGCACAGTTGTGTTTGTGTTTGGGACTGTCCTGGCCCAGATGCAGGACTTTGCACTTGGCCTTGTTGAACCTCACGAGGTTCACACAGGCACACCTCTCAAACCTGTCCAGGTCCCTCTGGATGGCATCCCTTCCCTCCTGTGTGTCAACCACACCACGCAGCTTGGTGTCATCTGTAAACTTGGTGAGAGCACATTTGATTCCATTGTCCATGTTACCGACAAAGATGTTAAACAGTGGCAGCCCCAACACTGACCCCTAAGGAACACCACGCATTACTGATCTCCACCTGGACATTGAGCCGCTGACTATAACTTTTTGAGTGTGACCATTCAGCCAATTCCACAGAACAGTAATGATGGCCATTCTCTCTATTCAGTAACGCTTCTTTCTCAGTCAGAGGAAGCCACTGATGACCCATAAAGATATCTCCTTGTTCAAAGAGCTCCCTCTGAGATTAGTCCAGCAAGCAAAAAACTTTAACTGAAGAATAAGCCAACACTGCCGGAATAGTTACTTGTGTGAGGATTGCACTATGGACCCACACTAGTTATTCAAAGATGGGTAGCTCCCAGAAAGATAATGCAGGAGACACTCTGAATGTATTCCATACTTAAACAAGTTGCACTATTTCATGCAAGCTGTGTAACAAAAGAACACACATGGCCATTCTGGGTTTAAAATAATTTAAACTTACACATACAATGCATCAAAGCAACCTGAAACATGTTTCTTTGGCTGAGTCATTTAGGGGTATTCAACAGAGCACCAAATTTCAGAACAGCATGAAAAAAGAGATCAATGCCAACTGGTGAAGAAATTATTAACATATGCGGTGGACAGCTCTAGTAATGTAGCTCAAACTGCTAAAACTGCAGTATTATAATGAAGAAAGCAGATGGTATTTGATGTCAAAAATAAATGAAAGCAACATATATGCCTTGCTGAAAAAAAGTCCACATTAGCTTATCATTTGTTTAGCAAAAAATTAGGTTCTGTACTTTGCAAACAAAGAATTTACTATCAAAATATAAGTTTATAAGTGCACAAATCAATGCTAAGACTATGTTTGTTAAAAAGTAGTCTCCATCTCAAAAATTTCACATGCCTTTTCACTGAAGCTGGGGAATAGTTCCATAAACACCAGAGATAGCAGCCAAGGCTTGAAGCTGAGCAATACAATTCCTCTAGCCACTAAGAAATAGAGAACAGCATCTTACAAACCTTTAGAGAAAAAGAAAGGCTTCTATCAACATCCTCCCTCATATACAGATGAATACAAAGAACAGGCAACAACCCATTGGTGAGGGTAGAGAGAGTTATAGGATTTTTGAATAAATCAGATAAAGTAATGGGTTGAAAAACTAGGATTTTTCAACTAATTATTCTATATTCTTAGGAAAACAAAACACCACAAAAAATATTTGAGCATGTAATTTTTATTCCAAAAGACTATCTTCCATAATTCCAAGTATCCCAAGGCTGAAAATCTGTTTTCTATAAGGATGCTATTCAATCTGTAATTAAGCTTGCAAGCATGAAAAAGGTCAGTGGTCTTTTCCTCTCTGTCTTAAAATATGGGAAAGTAGTTAGCTTTGATGCAAGTTTCTCCTCCTCATTTCTTTTATCAGTATCATCCACAGTTTCTAATGCAAAGCAGATGATAACAGCACAGTTCTGAATAACACAAAATAGTTAGGTATGTTATTTTCACCACCTGTTCTTTACAAAAGAAGCAGAGAATATTAATCCTACTCTATTTTTTTCATTTTTACACTGCAGCTAATCTTGTTCTGCAGTTCACACATAATTTATGTGACTTAAAGCAAATAATGCTAAACATGTAGCCAAAAAACATTACTCCTCTTGTGTCAGGAAACTCATACTGAGGTCTCTACACATAAGCCTAAAAGCCAGGACTTGAGCTCCCCATCGAAAAGAGCTCCTACCACCAGCCCTTTTCCTACACAACAGTTGACCGATACCGGTTGCAACACTGAGCTGATCTGCACAAAACTCAGCATCACAAGTGCAGATTGCTCAGCACACTCAGCTCCTGCTGCAGGCAAGTCAGGCTACCCTAGACACCCCCACATGCTCTGGTAAGGATCTCCCCACACTCCTTCAATAACCGAAAGTTCAGCATAAAATTCAATATACCACAATACTTGGGTTCAAGAACAATTTTACTGGCACCTGGTAAATCTTTGTGCCAACTGTACCACCAAGAGAAAAACAAGAACAACAACAACAAAAAATGATATTGTTGTTATAGTTTCCAGACTAGACTTTCATGTCAGGAAGGATGAAGTGAACATCAGAGTCATCTCTATGGCTATTTGGTACTAATACACCTACGAAAGCTGTACTTTTATTTAAGAAGTTTCATCGCAAAATTGACCTAGAACAAAATAAGTCTGAAAAATTTATTAAATAACTTATTCCATTGTAGATTTGATTAGAAGTTATTATTTTTCTTCTAGAAAACAGAATTATACATATTTTTTCATGTAGTCATGTTAACTTTATAAGACATGGGAACTCAGATCATTCAAAAACTCCTTCTATAATCCCTTAACTTATTGTCCAACCATACTCTTAGCTCTAAGTGCAAATACTGATATTTATTATTCAGCACTAAAAAGTCACATATGAAGATAATAAACATAAGAGTTTTTAATAATTTAGGAATACCTACACACTTCTAGCGATACTGTACATGTACTACACACAATAACCCCAATAGAGTCTATGAAAATAATTGCATGTGCAAGAATTTCAGAACTAGGCCAAAGATACTCAAAACAAATATAACATGGTTGAATAATGCATAAATATTCAAAAAGAAACTTTCCTTTCATTTTCAAGTAGATCCAAAGTTGACCTTACCACTTCTATCCCACACAGATGGGATCATATTTTATTGTAAGGCAGCTTCTATCAACTCATTCTTACAAGTCACTGTCTGGTGCTTTAATCCTCAATTAGTCCTTCAAAGGGACTATTTCCAGAGTAAAATATTTGTCCCAGCACTCTGCTTTATCAGAAGCTGGCTCATGCAGTAACACGAAGCTACCATCTGAAACTTACCATCGTAGCGTGGAATACATGCAAAGGCCTGCTGGAAGTCAGGCCACTTCCATCCTACAGGCCGCAGTGCAAGATTGCAAACAGTTTTTGCTGCCACACCTAAGTCAGAAAAGAAGCTAACACAGAGGGTTGGGAACGTCATAAACATATATTGCCACAAAATACATCAAAATTTATTATGGTCTCTAAAGACACAAGCTCCCAAATAGTCTCCCATTGCTGTAGCAACGCTCTCACTGCTATGGCAATGTGGCAGGAGCACGTCGTGCAGGGCATGGCCTATGCTGGCCGCATGTGGGGCAGGCATGGGGAGGCCCCTGCCTGTCCACAGAGAGTGTGGCTGCTCAAAGGCTACACTGAAAACCTTCACTAGAAACGCTCAGAGCTGACAAAACATCAGCTGTATGTGCACAACCAGATAGTCAGTACAGTGTCCAAAGCCTCCTGCCTACCAGTGTCTGTGTGGATCCAGCCTCAGTTAGTTATGGTTGGTGGGTATCACCACGTGTTGATTGCTTACAGAAAACACCAGTGATTGGAACCCAGATTGGTATCGCTAAATCCATCAGCTGAACTGGGCACCAGCATTGACAGCTTCAGCACAGAAAAAAAATAAAAATAAATTCACAACAAACACTTTGCCTCTGAATAAACTGACAATATCTACAAGTACCAGTGTGTATGTCTGAAGGAAGTCACACAGTCCAAATAAGGTTTCATCACTTCCTTTGTTTTATAAGGAAAAGTATTCTAAAACTTAATTTTGGTTTACGCAATGTCCTCATGGTGATCTACTGGATGCTAATGCTAAATCACTCTTTTAATAGCATCTGCAGGTTATGTTCCAGGACAAGTGCCAGTAGCTAATGATCCTCCCATTATTGATTCTTCCTAGATGGGATGAAAACTCATTTTCCTGGTCTTGACACACAAAGACCCTGTCTTGCTTATTATAAATATATACGTATATAAGTAGTTTGGTTAGTGGAAGGCATTTAAGAGGATGCCTTAGCTGGTGTGGATTTGTTTTTAACCACAAAACTAATTTTTCTGTATTTAAAGAAATGGAAATAGGTAATACAACACAGATGTACAGATGAAATGTATGAGGTTAGCAGGCAAAAAAAAGATAACATGCACATCATGACCCCTCCACCAGACACTAATTTTCCACTGTTTCCTTGCCAGCAATAGGACTGACCAGCTCAGATCACAAGCCAGAATACATTCAAACATCCCAGTGGGTGCTCAGGCCAAGACACGGGACAAACACAGTTTCCTGTATCAAGAACCATGGGCCACAGAAGTTAAACGGATTAGAAAAATCACAAAGAACTAATTGTGAGGATTTTCAGGGACACCAGACATTTTAGGTGGCAAATTAAAGGGTGTCTCACCTCAGTACCTAGACAATTTTAGACAGCATGAAAAATCCCTCTCCCTGCATGATAGTAAAGTAGGAACTCTGAACCAGGGTGTCATTTCCCACCCCCAGTATCAATGTTGAAGTGATAATAATGAAAGAAACACAGTCTAAAGATCACAGTTAGCTTCATCAAAGAGGTATTTAACAGAAGCGGTACATGCCCTATTCTCCTGCTATTTGCCAGCATTTTTAAAATATATTCTGAAGCAACAGATATTTACCTAGAAGCACCATTTTGTGTACCTGTTAGAGAACAAATGCAATTCATCACACTCTCCTTTGTTACTGGGGTAAAATAAAGATATCCTTGAGTCTGAAGTCTTACCAACTAATAATACCATCTGATTAATAGATGCAAACCTTTCACCTTTCAATTATACAATAAATTTTGACCACTTCACAAAACTGATTAAGCCTGCCATATCCATGTCCTTACATAACATAAAACGCATGTTCAGTATAGAACCAATTATCTTTGACCGATGAAGGAGGCATTCTTTCTTCCTTTCCTTCCCTGCCAACCCCTCCCTTTCTTTTTATACCTGCCAAGTCCTCTTATCTGAGGTCTTTCTACTACAAAAATAGTGAAAAGTGAATAATGAATATCAAAATATCAATATCAAAATTCAAACACAACTATCGTTTTGTTAGTTTTCTACAGGGTATTTCCATCAACTACTGGAAGTCATGAAGAACACAGTTTCTGCGGTTCAGATACTCCATAAAACATGCTAGAAGATGCCAAATAAAAGAAATATGATTGGAACAGATGGGGTTGACCTCAGGGTGTGCTACTCAGGCCTCAGAAAAATACAACATTGAGAAGGACACTCAGGTCACATAATGACAGAATTTTACAAGATCTCCACCAGTCCTAACCACACTACATATGGTGATTCTGCAACAGTGACAACAAATTAGTAACACTCACCCAGGGCACAGTAAGCAACCAAATGGACACTGGAAAATACTGGTGATACAGAGGGGAAGAGTGGTTGATGTTTAATAATCTTTTCCCATGTATTCAAACACTTGTCCAAAAGACCACTTTAGAAGAAAGAGAGCCTGGAGAAACAATTTTTGTTCTCTGTTCTGCTAAGCTTGTTTGCAAAAGAGCTGGAACCATCAGCTTTGTACAAATAATGAACATTGTGCCACATCTATGGGAGAGTGACTACATTTACTTTCAATTCGGTTAGAACACAAACATCCATGAGTTATTTGGCAAACAGAATACATTTTCTTTCACTACTGGGTATCAAATGTCAAAGAGATCCCATGGAGCCAAAACAATGAAAACTAATAATAAAACAAAGTCTACTAATGTCATCAAGAGCAGAAGGATCTAAAGATAAACTCAGATGACATGATCACATACAAAAGTCAAACCATTTCCACTTTGTCCTTTCCCAAAAGCCACTCATGCAAAAGCAAGTTGTTTTTTGTTTGTTTTTTGGGTTTTGTTTGGGGGGGGGGGGGAGGAGGGGGGAGTAAAATATGTCTCTATTCAGGGAAGTGGAAGCTTTCAAATGTGCAGATGTTTGTGATTGCACACTAGCAGCCTGCTGGGAACCATTATTGCTGTTGAGAGCAAAGCTATTCAATCATCTATAAGTCACTGTTCAACACTGTTGCCCTCAGTCAAGGAGGTGATTAATGGATTAATGGAGTCCAGCAATGACATGGACTACACCCTGCCCATGAAAGCTCTTTGATTTTAATTCAGTTAAACTATTGAAGTAAACAAACCAATTTGGGTGTTCAGCTAGCTCTGTCTCATTAAAAATTATTTAACTAGACTAGTGGTAAAAGAATATTGCACGTCCTCAAATTCAGTTTGGCATTCTGTAATCATAGCAGCAATTACATTTGTAAAAAGTTAACAGTGGCAGAAAATGCTCAACCTTTCATTAGGGATTTTCATGTGCAATGAAATTAATACTTTCTAATCACCACAGTACAGCAAACATGCTCCTGTATGTTTCAATGAGGCCAGCAGTAACTACAGTCACAAGGCAAAAGTCTCAGCCAGAATTTGCAAATTGTATGTTCAAAACACAACAGCACTCTGCCCCTCTCAGCTAGGATTTCTGCAAGCCACAACAACAGAAGCCCTCAAGAACACCGTAGAGTCTGGTGTCAGACTGTACACGGCATTTCATGCAGGGACAAGTTTTACTTGTCTCTGGTTCTACAATTGAGATGGTGAGTCCAGATGTAGCAAGTCACATTATCAGGGCTCAGGAATTTTACCTTTTTATTTAAGTGCCCAGTGCCCCATAATGATTTGAGCATACTTTTAAGTACAAAACATGAAATCACAACACCTGTAAACAAGAGTATCATTACCTTTGTGCTCTATATACATTCAGCAACAGAGAATACTACCACAGAGGGCACAGAGAGAAGACCAGTTGTTTATACCAAGGGATGCGCTTTGGAAAGCTGACAGCAAAACCACTGCATGAGAAGCACTGGAGGGAGCATCACCCCAGCCATGACCTGTTGACTGCTTTAATTCCTTTTAAAGTGCTGCAACAGCATCACACCTTACATCTGTTTAAGGCATTGGGCAGTCCCACAGCACCCAGAGCTGGCTGCAGCCCTGGCAGAAGCACTCTGCAGCCTTGCAGCATGGCTGCACCACCATCCTGGGTTATCCTATGGTATTATCACTGCCTGTTGTTGTCACTGTCACACAGTACAGAAATGGAAAAAAATAAAATAAAATTGTCGTAATGTAAAGTGGAGCTGACAGCATGCCATCTTTAGAAGATATTTTTTTAAATGTCATTGTCCACATATTTCACAATACATCAAAGGTTGCTTTCAGACCTTCAAGACATCATTTTTCACCACATTCTTCATGACAAATTAATACCAGCCTTCTGTATCTTATGTCTGAGAATAACGTATGTTTCCCACACATCCCAATCAGCCTCTTTGCTCTTAATTCACTCCAAATCCATCTCCTAACACCCTTCTGCTTCGTGATCACTGATCCCTTTTTCTCTCTCACATGTGACTTTTTAGCAAGTATTCTACACATATCCACAGCACTATAACCTGATATAAACTTTGTAAAACTGCTTAAATTCACACAACACAAGATAGTAGAGAGGATTACTTTCCTTTGGCTGCATGAAACAATCACCATCCAGAAAGCATACTAAAAAAAGTACAGTTTCCATGCTAACAAAGAAATAACGTTCTCTATATACAGAGTTCTGATTGGCACTTCAGTCTCCTGGTACCACAGGACATCTTAGTAGAAGATGTTACCATCTGATAAATTCTCAGCAAATGAATGATCTATAAGATCAAAAATGACAAAACGACTTGCACACAGTATACATGTGAACATGGGAGAGCCTACCATCCTCAGTCTGCAAAATTCAGTACACAATATCTGTACCATCTAAATCTCCTTTTATCTTACTTTTAATGCTAATCTGTCAATATACAACTCCCTGGCCACGTGTATAATACAAAGAAACCCGCAACTTTCCAAGGAAAAATAACCATATATTTTCAGCAAGAAGTATATGCACGTTGCTTTGGTTCCAAAAGCAAAGTGAAATATGAGAAAATTGTATTGACTTGCTAATGTATTACAAAAAGCATTTACATTTTTAGTAGGCTTCCTTTTTAGCTTTTAATTTTTACTAAAAAAAAAAAATGTCCTACTTTCTGGTCTATTAAAAGAATTCTTCACTTCTTCATTTTAATTATCTTCTCTTTAGCCTTTCTTCACTTCTTAGTATGACAGGAAATTATTACTCCTTATGGAGAATGTTCTTTGATAAATAGAGAGGACCACTACTTTAAAGCTGCATTTAATTCCTCTTACTTCCTCAGTCTGAACCAGTTTGCCATTGAGCACTTACTCTTTTGAAGGAGTTTTGTACATGAATCAAATTTCAAGAATCAAACCCACATTATTAACTGTTGTCATAAAAAATGAACCTCACTATGAACTGAAGCAATAGATGCTGAAATCTAAAAATCTGAAGCCATTAATGGATTTGTGTGTCACTTCCATTACAATTTTCTTACATGACCTCTACAAAACACCACTTGGTCTAAAGCAAAGGACAAAGTAAAGCAGGCACACAGACTTCTAGGACAGCATTCTTTAACTTTGTTAAAACCGTTCTTAGAGTTTTATAAGAAGCAGTTTTATAAGAAGCAGATGCAGCTTCTTAAAACACCATTCAAACTGAAGGTTTGTCAGATAAAAATCTTCTCCAGTCTGTTACCTGTCCACAAAAGTTGATACATTTCATTGTTTTCAATTACGTTCTGTGGAAAGTGGATGAGTGGATGAGTCTGACAGTGTCAAGATAACGGAAAAGTGTTTAAAAATGAACAAATGTTGTTAATGATTTCTATGTCTGATAACTAAAATTGGAATTTTAGCTTCCTAACAAAGCCAGGAAACTGCACAGAACTCAGTAAGGCATCAGATACAAATAAAAGCTCCCTACTGCTCAATAACCACACTGAAATTAAAAAAGCAGAAGGAGAAGCTGTTTTCTGAAGACAATCCAGGTGTTAATCATACAAGAAAATAGCTTAAATCATAGCTTGCTCTTCTCTCAACTGTGTGGTTTTGTTTGTTTTTTTATTTGCTTTGTTTTAAACAAAAGCTCACCTTTTCTCCCAGCAGTGTTTACATTTAGGTAAGGCAGCGAATTCTTACTTTTTGACACCGTTCCCCACAACATTCTCCTCAAGAAACTGGCTGCTCGTGGCTTGGACTGGCGTACGCTTCGCTGGGTTAGAAACTGGCTAGATAGCCGGGCCCAGAGAGTTGTGGTGAATGGAGTCAAATCTGGTTGGAGGCCGGTCACTAGTGGTGTCCCCCAGGGCTCGGTACTGGGGCCGGTCCTCTTTAATATCTTTATCGATGATCTGGATGAGGGCATCCAGTGCACCCTCAGTAAGTTTGCAGATGACACCAAGCTAAGTGCGTGTGTCGATCTGCTCGAGGGCAGGAAGGCTCTGCAGGAGGATCTGGATAGGCTGGAGCGATGGGCTGAGGCCAACTGTATGAAGTTCAACAAGGCCAAGTGCTGGGTCCTGCACCTGGGGCGCAACAACCCCAAGCAGCGCTACAGGCTGGGAGATGAGTGGCTGGAAAGCTGCCTGTCCGAGAAGGACCTGGGAGTATTGGTTGATAGTCGGCTGAATATGAGCCAGCAGTGTGCCCAGGTGGCCAAGAAGGCCAACAGCATCCTGGCCTGTATAAGAAGCAGTGTGGCCAGCAGGTCTAGGGAAGTGATTGTGCCCCTGTACTCGGCTCTGGTGAGGCCGCACCTCGAGTACCGTGTTCAGTTTTGGGCCCCTCGCTACAGGAAGGACATGGAGGTGCTCGAGCGAGTCCAGAGAAGGGCGACCAAGCTGGTGAGGGGTCTGGAGAACAAGTCTTACGAGGAGCGGCTGAGGGAGCTGGGCTTGTTCAGCCTGGAGAAGAGGAGGCTCAGGGGCGACCTTATCGCTCTCTACAGTTACCTTAAAGGAGGCTGTAGAGAGGTGGGGGTTGGTCTGTTCTCCTACGTGCCTGGTGACAGGACGAGGGGGAATGGGCGAAAGTTGCGACAGGGGAGTTTTAGGTTGGATGTTAGGAAGTACTTCTTTACCGAAAGGGTTATTAAGCATTGGAACGGGCTGCCCAGGGAGGTGGTGGAGTCACCATCCCTGGAGGTCTTTAAAAGACGTTTAGATGTAGAGCTTAGCGATATGGTTTAGTGGAGTACTTAGTGTTAGGTCGGAGGTTGGACTCGATGATCTTGAGGTCTCTTCCAACCTAGAAATCTGTGATACTGTGATACATCATCCTGTGTTTTCAAATCTCTCTCATGCTGTTTGTCAAACTGTCCTAAAATGTCATGTCATAATGATCTAGTCATGTTTTCTACTTCCTATGCAAAGCTGCAGATGTCACCTCAACAAGTATCATAAAGGAGTTTTTCCATATCTAAAGCAAATTCGTCTACAATCAGTGTCAAAACTAACAGCAATATGGGAAAAATTTATTTATGTGAAGTTTAAGTCCTTGATAAAAGGACTGAGCCATCAGAAAAAAAAGCTGAGCCATCCCAGCCACACATGTGGCTTGTTTGCAGAGATGAGCCCAAAACAGCAACACTTCACTCCTGCAGGACTCTTCTACGGGGAAGCTCAAGAGCTGAGCGTACAGGGGGAAGGATCGGGCCCAGAATTCAACTTTGCCTCCAAAAGGTTATCCATCAGCCTTCCATCTAGGCCACCATGACTGCTGCATTTGAAGAAAGCATTAAATTGGTCATTTTCGGATTTTTTTTCTTGCAAGCCTTAGAAGACAATCAGAACTTTTTAAACAGAAAGACTAGAGCAACCAAAGCCTTTCTGGTTTCAGATTTTAGATGTTTTTAAACTATTTAGGTTGCCACCCAGAAGAGTTCTAAAACACAATCCGGATTTTTCCCTGTGTCAGAATATTATCAGCTTGTAAGTGCCCACGTATTTGTTATTACTACGTTTAATTTCCCAGAATTTGGATACCATTCACCTGTTTACCTATAGAACACCTTCCATTGAAGTAGTGTGATCTCCTTTACAATAGGTTTTGCAAACAGCACATAAAAATTAATTTCTCTCCCTAGACAGGACAGAGGCGTTATAGACCTACATACTTTCTTAGAAGGTTCCTTTCAGTGCTTGCATTTAATGCTTCCCTACAGATGAAGGACTAGAAACACACACAGACTTCACTTTGAGTGTAAAACAGATCTGCAGAACTCATTTCTACTTCAAGCTACTGTGCTAAGTTACATTCTGGCACTTGTTCTTGTAATGCCATTCACACTCCCTACAACACTACAGCTCTAACGGATGCTCCTGCAAGATGCAAATAAGAATCCCAAGATCCTTGGGGCACCACACTATGTTAGAGGCACATTAAGGTCAGGTTTATTTTGGAGGGGAAAGGCCTACTCTTATTCCTGAAACCCCTTATTTTTTAGTTTTCCTACAATAGCAGATGTGTATTACTAAAATTAAAATAAATAAATAAATAAATAAATAGATAGATCCAAACTTGCTTAAGCTACCAGGCTTAGGTTTACTGGGCTGTAGGGCTTCCACTTCCATAAACTCACAGGGCATTTGAAACTGAGTATTTCATAGAGAAAGAGGAACCAGAGAAGCTGTTCTTTCTAGCTCACCCCTTTGTTATGTGGTAGAAAAGGAAGGTTACATGTGCTGGCTAGCATTATACTTCCAAATCACTTCCCCTTCCCCAAGGGATGCTTTATGAAGACAGAAGAAGGAAGAAAGAGAGCACTGTCCCAAAGACCCACATTCTGAAAAACTATGTGACAATGCCAAGAGAGAGAAAAATGAGATCACTTCAGAATACTCACCTTTATTAAACACATTTTTTCTCTGCTTTCAAAACACAAGTGCCCATCGCATCCCATCATTCTTTCAAAGTCTGCCAATGGCCTACTTTGGCAAATAAACAGAAAGAGGCCCTGCCACCTATCTTTGGACAAATTACACTTCTACCTTACACACTGAACCTGTTTTATCACTACATCTGTACTAATAAAGAGGTTTCTCTTTACTGTAGCAGTGAAAGTTACGTCTAAAAAATTCAACCTCCTCATGCCACCGCTATCTAGACTCCTAGAAGTAAAACTAAATGAAAAAGCGTGAGCAAAGCAATAAAGATCTGCAGACAAATCTGAAAGCACAGAACAGAAATCTCACGCCTTATTTAAAAGCCAGTAGACAGTATAATAATAATAAAGAAGTATAAGATTTATTGAGATATTCTGGTTGAATTGCAAAAGCTAGGTGATTTATAATTAAAATATATAAAAAAACCACTGATTTTGTTTCTAGATGTTTGTCCTCTAAGAGAATATCAAGAGTTCTGTTGTCTCTCCTGCATCCCCCCCCCACACACACCCATATGTATATATATTGAGAGAGTGAAGCACATGCTCATGAGCACTCTCTGAGGGGGTGAAGAAGGAGAGTGAGGACACACACCTGTACTCAATAAACAAACCATAAGGAAATGCTGTCTTATTTCTTCAGGTCATTCCAATGGATTTTAAAGAAACTTACTGCCTGGAGTCCATAAAAAGTCTTTGTCCCTCTGTCTTTTCAGAAAGGTGCAGTAGAGTGCAAGAAATACAAGAATAACAAACAAAAAAAGCCAGTACAGAGTTTCCCCATAAACCTAATCTGAACCTAATGTAGCTTGCATAAACATTCAAACAACTAATCAAAACATAATACCCAAGTTCTGTTTTCCCTCATGCCTTACTTTCCCGTAATACAGGTAACAGCACTTTTCCCCAAGCTTATTTGGCCAAAGTCTATCGTAATGCTACAACAGTAAAATACTATGATGTGAAACAAATTGCTCACAACCCTGATGATTGAGTTCATGTTTATATGTTATCAGAAATGCACTGGGATTTACTTCTACTCCCGGCTGCAGCCTGCTGGAATTCTGCCTCTGGCTTCCATTCACACAGGACTGGAGCTCACCATGGGAAACCTCACTGGCCAGCACCTTGTTTCAATAGCTATGAAACACACTGCACGTTTTGATGCCACGTGAAGAACAACAGTAATAACAGTAAGTCAGCCTTGCATAAAACACTTAAAATAAATACATTAAGATCTGCCTGAGTAATCAAGGGCGCTGAATACTGTTTAGTGCTTGTGACCACCAGCGGTATCATATCCAGGATACAACGCTAATTTTAGACTGCTGGATGAACGCCACCATAGCATGTGCTATTTATACCAAGTTTTGACATGTCCATCCCATGGCACATCTCCACTTCTAAAGTGGCACTGTGAAGTTATTAAAGTTTCCAGTTACGACTTGGCTCAAAACTGTAAAGTACTACAAACCTCTTTCACAAAACTCTTCTGCATATTCTGATTATCTTTACACACATTAGAACTTATGAATAAAACCAAAATAAATATCTGAGAAGAGCATAATCAGCACAGGACAGTTGTGATTTATATTCTTGCCCCCTACCCTGAAGTCCTTCTCACCAAAACCCAAAATAGCAATGTTTAGAATCATAGAATCATTAAGGTTGGAAAAGACCTCCATGTATTGTTGCAACTTTCAGTTCAATGCACAAAAAAAAAAAATCATAAATAGCTTTCACCTTACAGGGAGACTATTCCAGTAGTGTACACTATACTGACCACAGCTACTTCTATCTTACTGAGTGAGAACCATAAATACAATAAAGAAACGTGATAAATGTATCACTATATTCCACGTAACAACATGGGTGTTGTTATCACCACCAGTTATCACGTTGCAATTTAGACCTATAAATCACTGAGTACATTGGACAATACAGTTTTATTTAAGAGTTTATACTACAGAGCTGCTGTCTGCTTTCCCAAGAAGACAACAGTAACCAAGGTATGTGGGCAGCAAGTTTAGGATGAGCTTTATCAATTAAGATTTAAGATTTCTACATCCCTACTTACATGCAATTTTTCCCTTTCCTGACACATTTCAATGGGTGGACAGACTGTACGGCAAGTTGTCTTCTGTTATAATAGATTAATACATTTTTAATCACAGCGATTTAAATGCGAGCATGGTATTTGACATACAACCTGAAGCAAATAATAAGACGTATCTTCTGCCAAAATCTCCAATGAAGACAATCCCAATAGTTAGGAAGAAATGTCAGCCAGAAACAGTTGCATGAAGCATGAAAGCCCATGAGAAGGAAAAAGTCTTTATTTATTAAATTAAAGGCCACTTTTTCCATTCTAATACTTCTGCTCTGTTTTTGTGGGTTTTCTCAGGTATGCTTAATTAAACCCAGTCATCAACACCAACTTTGTTCAAAAGAGCAATTAATGAATATGGCAGAGAAGCAGCTTAGCCCTAGAGGAGTCTCTGACATTTGTTCACCATAAAGACTGTTCATTAATTGCTCCCTTTGTTCTAAGCCTCTTAATGATATTTTTGACACAGCACTACAACTCATTGTGACTTATTCTTCACAGCTAGAGACATCTGCACTATGTTAAGTTAATAAAACTA
Source organism: Anser brachyrhynchus (assembly GCF_964034855.1). NCBI lineage: Eukaryota > Metazoa > Chordata > Aves > Anseriformes > Anatidae > Anser > Anser brachyrhynchus. Next base: position 85,774,131 of record NC_137695.1, on the reverse strand, counting down.
CCTTTGAAAGATTTTCAAAACGATATTTAAAGACACGGGGTGGGAGGGGGAAGGTCTGGACATGCTGACAGTGGAATAAAAAAAGCTATACTGCAATTTTTACTATTATCTACAAGTATGCTTTGTACTATAGATAATTTAAGCAAACATTATGTGTTCTATATTTACCATAATTAATAAATCTCAGGCAGAAGTCCACAATGCTATCTCAGCCTATTTAAACTGTGACCCCATACCAAACAGAACCATAACATTTCATAGGTCTTCTGCTGATAGTAAGCTCACAGGTGACTGAGGACTGGCTAATCAATTGCTTTAGTAAAAACAACTGCCTTCCCGCCCCACCTCCCCTTCCTCTTCAAGAATAGAATGTTTAGAGTCTGGCCCTGGGTTACAAAGGAATGATGCTGAACCAAAGATCTCTCTCCAAGAGCTAAAAAAAGTTATTGCCATTTCACACTGACTTCTGGAACCCAAAACAGATAACCAATGCCATCCCATAAATCAAAGCATGAACTGAGAGTGGCCCGTATCAGTTTTAAAAATTAACTTGTTTACCTCCATAATGTCCATAACCTCAGATAATCCTCATAAATGATAGAGTTCTACTGCAACACATGTAATAATTCACAGAAGAAACACAAAGTAAAAACAATCTGCATGGCAAGTTCATACCTGGAGGACAGTTGAAAGCCCTGTAGATCCACAGCTCTTCAACGTGCAAATGAAAACAGTGTTCATTCTCAAAGCTGGTGACATTACTCCAGTTATCCTGACCCAGTTTTCCAATTAAAGGTTCAGTTTCTGTAATTCATATTTAGCAACTCCTCCTGCATGCCAGTTATTTACATCGACACTGCCATAGAGTTCCATGCAGTCATATGTGAGATATTTAACACAGAGTTCCTTACATTAGCTAATTGCATACCTTTACGTACTTAAGGAGTATAGCAGCAGTGAACACAGCAGCAACCTGGTTTCATGACCTACTCAAGAAGGAGTTAGGACCTGTGAGCAGCCAGGGCAAGCTGAAGAGGAGCCCAGGGCAATGCTATGAGATTGAGTGGGGCGCAGGGTACACTTGTGTGGAGGAAAGAAGGAAGAAACACTTTCACAATTCTGCAATTGCCCTTATCCAGCCTTCTAGCACCCACCACACTGTTTTCATACAACAGTTTTGGCTCTGGTTTCTTCTGAAACTTCCCATTCCTACGCATCCAGCACATCCTCTCTCCTACTTCCGCTCCCACCTCTTACTTCTACCAGCTGTTCCTCCCACCTTGCCTACTACCTACCTCATTATCTTTACTCCCTGAATGAGGCATTTAAAAAACACACACCCAACAGCAGTTGCCCTTCTTTGTACTGAGCTTCAGGACATGGAGCAGCAGGATAAAGGCAGACAGCAGCATGGATGCAGGCAGGCTCCTGTCACTCCTGCTTGTCCAGAGACCAGCAACCAGAAGACACTCAGCATGGGCTATGGGAATGCCAGAAAGGTGACCTACCATGTCTTGGATGTGACAAAGGTAACAGGATCCTCAGCACACCTCCTGATTTCTAATTCAAGGCTGAGCTTGCAAAGAACTTGCTTTCAGAAACAATTTTACCTGCTAGGATACCATCTTGGCTGACTTGCTAGAGAGCAAAAGCAGAAAAAAAAAGTAATTTCACCAAGATGCAAAACTCACAACAGGCTCTCATCCTTAATGCATTAGTTGGGTTGGGATGAACAAACTAAACCACCACTGCCATTCAGACCATTTTACTTCTACACAGAATAGAATCACTTGAGTATCTAGAGAATCATCAGTTCATTAATGCATTTACACATGTATTACCTACTAGAGGAACGCAGAAGTGCCCTGGCCTCCCTTACATTAGGCAGTGTCCTACACATGGCAGGTCTAGCAGAATTCAGCCAAATTATTAAACAAAACAAGGGATATTCCAATTGTTTTGCCTTAAGACATGCACAGAGCAAAAGAAACTCTACAGAGCATAGAAGCTCATTTTATTAATATTGCTAAATATATAATATATACTAGAAGTTAGATAGCAAACCCTGTAGAGCATATATTTCCAAATTTCTTTGGACCATGAAACAGTGTCAAAGTTAACTCTCAATTTTCCACCCTGCTTCATTAGTATTATGCAACCTCATCACCTAACCTTTAACTGAGAACCTTAGAAAAGCAACATACTGCCACAGTTTATCTCCAGTAATAGACTTCTATCTATTTATCACACTATTGGAACTACAGCTGCAGTTGTAAGGGAACAGAAGGTGGCATAATCTGAAGGATTTTGGAGTTAAAACATAAGTGTACCTAAATCTTACACAATAGATGGAGTTAATCACAGCCTGCAGCAAGAATGCATGGCCATATACACCGTCAAATCAAAGGCAAATTGGAGAATTGCTTGTACTTAAAAAGTTTTTATCAGTTTTCATGAAAAAAAAAAGTATATCAGAACTTCAAACTTCTATGTACAATCTTATTACTGTAGCCCAATTAGTTTGGCTATGTTCCTGGTCTGAAGCTGTTCATTAATACAGCTTCATAATTTACCAGAATCCTACTGTTTCACTAATATCTTCTAAATCCAGCCAAATCACATCTTGACCTTTGCCTTTAAAAGATCTCACGATAGCCATTGTGAAGTATTAATTTAAATTACATTTCTTTTGTTCATTTTTCCCCTTACTGTTAAACTAAAGTTACTCCATTCTTCCCTGCACTCCAGCTTGCCAGAGAAAAGTTTATGAATTTTAGATAGTACACATAATCAATATTTGATGCCAACATTTCTTTGCTCTTCAAAGAGATGAGCTCTTCAGACCTCAGACTAAAACTATCAGAGCAGCGTTCTGATCTCTATTTCAATTCACTTTGTCTTCTGGCATAGTCTTGTGCACTAGCCACTGGACTGAAGCTGACCAGTTCTTTCCTTCAGACAAGCTTGTCTGTCCTTCCACTATTGTTTGCTTTTGTCTGGGATGCTACTGCAGCATTTTGAGTCAAGAAACAATGGGGGTATACAATCTAGCCAAGACTACTTTGTGACAAACTGGAATAGACCATAAAATTTTGGACAAGGAGGGTGCATGCGTGTGTATGTAGAGATAACATGTACACACAGAAACGCAGACTATACATATAGGAACTGGAAAACAAGGTTAATTTTGACCATGCATACAATAAGACAGAAAACAACTACAAATGTTTTTGGCAAACATTTCTTTAAGAAACTACTAATGTCACAGATACATTTTATAATTAACATAAAGTTTATACACCATGGAGAAGTTTTACTGTCAGAAGGCAGCACTATTACAATCCAGTCATCTAACTAGAATAATTCTGGACATCAAGCTCCATCCAATAATTCCTACACAAAAGTTATTGCTCAAATGAGTTTTGCTTATTATACCCTAGGTTTATTAAAATATATTTTTCATGTTTTTAAAGTACCTAACAACTCTCGAATTTTGCTATATGGATGCATTATACTTAATCTTCCTTTGATGTTTCAGTCTTGGGCAAATCAAACAAATCAGCTGAAAGACACAGGCAGCTTCTGGTCAACAGAAATGCTAGAGGAAGGGCAGCTAGCTAATGTCTCCAGCTTAACTCATAAAACACTGCATAAGGCACCAGAAATGTTATTTTTACTTCAACAGTTCTGTACGGAGTGTATCCCACACTTCACTTCATGTTCTGAAGTGCACTTGAATTCACTGGAAGTGGTCACTTTACACAAGCAAGTACAGACTTCCTTGCATGAACGGCGAGTCCAACAGCAGACACCTTGGGGCAAGAAAGAAACATCTCCATTCATTTTTGAACAGCCAGGCCTACCACCAGAAAAAACAATAATGGTAAATCGATGCAACAGCTTTCTCTGGCTGAGAAAGTGCTCTTGGGACCAAGAGAAAAAAAATACAGTAATCACCCTAAGTACTGTTATAATGGTGAGTACACCTTGGCAACTACTGCTGCAAAAAGAAGCTATACAAGACATTTCAGAAGACACTAATGGCTTATTCACACACCAGGTACCATTGCTAAGGCTGAAGAGATTATCAACCAGGCTTGGTCATCACTTCTTTCCCAGTCAGTTGCTACAATAACACTCCCAAATTATTTTCAGTCACAGTATGATACGTAAACTTGAACAACATAATACTAAGTCTTGTTAACTCAAATCCTTGTGACTCAGTCATAGAAGTATGTTTCGTGTAAGCATTTCAGCTCACATAAACCTAATAGTTGTAGGACTAGTTATACAGTGATGGAAATCGACTCAGATACTATCAAGAACTTGAATGTTTTTTCTCTTCTTAATGTCTTGAGATGCAGGGTGGGATTAAAAGTACTTAACATCCAACAACATTCAGAAACAGCCAAACAATTTTTCCTAAGATCGCTCATATCACTTATCATCTATCTGTAGGTTAATATAAACATTCACAGAAATACTGCTCTTCATATGAAGACTGATTTGTGGAAAATTTTTTTCCTTACGTAGAAGCAAGAACATTCAACACATTATCCATGACTTCTTATAAGGCTTGGAAAGTTTTAGTCATCAAATAAGCAAGAAGGAAACAAGGGACTCAAACATGCCACAGAGCAACACCTCCCACAATGAGGAAAGAAGGTAAGGAAAGACAAGATTTCAAAAAGTGAACGAGATCTGCTGGTTAAAACCAAAAATCTCTAAATCCTCAGGTTTCATTTCTAATCAAGTTTTCTAGACCTGATCTATTGCTACAGATACATCTTTGAAGGTGTCAGCATGCACAGAGAGCACAGAACAGCTGTGGTGTCAACTGTTGAATTTCAAATGCCAATTTCAAAATTGTCAGCATTGGCATTGCTAACAATTCAGAGCTCACTAAAGTCAAGATTACTGAGAGTAACAGGAAAAAAAAAGTCTATTATAATGTACTTTTACATGGGGAATGTCAAATCTACAAATTTAACAATTTGACGTGCAATTATGAACCAAGTCTGATTACAGCAAATAATTCACAATACATCAAAATGGTAAGTTGACCTCATGAATAGTTCTTTGCAAACAAACTGAACTCCCTATATCTGAAGTTATGAAAATACTGCATCTCCTTGTATTAAAGTGTTAGTAATATATCCCTACAAAGTAGTACTTTAAAAAAAAAAAAAAGAAACTTCTAAAAAAAATTACAGTACAGCACCTCTGCAGTTGAAATTCAAGAACAAGCTTTGTCAGCATTCATCCTATAAAAAGACTAATACGTGTTTCCTGAGAGGCAGACAGACCACTGTGGACAATGTGTTCATATAGGTATTCAAAGGAAAAATAATACATTGCTCAAGTTATTTTCAGAGCACTTCATGATTTTAGGTTTGAGAGAGAAATACAAAGACTCGAGTCAAATATCAGAATTAAGTGTTTACCTGTAGTTCAAGACTGTTTTTCTTCAAACCCTGATGCTGATTTCCTTGGCCTTCAGTTTAAATAAATTTGCAGAACAATTTTTCCTGCCAATTATAGATGAGAGCAAAAATGGCATTTTATTCCAAAAGCTAGTTGCAAACTCACTTGTAGAGAAGATAACTGAAGGAAGAAAATGAGCCCCTCCACCCAGAACATAAATTTAGTTTAAAACAACAGACAAGCACCACAAAAAGAACAGTGATTCTGATGTAGAACCTAGGTCTCGCTTTTTGCTATTGTTGCTAGCTACCTTTTTTTTTTTTTTTTTTTGATTACTGCCAGACAAAGGATGATGCCCAGGGTGCACTGCTTTATGTTCAATTTTGAAGTCATATCTAGTTCTTCAGGTAAGGAGTCAAAGTTTATGCAGACACAAAAGCAACAGAAGATCATTTGGAAAGTTTTGCAATTCTATTGGACAGTTCAGGTGAGCCTGTAGACCCTGACCAATCTTTACAACAAGTCTCCAGGGCTCACGTTAATGGCATTTTGGGACTCATACCCACATCCATCAAAAGAAGCTTTTCTCCTCACAAACTCTAACTTCTTCACCAATCACACATCCCTAAATCTGTATGCATGACCTCATGCCTTTGGCAAATCAAAGTAGATTTTCAGAACAGTTATGTCGTTTTATGCTACCAATTCCAGCAGAATCCATTATCATTTTTCAACAGAGTAAGGTCTGACAGACAAGCTCTGGAAGACTGAGCTCCAGTTTTTAACAGGTTATTACCCTGAATTTCTCCTTTTCCTGACACATTCAAGGGCAATGCAATGAGGCATTGCATCTCAGATACCTCAGTCCTCAGCAGATGAATTTAGACTCCTGGTGAAGACCAGCATATGTCTGGGTCTCAGTCCATTTGCAATCTGCACAAGAGAGCCTGTAGCATCATATAAAAATAGTGTAAAACAAGGCTATATCAATACACTTTAAATGACTGAGGCAAAATCTCCCAGAATTCTTCTACCAGTCCTAAATTTCATTGTTATTTGAGGAACTAATCGTATTTTTTTATCCACATACCCGGTTTTCCTCTCCCCTCCTTTCTCCTATGGCAATATTCATTCCCCACCCTCAGTCATGCTGAGATCATAGCCTATGGGGCCTTACTGAGATCAGCAGCCATGGGTACTTGAAAGAGGAAAAAAATAAAACATTTTTAAGAGGATCCATTCCCTAATATTGCTTACAGTACAGATCCACACAAAGAGTTACTTCAGCACAACTAAAAGGACCCAGTAGACAACTGAGCGACATAAAGAAGCAGAATAGCAAAGAATGACAAACTACAACAAAACTCTCTTACTGAGAGTATTCTCTACCTATAACTGCCTGCCCTTGGGGAACGCAGCACTCAAGGACCGCCAGGTCACAAGAAGAAGCTTTCATTAGAAGACAAAAAGTTTTCTGTTGTTGTTGGTTTTTTGTTTGTTTGTTTGTTTTCTCTAAGTATTTTAGCAAGCAAGAGAGGATGTGGATTTACAGCATCAGAAACAGGTACAATAGACACCAACACTACCCACACCAACTTTAGCTACTTCAGCTTCACAGCTAGTTCATAAGCCTGACTGTTCAGATGCCTAGCCTACCACAGGATGATATGCCTTGAAGAGCACTGTCAGAAAACAGCCCTCTCTGTTCCTTTCCAAAGCTGAAATCCTATCTGTTGGCTACACTATTGGTCCCACAGTGCAACACTGGTCAATACAGCATCAGATGCTAATAGTGATTTTACTATTATTTTGCACACTTACTTTCTCCTAAACATTCTTATTTAATATTTTGATATCATTGCTTAGGAAAAAAAAATGCTTAGAAAAAGTGAGCAAGGAAAAGTACAGACTGGAGTGAAAGAAGCTAGATAAAAATTAGAATCCTACCACCACCATTGTTTTTGATAGTAATCCAATAAAATAACCACATAACCTTACTGTGAGTTCAGCGTAAGAAGCAGAACAAGGTATAACAGATGAGAACATCAATAACAGAACCCAGATTAAGGGACACACCAGCCCAGATGCACTGGTGTTTTTTGAAGAACCTGCCAGGAAGCCCATCACAGAAAAGAGCAGCCATTGACTATGCACAAAATGCAATATCTTCCCACAGCCTTCAGTTTTGACTCTGACTTAGTAAAGAAGGACACACAAGGTAATACACGATGTATCCTCTCGTAACTGGCGAGGCCAGGAGTTTTCCTTAGTATTCAACATTGGTCCAATTGCACTTCTATTGGACAAGGTCAATAGAAAGGGCTCCATCCTGTACGCCTACTCCCACACCAGGCCATTTCAGCAGAGGTCGTACAGTAAGCTTCATAATCACTGGGGCCAATGCAAATGCTAGTGGACTTCCATTAAAAACATATCACTGAAATGATCCAGATTATGAAATGATCCAGATTATGAAGAAGAAAAAAAAAAAAAAAAGGAGTTTCTGAGGTTCTGTGCTCTGTTTTTTCAAGCATAAAAACTGCCTGATTATTTTTTTAAAACTACAGGACAAATATTCATTCACATACCTTTACCTGTAGAGTTCCCCAGCAATAGAAACAAGTGATTCAGCAACAATGGTACTTTAGGCAAGAAGAACTGAGCCCAAAATTATTAAAGTACTTTCTCTCTAGCTATACCAGACTTTTTGTTAAATTTAGTGATTGTTCCTGATTCACAGTTACAGCTAATTCTAATCTGAAAGCACATTTCAGTGGTGCTCTGATCTTCTACCTAGAGAAAAGCAGAGAAAGGAGCTCAATGGTGACATTCAGAGAAGGCGTAGGGAAAAGAAAGTGGGAAAACTCCACAATTTGCAGTATTTATTCAAGACATCCAACTTGCATTGTAAACCAACCCTGCAGCCATCACATACACCCAGTGAATGAGTTGGAGTCTATTTTGTAAAGCCTCAGAAAGCATCCCCAACATTACAGAGACACAGGACAGCAACAGGCTGCATTTCAGCTTTCTTAAAGTTATAGTTTCTGTAAGCTTCTCCTAAACCAAATACTGCTAACGAGTTGCATGTTACTGTTCGTCTAGCAATGCATTCAAAATCAGTAAGATATATGCCAAAGGTTCACAGCTATTCAATCAATGTCCTCCAAGTGAAAAAAATTCCATTACATTATTGGGTTGGTAGAAACTCCAGTCATGAAAATACTGACCAGTTCTTTCAGTAACGGAAGATCCAACAACTCCAAGGTATACTGGAGCTCAGAGAGATGTCCTGATTTCAAAAATGGGAGTAGTGAAAATCTGTGCCATTTTGTTATTACACAGAAATTTAATAACACTGATGAGCTCAACAGAGATAAGTTTGGAAGTGACAGTGCAGCTGACTTGTTACACAAAACTTAAAAGTCTGCTAAAATAAATCAAACTCTTTGAAAAGATAACCTTCAAAAAGATGTTTTTGAAATTTGAGTGAAACTCAAAAATTTCATCTGCAAAGGCCTCAATGCAGATTTTATGCCAATTCCAGCATTCTGCTACCACCACCGACAAACATCAGCTCCTTTCTGAAGTTACCTGATTTCCTAATATGCTTTGGAAAACAAATACAGCTTTCTTTCGAAGTGGTCCCTGATTTTATTAATGTATTTACACAAAAATAATGAGTATAGAGACAGAATTGATTTATGCAGCAAACAGCTGGACTGTGTCAAAGCACCTCAGAGAAGAGGCAAATTTGAGAACAAATACATGAACAAATCCACCAAACAGCAATAGATTTACATGCCTTATACTTTGGAACATACATTTCTAGCAAAATCAAGAGCAAGACACTAATTAGGCTGCAGTTTTGCGGTCATTAACTTGGTTTACATTTGCTATCTTCCTGACAAATGTTAGTCAAATGCGCTATACTTCAATGCAACCTGGCAAAGTTCTTAAACAAATAATTCGACGCACTTATGAAGCAAACTAAAATAAAATCCCCAGTCTTTTACGAAAACAGTTCGCTGTTTTAGCAGCAACAGCTTTAACAGCAAACTATACCTAACCTGCACGATTCAAGCTGTGAAATTCAGCAGGTTTCTGGAGGAATTACAGAGAGCAGACTGCCACCTGTCTTTTACAGGTCACAGCTGCAGTGCTGCAGCCTCCAAATTAAAACTAGCCTACCAGAAACAGTTGACAAAAGCTACATATCACAGAAGGGTTTGTTTGAAAATTGTTTGATAAAAAGACAAGCTATTATTTTGAGTCAGCTACAGTTTTACCACACACATTAGGTGAGACCAAATGTCTAGTTTGTAACTTCAACGAGGAACGTGTACACATGCAAAAGAGGATAAAAAGATGATAATGAAGAGAAACAGACTGATTAACAATAATTTGGAGAAAATTTAGCGTTGACAAGAACTCCCAATAAAGATCTCCATAAAACCATGTCACAGAACATTAGAACTTCCTCAATGCTGCTTCTCATAATTACAGCAGCAGCAATACTAATTTATCTCAGAAGCTATAGCAACTTCAGAGCATGTATTACCAGGTATTGAGATGATATCAAAATTTCATAAACCAGATGTTAAACCTACAGCTACGTCTCATATCACTGCTATTCAGAATTCAGTCGTTACACATATTAACTAATTACGAGGTACTGCCTCACGCTAAGTAACACGGAATCAGATTGCACACACACCCCTAGTAGCAACTGGCAGTACACACCTCCAAGAAACTGATAGCACTATCAGTTAGCCACTTACGTGTCATCCGACAGCACAGAAATGAGCCCTGGCAGCGCCCAACGAGGCAACCCTCGAATCATAGAGCACGGACAGGGTCTGCCCCTGCTCGCCCAGGCACTCAGCTGTTCCTGCGCTGAATTCCTTCACACAACTTCTGACACAGAGAATAAAGTTTGCAGGAGGCTTCAGTCGTATTTCTGTGATTTACGGCTTGTAATAAATAGTTTACTCACTGGAAAGTAATGAACTTCATTCAGTGGTAGTCCTGTACGTGTATAGGACTACATCAACACAAGTTAAAATCCACGTGGTTTCCATGAGCTGCCTGTGGGAGGGAAAAAAATACCACCACCAAAACCAAGGTTTTTTCCTTCCGAAAACAGCAGGAATAGATAGTTACCACCCTCTGCATGCCTGCCCAACAGGAAATCAGCACAACAAACCTGCTATAACCAAAGTTTATGGATCATTACAAAGTGCACAAGCACTCCTACTACTTGCAAATATTTTAAGAAAACAGCACTGGTTAAAGATTAAAAGCAATAAGACACTACTGATATCAATGCCTTCAGCTTTCTCAGTCAAAACAAAACTCTGTTACAACATCCTAAGGAAGGTAGGATACAACTTAAAAGCACGCATTTACACTACCTAGTTCAAAACAGTATTTTGTGTTTATAAACTGCCACCCTCCGGAGCCAAGCCTTTGCTCTCAGCGGGACCTCTCGCAGCTGTTCAACATTAAAATGAGGAATCAAGATGAACCCATTAGTAAGCGTAATGAAGTTAAATGCTGGCCAGGAAGGTAGGAACACAGCACAAAATACAGCAGGCTACCAAAAATCTCTCTCACCAGACTGAGCACTTAAGGCCATATCTTAGCCTTTACAAACAGCAACGTGCTTTTGATCGAGTACCCATTAGTCCCTCCGTGCAAAGACGTGACATCACCGAGTTCAACGACTCTTAGTTAATCAAACTTTTCTAAATTGTGTCAGAGCCTTACTTACCTACCAGCCCAAAGATGCCAAAAGTGCTACAGTTAAGACCCGAGTGCAAGTTCCATTAGGAAAAATCTAGTTATTCTAGTTTCACAGAGCCCTGGCTGGGCTAGCACTATCCTAGTCTTGATAAAAATGAAAATTAGAAAAGAAGCGTTTTGCTTTCAGAAAACACGCTCTTGTAAATTATCCTGAGGCTGCTCAAGCACGCTATTATACTATAACAAGTTTTCAGTTTCAGGATGCTTTCCTTGGCTGCAGTCTTGCAGATTCTCTCTTTGCCAGGGCGCGTTTGCGTGCAGGCGCTGGCAGCAGGGCACGGTGCGTTACGGGGCCGGGTGCCACTGACAGCCCCCCCCCCCCCCCCCCCCCCGGGAGGTTAGCGCCGCGACAATCTGCCCCGCACTCTTCCATCCGGACAGACACGACAAAGCCTGACAGCTGTCATTTACCCGCTGGAGTAATCCGGTGGAGCAATCCTCGCGAAATTAAAGAGCGATAGAGCGCACCGGGGCGCCTCCTGCGCGGTTGGGGAACGCCAACTCCGAGGCTGCACTTCGCCAAGTGCCAAAATTCAGGTCCGCCCCGGACCGGAGCCTCGCCAGCCGAACACAAGTACCGAGGGACACCCCAGGGGGATAAAAGTCCGGGGGCGCCCCGCTCGGCCCCGTTTTCCTTCTCCGGGACAAAACCAGCGCAGCCTTTTGGGGGGAACCCTGCTCCTCCTGGGGCTTAGTGGGGAGCTGCGCCGGGCAGTGCCCGGGGAAAGCCGGGTGCCGGGGGGGCTCCGCTCCCCGCCAGCGCCTCTCCGCCTGGCCCCCGGCTCCCCCTGCCGGCACCGGCCGCTGCGGCTCCCAAGAGCCCACCCGGGGCTCCTGCCCCCCGGGGGCGCCCCGGCAAAGCGAGGGGCTCCCGTGCAACCACTCCTGGGGGTCCCGCTGCCGGCACCGGGGACGGACGGGGTTTTGGGGGGATGCGCCAAAGCATCCCCGCGCCCCTTCCCCGAGCTCCGCACCGGGGGGGATAGGGAGCGAAGGGGGCCGGGTGGGCGGCTGGGGAGGGGATTTACCTGCAGGCACCGTAGGGCAGCGCCGTGCCGACCACCACCACCGCCGCGCCGTGCCCCGCTCCCCGGCGCGGCGCCGCCACCGCTTCACGGCGCCATGGCCGCAGCCTCTCCCCGCTCGCCCCCACCAAGTTCGAGGCGCGGCCGCCGCACCCCCAGCGCCCCTCGGCGGGGCGGAGCAGCGGCAGCCCCGGGGGGAGATGATGCTGAGGCCGCCCCCCGTCCCTCCCCGTCCCCCCGCTCCCCGCCTTGCCCCGGGCACGGAGCCCCCGCACCGCTCCCCCCCCTCCCTCCCCCTGCTCCCCCCTCCGGGCCAGCCGAGAAGTTGCAACCGGTTGAGCGAAATGTTTGCGCTTGGGGTTCGGTTTCTGCGTTTTTATTTTTATTTATTTATTTATTTCCCTTGCACTTACCGCAGCTCAAAAAAGCATGCCCCGAGGCTGCTCCCTGCGGTCGGGTCTGAGAGCAGGGGCGCCCCAGAGCAAAGCGCAGCAAACGCTGGCGGTGAGGGGAGGGCAGGGATTTGCCTCGCCCCGACAGGGGCAGCTCCGGGGGTGCTGGGCTCCTAGGGGGGCTCCCAGCCCCAAGGGGCTCCGGGGGAAGCGCTGCAGGGAGAAGTGAAGGGGAGCCAGGGGTGCGGGACCCCCCCCAGCTCTGCCCCGGACCCCGGGGGTCGCGGAGCCCGTGGGCAGCGGGAGCCCCGGCCCCTCCGGGGCATTTTTGGGAAGAATTAGATGGTTTCTCCGCCCCTTCCCCTGGAGCACAGAGCGACGTGTCAGCCCCACAGGGTGCCGGAGAGGGCCGGCGGCGTGGACGGGCTGGGGAGACGTGGCACCGAGGCATCTTCCCCAGGTACGTGGCTGAGCTCCCGCTGCGTGCCTTTCGGTGCAGCCCGCACATCTGTATTAAGGCTCAGGGTTGTTTTCATTCGTCCGTATGTTTTAATGAATGCCATCAAAGCTTTTTTTTTTTTTTCTTTCTTTCTTTTTTTATTTCCTCCTCTCTTTCATGGCAGCATTTGCATGTTTCTGCTACGAACCGCAGCACAAACTGGCTTGTGCTGTTTGCAGCGAGACCTCCATTTAGACGGCTAAAAGCAGTGAGAGTTTATTAAAACAAACAAAAACGTGGAATTGATCCACGCTAGAGTAATCCCATGAAAGTATACTTAATTAAAACAGTTAGAGTCAAAACTTATCTGCACGCCAAAATGTTGCAAAGCCAAAGAGCTTGAAACATCCAGCTCAGGAGAGAATGCAACTTTGGCTACATGATAAAAGAAACTTTTTCAAGGAGAAATGTTAATGAAAGTTTGTAATTACCATTAAAAATGAAGCTCAGGAATTTGGAACATCCTTACTGATTGTTTCTTGGTATGAAAGAAAAAAAGGCACAAAAAATACCAAAGGCCAAAATTTTTTTCCATCACAGTCATATAACCCTGAGAGTCAAGGATGTTTCTTTAGTTGTAACGATACTGTTCTGTAAGGCAGCAATGTAATGCATATTTATGCAGCATCACTTTCCTGTGAAATTTCCTCATCTCTAGAAAATATTTCTAAGAATCCATTAAACAACTGAAAAGTGCTATCAAAGTAACTGCAGATATAGGATGATTCATATACATACCCCATTAACTTATTTGCCGTGTTTTTCAAGATGTCTGTCGACATCAGAAAGTCTCATGTTTTGTCTATGTCTTCATCTATTACAATAGCTTTAGACTTTTTAAATAGGAGATACGTTTGTTCTTCTAACTGCTGAAAGAAATATATATAATATCATAATATATATATGTTATATATATCAGTATATATATATACTGATATATATATATCAGTACTTCAGCAATGAAAGGTAGGGACAGTGTAGGCAAAACCCACTGCCAGAAATAAATAAATAAATAAACAAATAAATAGCATTCTGGAGTGATGCATACTTGCATACTTTAGCCCCTAAAAATCCCTCTGCAGTTTGGCTATGAAAGAATGGGTACGCATGTTAAAACAATAAATAAATAAATAGGAGACTTTTATAGCTATAGTATGATACCTGGTTAATGATATACAGTCTGACCTAAGAAAAACTACATTGAAATCGTACTTTATATCAGCTCCAGAGGTTTTAAGTCATGTGCTTTATAACTAACCACCAACCTCAGGCAAGAGCAACGGTGAAGTCAATGATTAATGATATGCCACTTGATTTTACTTTGAGAAGCTCATGGTCAAAGATCTAAGATGTATGAAACTGGTCACGAGATCAACCATATTTGAACTAAAGCTACCAAATGTAACATAATTCAAACTCTATGTCTAAGTGCAGAGTTAAATCAGATGAGTTGAGAGAGCATGACAAGCAATTTTAGGCAAAACAATCCCTAGACATACTATAATTATAATAAACCCATGCAATCAGGAGCTAGTTCTTTGGATGGTGTCTGTACAGGTACCTTGCACTGTGGTGTCTCAGTCCCAGGCTAAGCCTCTATGTGCTACTACACCCAAAATATGAAAGGATACCCTATTGTAATCCAGATGTCTTATGCTGAGTATAGGGAAGAAAGAAGCAGCTGCTGTATGATCTAAGGAAGAAAAAAACCTTCACAGGACCAAGTCCCAGTTCCATCCAGCCTTCCTTCCAGTATGGACCTCCTCCTCCTTTGCCCTCTATTTTCCTGCCATTATATTTCTTGCTGACACTAATTCTTGATCCTTGCTTACAAGAAAAGAGAGCCTTGGATGTTACAGGGTGGCAGCATGAAGTCAGATAGTGCAGTTGGAAGAGGAAAGGCTGCACAGCACCTTCAGGCTTTCGTCCAGCTTGGTGGGAAGCCAGGTTTCAGCTCCTCCCTGTGGTGCCAGGATATAAGGAGCGTTAGAAAGCAGCAAAGGGGATGGATTTCCATCTGTTCAGGTAGGAAAGCCACAGTGTAAAGGAAGGCCTGTCTCCACACTACTCATCAAGAGCACCTTGAATAGTAGGTCTGTCTTTCATCATTTAGGAAAACAGTCAGGCACTGTAAGCACAAAGTTTGTTAGGTTAAAAGGGAAAAAAAAAAAAAAAAGAGGGAAGGAGGAGTTAGCTTCAAACTAAGCCTTGAGCTGTGCTCTATGCTTCAATCATGGTGAAAATCCCAGCTTGCTTCACAACACCAGAGTTCAAAGGCTTTATTGCCATTGCATTATTTTTTTTCACTCCATTGGAAACACCAGTTGTTGTTTGTTTTTTTTTGCAATCACATCATCTGCTACTCAGAAGAAACTCTCCCGATAACTGCAAACTCCCCCGAGCAGACCAGCAGGAGTATGGCACACGTGAACCCTCTCCCGAACCAGTTCTAAAGAACCCAGCGTCTGTTCAGTCCTGTATCTTGAGTCCACCTCGCTTATGCAGCCTTGCTGAGAGACCTGTTCATCAGGTCGACACTGCTGTCTCTTCCTTCTTTCCCACTGAGATACAGTAAAGCATTTGGCCAGCTGCATTTCCACGGTGTGAGTGCTCTGCATTCCCACCTGCATTTGGCAAAGTCAGCCTCCACGGCTGGATCACCGTGACTCTGCTGCATTTAAATGTCAGGGGCTTCTGATGTTGTTATGTGTAAAACCATGAACATCTTTTCCACCCCAGGAAAGTAGGTGACCCAGCGAATTGAAATTTGCTATCCTCAGGCAGTTCCAGCAGGGAAGTATGTTGTTAAAAAGCAGGACAGGCAAGGCTATAGCCATGTATCCCTAGTAGCATGTTCTCAGTAGCAGACATTAGACAAGTTCAGACTGAGCAAAAATTTTATTTGTCTTAGTAAAAGACACCGTAGCAATACTTGCTTTAAATCACAGGGAAATAAATGTCAGAGTTGCAAACTCTCTCCTGTTTTTGTCAGATGATTGCCTCACATTATGTGCTGTATCTAAAGGTTACGCTGTCTAGCAGCTGTAATATCTCTGAGTTAGGAACAGTGAGATGAGATTCTAAATTACTTGACTTTTGAGAGCTAGGTGTGCTTCTGATGAGTTTTTATTTACTGTTTGTGATCAAAAGAGAGAATAAAGCAGTATTTCTCATGGTATTTGTATGATTAAGACTCTTTATAACAAATGCTTAAGGTGATATTTTCAACGCAACTATAAAACAAACAAATGTGCACTTGCATTTATAAATGTGTTCTATGAGCTCATTTTGGTAATTGCTTCTTTCTTTTCATTAAAGTCTCTGACAGATAAGGCAGTTAAAGGAGTTGTTATATCAGCATTAAATAAGGGCCGTCTAACTTCAAGTCCTTAAAAGCAGTCGGATATTTGGTGAAAATGATGAATTCTGAGGTACTGACTCATGTGACCTGAAAATGCCATCCATTTCCTGATTCACCTTCATATCATCTCTAGGAAAAGAGGAATATTTTACAATGAATACCTGCAGTCAAACAATTTTTTGTGTCTGTGTTTTTCTGTCTTTCAGCCACTTCTCTGAACTGACGTGTTCAAAATGAAGAGCAAGAATGAAGGTGAGGAGGTCCTTACCTGCGAAGGTGAAAATGAAGAACGCCTTGGATAAATCAAGAAATGCAAGGAATAGAAATAATAGGAAATATTTATAACTCTGGTCTCTTAAATAGGCCAGAATTTGGACTGAATTTATGAAAAGTTACAAATCTACATAGAATCAATTACATTTGAATCTAGATTCAGGAATTTTTTTATTTAATACATTATAAAGATATCAGTATGTCTTTACCTCTCCTTCGGATGATAATACATTCTGTTGTCTTCAGCCTTGCACAGATTTCTTATATAGGTTAATTTAATTTCATCTTAATTTTTTAAGCCCAAGACACCTCCTTACATCAAGCTAGGGTGTGAATTTAGCAATCCATTAGTTGGTTCCTCTCTGTCTGCAGGTCCATGATCATTAATAGTGGAACCCTGTGTTTCTATGTCACCAGCAGTACGAGTGGGATTTGGACAAGGGGTACATACATATGAACTTATCACTGACAGATGTTGAAAGCACATAATATAGAGCTTAATTAGACTTCAGGCTTTTGTGCTGGTCGTTTAGGGGCAGTGTGGGTAGAGATGATACTTGGCATAACTCCTGCCTTCACAGAATTAGAACATCACAAATTTTAGAAGAGATCTAAACCAGCTGTGTAGCCCTCATTCTCAGGCAGTATTTCTGTGGCACTCTGATGAAGCATTAATAGCCCTAAATCTGATTTACCCCATGAAAGCACACCAAACAAGCAGTGAGCGGCAGGCAATTAGGAGCGCTGTGTGGAACGGGACAGCAGAAATGGAGGTTACAGGTCCAATCCTAATGATATTTTCCACTCTTGCTCCTACACTCTGTTCAGTTGCCTGTAAGGAAAAAATAAATAAATAAATAAAAATAAACTCGATTGTATGATTTGCAACCAGTCTTTTTAGTCTGGAACTGTTAAAACACAATGCCTAACAATTTGAAAGTTTCTATAGAAATACTGTTAGGCAAAGACAAAAGAGAAAATAAATTCAAGCTAATTAATGCTTATCATTTAGAAACACATACACACACACAAAAAAAAAAAAAGCCTTTTGAGTTTACTTTGCTGACTACTTTCATACTAAAACATCCACCTCAAAGTCTGGTCTTCTGTGCCATCATTAGTCTAATTCATAGCAGAATAGGGCGATAGTAGTGTAATGAGGTGCCCACTTCATTCCAGATTTGAAAGGAAGCCCAGCAAGCAGCTCTGCAAAGTTTTTGCTGCGCTTCTGGATTTAGCAGCTCTGTTCTGTCTGTCTGTGTTCAAGGTCAAACATCTAAGTGTCAACCATATGCAAGGGACATTGCCCTACCAAGTGTCTTTTATAACAGCAGATGCTGCAGGCCGTGAATTACGGACAGTGGGTATTGGTCTCACATCATTTATTAACTGCTGTTAATAACCCTGTTTACATCTGATCCCTGCCCCAAATCCCTCCCATATGGTGCACATGTATCATTTTCTGATGTTTTTCAAAAGTCACCTATCAGCAACACGAAGAACAGACCACAGGTCCAGTGACACAACACCACCACTGTGCAAGATCCGCATTGAACTAAACTCTCTGCAGCTGTACTTGTAGCCTTTATGCAGCCTCTGTCCCAAAGTGATGCTCAGAACAAAGGCATCCCATCACTTCCTAAGTGGTTGAGAACTTCGTTAGAAAAGTATAGTGCATCTGTTCATTGCAGCCAGTCCATTTAACAGTGTACAGCCATTTCCTATTATACGTTCTTCTTCCGTTAAAATCTGCATAAGTCAACCCACATAATGGCTTTGTCAGGAAGCTGTCATTCCTCAATGAGAGAAAATAGGAAGCAGCAGTGTCACAGGAAGGTAGAATTAATATGCGCTGGGTGATCCTAATTCTAGTGCTACCTAACACTTGAGTGTTTGACTTCTTGCCCTTAGCTTTCTGCTAACATCAGATGTTGGGTATGAGTTGAATTATTAAATTCATTTAATATTGCTTTCCATAGCCTGAAACAGTTGTAATCATCAACATTATTTAAATCAGATCCATTGTATTCAAAATGTTTTAATTGATTTTCTTTGTATTTGATTAATAAAAACTGTTCCATTGAAAATACTGTGGGTTAATTATTTGTAGTTTTGGCTGGACAAATGAATAGGTGAAGGAGACTGCTCTAAAGCACAGAACACCAAGCCTGAGTCAGCTCCAGGAACTCAGAATTTGATTCTCCAAACCCAAAGTTTCAGAAGTCAAGCCTCCTTCCGAAAGACTTAGCAGGAGGAGAGATGTTCAGCCATACTGTCAAAGAGCAAGAACCATTGTGTTGTTTTTTTTTTTTTCCAGTTATCCCAGCTCCACTGAGATTACCGAGGTTTTATTTTTTCTACATAAGGAGATTTGGAGTTCATATAAGAGACCGTGCTAGATTAAAGAAACTGAGATTAAGTTAACCTTGTAAGTCCATCATTGTGCTTTAAATACTACCAGAAGACACAAAAAGGAGACCGAGATTATAATGTGTACGCACCTTGAAGTACCTCATCTCTAATGGACTTCCTCTATTCAGAGCAGAAAGTGGGGGCCTGTGAAGGGGTAAGTATGTGCACCAACCTACATATCAAAATAAGGCTGGTCACTGTTGCTTTCTTCATCAGCCATATGTTTACAAAGACTTTAAAGGCTGAAATTTTTAAAGTGGTTGTAGCATAACAAAACCATTAATTTGCATTAAAGTGACAGATTTCAATTGGTTTTGGCAGCTGTGGACAGACAATCTAATTAAAAAGACAAGAGTGAAGCAGACCAAAAATACATAAGAACT
Source organism: Anser brachyrhynchus (assembly GCF_964034855.1). Lineage (NCBI taxonomy): Eukaryota > Metazoa > Chordata > Aves > Anseriformes > Anatidae > Anser > Anser brachyrhynchus. Next base: position 85,754,557 of record NC_137695.1, on the reverse strand, counting down.
ACATGGCTAGTGCTGTTGTCTTTATTCTGATAAACAGTTCCTTCTGTTACCAAAAAGAAAGTGTTAAAAACAGGACTCAGTCAACAAGTGTTGGGGGGGGGGGGGGGGGGGGGTTGGGGGGGGAACTTCCATGATCTCAACAAAAAAAAAGGAGTCAAAAAATAGCATTTTCATCCAACTGCAGCCCAAAGCAAGCAGGCACTGGACATTGTAGGTGATTGGCAGCTTCTGTTTGTGGCATGATCAATCATCTAGCAAAAAATAAATAAATATATCTATTCATTAGCATCACGTTCTGGAAGGGTTTTATGAACCAATTTCTCCATGGCACAGAAGCAAATGCAACATTGTAACTGCTGTATGTGGAAGCAAGCAGCTCCCTGAGAAGATCTACTGAAGCCTGCATTCCCTAAACTGTCTCTTATGTCTGAATAGTGAAACCCTCAGAACCTCTTGCTTTCCATACACTCAGAAATATGTGCCCTACACCTTTTTTTATTAGATATATTATTTTTCTGAAACTACAGCAACAAAGCAAACATGTATGCCCAAAGTATAATGAAAGACCAGCAAATAAATACGTTCTATCATCATCTTTGTTCTCCCTGATTTCCCTTCTTCTGATTTGTGAGGCACCACTGTAAGAGGCAGGGACAACAAGGCCGAGATTTTTGTATAGGATAGCCACATGTAGACAATCTTTTTAAAGAGAAGTGGTCTCAGTAAGCAACCTCACTTAGAGGAACTAAGCGGAGAGCAGCTCCAAAATACAGATGGTAAGTTTTGTCACCTTTTTGCTGGTTCAGGAAGTTCAGAGTAGTAACTCAGGTTTGGTCTAGGTGTATTAACTATTGGTTTTCTAAACTACTCAAACTGTTAGGTTTTTTTTTTTTTGGTGGTGGTGGTGTGTTTTTTGTTGTTGTTGTTGTTGTTAAAGAGGGAAGAGATGTGCTACAGTTTGAGGCAAAATGCACATCATTTGGAAAAGTTTTTTGTGACCATTTGCTTTCAATCTGCTGCTGTGACCAAAAGAAATTTGAACTGATAAAATACGGCTGTTTATATAATTTTATTTCTCAACATCTGAGGAAATTACAAGACTAACATAGTTTCCAAATACTTCTATTCAACATTTAACGGCTGATGTTCCCAGGGTCAGCAGGCATGGAGGTGGGATGGGGAATGTCTGGACATTCTTTACAGCACAGTACCAGGAAGAGCCTTCACGTGGCTAACTCAACAGGATTTTTCTTCCCTGCTAGATGCAACAAGAGCATCTATAAACATTTTTGAAGTTTTGGTCAAGAGCAAATACTTGGCAAAGATTGTTCTGACTTCACTGGGAGTGAGAACAGGTTGTACCATTTCTAGGTTGATATGACCAAAAGCCTTTTAAGGAATTAAAGTGCCTACATTTTCTTGCACACCAATAGGATTTGCAATTAGAGGAACATTGTAGGTACTGTAAATAAACAGAACTCAAAGTTCCCACTATATTCAGTGACATCTTGAAGTACATTGCAAGTCTTAAAAGTGACACAGTGTGAAAAAGTACCATCTAAGACTGAAGCAATTATATTCTGCTTGGAATTCTTTACGAATAAACTGACAAAACAAAATTCAAATGCATATTACATATAGCAATATGACTAAAGAAATCAGCAAGGAAAGACTTAAAGGGTAGCAAAATACTCTTTGGATTTCTTAGCTGACAACAGGAAAGCAAACCATACTTTTCTCATTTTAAATGATGTCTTTCCTTTCAGTTCTACTATTCAGATCACTTAGACAAAAACACAGATAAATAACCTATATTCTATGTTTGATAACTGTGCCACACCAATAGTACAGTTTGTTTTTTATCTGTTTAAGAGCACCACAATACTGGTTGCTGCTGACACTGCATCATCATCTATAAATACCATGCCCTGGAAAACAACAGAAGAGTTGATGTCTCTGTGTGCATTCACTCACATTGTTCTTAGCACAACAGGACTCTGGTTTGGCTTGGATCTACCACTGGGTTTTACTGTTACATATTTAATATATAATTAATAACAGTCCTACTGTCTGATTGAAAGTTGCATGCTGTGATTACCTGGGAACATTGTTAAATTCTTCAAATGTGATAAGAAGAAGCCATAGGTGTTTAGATACTAAGGAGAGATACAGAGATCTGAGAGACCTACACCACCATCAGGATCTAGGAATGCAGCGTTTAACTATATCGAGCTAAAAGGTCCTTAGGGGTACATTTGGTTTCTCGGAAATTAGCTACCTGACAAACATGTCTTTTCTTGGTACTTATTTTCTCCTCTGTCTTATAACTCTCTTCCCTGTAACTGAAGGAAGTGCTGAAGGAATGAACAAGTCCTACAAGTCCTACTAATTGTTTTTTTTCAGTTGATTTTTTGGGGGGTAAGATTATAAACGAAAACACATTTAACTAAATCCTGTGGAAAATGTAATTTGTTATGTCACAGCAATCACTCAGCATGTGTGCAGCTGGGTTTGATGATACCAGACCCTGCTTGTTATAAAATCAATACCAATGGCCTCAAGAAAGGAAGGGAAAATGAAGAAAGACTGATGGTTTGCGGGCTTAAACCAGTTTAGGTCATTGGGAACTAAAAGGGAGTATTTTAACTTGCCAATGAATTACTTTTTCAATGCCAAGACCAAGGAGTGGAAGCCAAATTAATGTCTTCCGTCTCAATTCAGAAACATTCCATGTCTTTTACCAAAGTCCTTTGGATTATTACAGAATAAAGAAGGGGGAAAATGTGCTATACATGTAAATATATATATATATATATATATATATATATAACTTAAAACACTTCCTGAAAAGAATGAGAGCATAACAAGTACTAAACACAGGATTTGCAATGAAGCTTTCCATAGGCCAACTTTAATTCCACCCACTCAAAGGGAAGCAGTACACCACTTCTAAAAATTAATCAATGCCCTATTTGTTTGTGTTAGTTCAATTCAAGGTGACCTTATTAGAAAAGCTCCATCTTGGAAAAATCCATGGTTGCCTGGATCAAAACAGGAAAAATTTTTTTTCCTCCAAACATTTATTACTGCCAGCATAACACTGAAAGCGTAGCAGAAGCACTACAGTCACAGTGCAAACAAGTCTGATGGGACCCCTCTGAGATGTCAGCCACTAATGCTGGACCAGGAGCTCTGACTGTGCCATTGCTCCAAAACCACTTTTCTCTAAACACTGGGTGAACAAGTGTACAATGGTCTGCAAGTTCTACAAAGTAGTAGTAACAAAGGCCAATATTAAAAGAGAATCGTAACTCTTTACAAAGCTCCCCCTATGGCATCTCCTGATCGTGCTTTATAGCTGGAAGACTGAGGACTCTAGACCAAGCTCAGCTCAGCTCCACAGTTGAAAACCAAGAGCAAAGAAGGAAAACCAGAAACTCTTAGCAGAGTATATACTGTTGTGGGTGCTCACTTCTGTTTTGTGTTTAGGGCCCAAGCACTACTTGGTACAAAGGAAAAATAAATGAAAGAGAAGCAGAGATTAAAAGCAAGCAGATGAAAAAAAACATCCAGGTACAAAAAAAGGAAAGGGTAAAGAGAAAGCAAAAAGGCAGACAGCTGGCACTCTTCATTGTATGAACAAATAAATGTCTCCTCAGAACCATGCCTGAAATCCACCCATCCTTTCCCCAAAAATTATTCAGATAGACCCTCACTTAGAGCACTCAGAATCTCTAGTGTAAGAGACAGGATAGGGCAATAGTCCATCTAGCCCAAGTATTCTGTCTCCGATGTTCTCCAATTTCAATGCTTAAGGAAAAGTTTAAAAAAACTCAAACATACAGCTAGCCTCCAGTGATTTATGACTTATGGACATCCAGCCCATGGTAGGCTTCCATTTCCTTAATCTATTCTGGGTGGGGATTAAGGGGATGGATAGCAAAGCAGATGTTGTCATGGGTGTCAGCTACTGACTGTCCACCCAGAACGATGGCACAGATTAGCTATTCTATGGGTAGTTGGGGGAAATCTCAGGATTGCTTGCCCATGTCCATATGGGAGACTTCAGCTTCCCAGACATAAACTGGGAATATCATACTGCTGCAACAAGGCTGGGAAATTCCTGAAGCATGTTGAAGATAATTTCCTGTCACAAGTAGTGAATGAGCCAACAAGGAAAGGAGCCCTGCTGGACCTGCTCTTTGAGAATAAGGAAGGCATTTTGGGAGATGTGACATGACAACAGGTGGCTGTCTTGGTGACAGTGATCATGAATCAGTTGAGTTCAAAATTTTTGGTGTAAGGAGAAAAAAGGTCTAAGTTTTTGCCTCGGACATAATGAGCTTGTCAGCAGTGTCCCCTGGCAATCTGCTCTAGAGGTTTTAGGGGTCCATGAAAGCTGGTTGCTTTCCAAGAACCACCTTTTAAAAGCCCAAGAGCAGGCAATCCCACTGTGCTGCAAGTCAAGCAAGCATGGCAGAAGACTGTTCTGTCTGAACAGGGAGCTCTGCCCAAAACTAGGGCAGAAAAAGAAAATATATGAGCTCTGGAAGCAAGATCTGGCTTCACAGGGAATACAGATCTGCAGTTTGCATCCACAGGGAGAAAACAAGAAAAGCCAAAATGCAACTTGAGTTGACACTGGCCACTATGGTGTCAGAGAACAAAAAAGGGTTGTTCAAGTACATCAACAGGAAGAGGAGGTCAAAGAAAAATATTGGACTAGCACTTGAAGTGAACAGTCACCAAACAAGTATGGATGATGAAAAAGCAGAGGCATTTAATGACTTTTTTTTTTTCTTTCCCCTCAGTATTTAATAGTAATGACAGATCTGCCTGGACCTCAGACTTGGAAGACCATGACTGGAGGAACAGTGACTTTCCATCTGTGGTCACCAGAGTTGGAAGGGAATGGCTGTATCAGCTCAATGTTCATTAGTCCATAGGGCCAGATGGGATTCGCCCCAGAGGGCTGAAAAAATTAGCAGACTTTACAGCTGGATCCCCCCTCAACAAGCAAAGGTTATAGGAGTCTGGGGAGGTCTCTGCTGACTGGAAGCTAGACAATGTAATACCCATTTACAAGAAGGGCACAAGAAAAGACCCAGGAAACTACAGACCTATTGGTCTAACCCCAGCCCCTGGAAAATTGATGGGGAAGATTGTCCTGGGGCGTACTGAAAGGCATTTAAAGAACAAAACTGTTATCAGGTATAGTTAATATGGATTCATCAAGGGAAATTCCTGCCTTAGTAATTTGATCTCCTTCTATGATAAGGTCACTCACTTGGTGAGTGAAGGGAAGGCAGCGGGCGTAATCTTTCTGGATTTTAGTAAGGCCTTTGATATCATCCCTCACAGTATCCTTCTGGACAGATTGTCCAACTGTGAGGTGAACATGCCACTCTGGGTGATGAACTGGCTCAGTGGTAGAGCTTGAAGGGTTGTGACAAACAGGGCTACATCTGGCCAGTGACGTTCCCCAGGGCTCAGTTCTAGGGCCAGTCCTGTTTAACATTTTTATCTGTGATCTATATGCAGGAGTGGAGTGCATCCTCAGTATGCTTGCTGATGACACTAACCTGGGATGTGCTGTGGATTCCCTGGAGGGATGAGAGGCCCTCCACAGGGATCTAGATAGAGATCTAGATAGGGATCTAGACTGAAGCACTTGGCAATCATCATCAACATAAAGTTCAACAAAGGAACATGATGGGTTCTGCACCTGGGATGAGTACTGCCAGACACAGGTACAGACTGGGAGATGAATGGCTGGGGAGCGGCTCAGCAGAAAGGGTCCTGGGGGTGCTGGTGACAGCAGGCACATGAGCCTGCTGTGTGCACTGGCAGCCAAGAGGGCGAACTGCAGTTTGGGGTGCATTAAACAAAGCATAGCCATCTGGTTAAAAAAGGTGATTCCCCCACTATCTTTAACGTTGGTACAGACTCACCTTGAATACTGCATGCAGTTCTAGGCTTCACAATACAAAAAGAATATTAAGATAACTTGCAAAAGTCCATAGGAGGGCAACAAAGCTGGTAAAAGGGCTGGAAGGCATGTCCTGTGAGGAGAGGCTGAGGACACACGGGTTATTTTGTCTGGAGAAGAGGAGGCTGAGAGGTGACCTCAAGGCTCTCTGCAACTCCCTGAGGAGGGGAAGAGCAGAGGGAGGCACTGGGCTCTGCTCCCTTATCACCAACGACACAACAGGCGGGAACAACACAAAACTGTGCCAGGGGAGGTGCAGGCTGGACATGAGGAAAATGTCTTTACCGTGAGAGTGGTCAAACACTGGCACAGACTTCCTGGTAAGGTGGTTGATGCCCCATGCCTGTCAGTGTTCAAGGGGTATTTGGACAATGCCATCAATAACATGCTTTAACTTTCAGTTAGCCCTGAAGTGGTCAGGCTGTTGGACTAGATGATCTTTGAAGGTCCTTTCCAAATGAAATATTCTATTCTATTCTTTTTCCTGTCCTTGTATGATAGGACAGAATAAATAGTCATTCCCTATGTGCCTTCTCCAGACTTCATATGATTCTTTGAATCTCAATTTTCTGTCTTCTCAGCCTCCTCTTTCCAGCCAAAAAACTGCAAACATCATTTTAGGCTCAGGCATGCTATGGATTTCTTTTCTATTAATTCCTAACATTAAGTCCTATTTTTGAACACCACTGATATTTTCTCAGAACTGCCTCTTGCAGCTCCAGTATTTTGTTCCTGAATGACAACAGGAAGTTTAGGATCTACCACTCCCTGTGCAAAATTAAGGTTGTTTCCTTCTGTGTGCATCCCATTACACTAACATAAGTGGAATTTCATGCCCCTTCTTAACATCCATTCATGTTATATTCTGATGTCTTTTCAAGAATTTGTAGTTGTTCTTTATCTTTGCCATCCACAATAACAGTATCATCAGTGTTTGCCCAATTGCCTCTTGCAGTACATGAAGAATGACAGATGAATTTTCCTCGGATTGTATTAAAAAAAAATGCTAACATTCATCTTACAAACACCTGAGCAAAATGCTATAAAATGTTGTTCCTATTCTATTGTGATTTTTGACTAAGTTGGGAAAAAAAAAAAAAAAGTCAGGATTACTACTTTAACACAGAGAGTTTAGGATTTCTTAACAATTTTCTACTGCTTGTATTCTTTCCTCGAAGAACAGCATAACGGTCTAAGAGATTATTACCAATTCAGATCAAAATGATCATTTTGAGCTGTAACTTTAAGATTGTGATGAATACTGACAAGAATTTTTTGAGCTTGATGTAGTGACTAAAAAAAAAAAAAAAAAAAAAAAACAAGCCAAAATTATAACTGGCATTCAAGTACATTCAAGTACTTTAAACAATGGTCAGATAGTGAGCCTGGTTATTTCTAGAGCTCCACTGTGGTTACTTAGGAACTGAAGTACAATGCTATAGTCGTGCCAATGAAAACCATCAATTGTGAATGCAGAACGCCAGACTAGTTCACAGCTTGCATCAGTGCAACTCATTTCAACTTACAGTTACAGTTTTGACTGGCCACAAGTTTAAAACATACAAGGAACAGATGATTTAATTCTTTTGGTCAACATGTACTAAGGAGATTCAAATTTCAAACACAAATCTCCCAGGATATGTATTGGACGGTATTTCCCCATTCTTCTTTTTTGCCATTTCAACCAATAAATAGTAAGTTGCATTTATATAAATATGTAATTTCAAAAAAAAAAAAAAACTAACTACTATCTCAGATAGATGAGGAAACCTAACAAGTGGGTTTATGATGAAAAAAAAAAAAAGTATGATTAAATAACTCATTTGTAGAAAAGCTTAGTTAAATTCTTGATGTAATGTCTCTGGCTTCTGAATACATTAAAACAAACAAACAAAAAAAAAAAAAAGGAAGAAATCTTTATGACCAAAAAAAGAAACAAGCTGTAATGAGAAGAAAACAGAATGTTGTTCAAAAGAGCAAAAAAAAAAAAAAAAGTATCAATATCATTTCAAGGTACCCGATTCTCTTTGGATAATTCCTGTTTGCGGTGATTTAATTAATGTTGAGCTGGAAAGTGTGACTGGCTCATTGCTTCCAGAACATTATGGGCTTATAGCTGTCTGCATTTCCTTTCTCTTCATTCAGAGATTTAAGAAAAAAAAAAAAATCAACAGGTAGCACTTGAGAGATCACTTGACAGAACAGAGGGAACACTGTACTCTATGACAGTACTTAACAAGCAGCCACCGGACAGGGCTGGACTTTTAAGACAAGCTGTTTCCCTTTATCACTTTAATTCTACCTGGCCCCTGTAGAAAAGTTTTAGCTGACCAAGATTATTCTTCCTACTGGAAAGGCTCCACCAATTTACATATCACTCTTCCCTTAAAAGGCTATTAACACTGCCATTTTAGGCTAATACATAATTATCACTACCATTTTAACCACTATGCATAACTATCACTATCATTTTCTGCATGATTATCACTACCACAGAAAATACAAAAGCATAACCAGGTCATAGTTCTGCAATACTATACAAAAGAATTTCTATTTCCTCTCTTTGAAATAGGGCATTAAATCTTTGTATATTATCCATCAAATACCCTATCAATTTTAATACAATAAAGCATTGAATAAGTTAAGTAATCCTGTTTAAGAGGAAAGCATCAAACTTTCATATGAAAAGTTTATTCATTATCCTGAAACAAAAGAACATACAGTGTATGTTACGCTCAAAACGTTCTTATAGGCAGGAGGGAACATATACCATGTACATAGAACTAAGCATTTGCAGTGAACCTGACTGATATCTTAATCATCTAACCAAAATACAACTAGAAGTTATTAGTAATCTAGTTATAATAACACTGATATTTACAGCACAAAATATACAGAAAAAAAAACACAACCTCATTAATAGTAATACTCATAAAATCATTATTCAAGAAAGCTTATTAAAACTTACATTTTCTCTGGCAGAGAGACTGCAAGAAGTCATTAGAACCATCCTTATGGCCCTAGGCAAGGTGGGCTATACCTCGTGCTTTTCATGGCAGATGCATATCTGTTCCTAAAAAATCCAGCGGAGGGGGCACCACAGCCTTCATGCATCAGTACTCCTATTATTGCAGGTTTTTCCTCTCATTTATCTAAATAGCCCCTGTAACAACAGCAGCTGACATCTTCTTGTCCTAACTGAAGTGAAGAGCAGTTAATTTTCTCCTTTTTGCAGCCATATGTAATGCTTAGATGGGGTATAATCATACTTTTTTTTTTTCCCCCAGATAAAAAATCCTAATTCTGTCATCATTTCTCCTGAGGTTACATTTTCTACACTTCCAGTAGTTTGTGTTCCTCTCTTCCAGACTCTCTTTTGGTCTAATCTCACCTACAAATTACATCATTAGCTTTATCTGAAGGATCTTGGACACCACTTGATTCCAGACCTCTCCCTTACTGAAAACATTACCTTCATCACATAAGATCAAAGCATGCCTTGCTGACATGCCCTCGGGAATGAGTAGCTATCATCTCAAGTTCAATATAGCTATGACCAAACTTTCAGTCTTCACCTTCAAGCCATCTCTTTCCTGCCTTCACTCCAAATTCTCAAAGGTTTCTCACCATCCTGCCAGTCACAGGCACCCATAACCTGGATGCCGGCTTTAATTTAGACTTTCAGCTATGCCAGCAGAACTCTCTCTAAAATGGAGCCTTTTTCATCCATTCATGCTGTTAAAATTCTCATTACGGTCATAGTTATTTTACAGCTCACTTACTGCAGCATCTTGGCCCTGACAAAGGTGTTTTTGTCACAGGCATATCTGTTTATACACTGCTGCCAAGACTGTCTTCAGAGCCCAACACTTCAATAAACTCATGCAGTTCTTAGCATTTTTGACTGTTCCCCTCACAATAATTAAACAACAATGAGAACAAAAAGTAATTCATTTTTAAAGACACTGACAGCTATTCTCATTTTATGAATAATTTTTCATTTATCAAGGGATGGGGTTCAAGCTTTAATTAGTCCACATATTACCCATCTGTTTATTTGTTAAAAAATGTTTCGTCAAATCTATATCGATCTCCCTATAAACATACATAACTTTCCTCTTCCATACCCCCTTCATGCTCACCTCTTTTCTGCAGTGTCTAAAAATCTACACCCCCCCCAAAAAAAAAAAAAACTGACAATGATTACTCTGCTAGTGTGCAAGACACTAGCCCATTTAATTGACATTGTCCAATAATCTCCATGCACATGTTGGTTTGTCTTCATTATTTTGCCCTTTGTTATGGTGGACAACATCCTCTGTTACATGTGTCTCTGTTACACAGTGCCTGCTTTGTGCTTGGGGGTTCTACGAACAACAATGATAATAAAATTAATAGTTATATTGTACCATATGGAAGCTGAACTGATCTAACCCGGCAAATAAATTCCTCAGCTAGGATCTTGCACAAACATCGTGGTTTAGAAAGTTTAGAAAAGCAAAAATGTCTGCCAACATTGCAACATATTTGTGCTCATTTAGAGTTCCAGAGGCAGTAGTCCTGCTAAAACTAGTATAATTATATATAAGTGATGTTGGCATACCACATAAAATATGTCAGAAGGACAGAACCAGATGTTTCCTGGACTGCATGTCCTCAGTGAGTTTTACACCATCACTTTGCAAATAAAAGCGAAGTCCTTTTTAATGAAGTCAGTTTCTCTCTTTTTCCTGGAAAGACCACCTGTTTTCTGGTATTGTACAGAAACTAGTTCATAAGTTACCAATTAAGTTTTCAGTCACTTAGGCCTTCTAGGCAATTCTGTTATTCTGACATTGTCTATTTCTATGTTAAAAATGTCAGGCTTTGTTTGTATTGTACTCTGCCTAATTCCTTACTGCTTGAATTTAGGGTTAACATTTTAACTCATATGTGGTTTCGGAACTGACTTCTAAATTGAAGAGACAAAGCCTACTTATATAACTTTTCTTCCAACCTTTACCTGTCTTGTACAAGAAATGAATAAACAACTCCGTGCTGCTGAATAGCAGCCAAGTTACATTTGCTCAGACTTTTTATTTCAATACTGCAAGTTCTCTATGCTCTCCATAAGCTTTCTTTTGTAGAAACTGCAGTAGCCTGAATCTAGTGTGCAGGTATTGCAAGTTCAGGCTTTTGTTTTAAATGAATCCTACCCCTGTATTTTACTCATTATCTTTGCCATGAAGTCCAGTGTTTATGTTCACAGTCTCATATAACTTCCATTACCGATGCCTTTTTACTCAGACTGTAAAAATTATTTCTATATATATACAGATTCCCCTACAGTTGGTCATACAGTGATATAACCTTCAAAATCATTTCTCCAAGATCAAGATTTCCTAGAAGCATACAGATATCCTTTACTGATAACAAATGTATATTAGGTATGCTGTATCTCAAAAAGAAATACTAGTAATTAGGAAAAAAAAAAAGACAGTAAAAAGAAGCTCTTGAGGAGCTAGGCAGCATGGATTATTCTCAAGTATCATCACTTAAACAAATACATATTTCTAGAATCTTTACTGTCTGAGCATTAAGGAAGAACTCCCTCTTCTTTAACAAGGAGGGAGGTTCGAGTCCAAATTAATATATATTCTGGGACAGCCAACTGGAAGCTGACAAAAGTCGTTCCAATTTTCAAGAAGGGTAAGAAAGAAGACCGTTGTAATTACATACCTGTCAGTCTCATTTCAGTGCCTGGTGAAAATATAGAGAAGATTTTCTAGGAGTTATTGAAAACCACCTGAAAGACAGTGAAGACATTGGTCAAAGCCAACACAGGTTCATGAGGGGAAAGTCCTGTTTAACAAACTAAAATTCCTTTTATGACAAGGTTACCCACCTAGCTGACCAAGGGAAGCCAGTTGATGCAATCTTTTTGGATTTCAGTAAAGCTTTTTTCAATGTTTCTCACAGTATCCTTCTGGACAAAATGTCCAGCATACGGCTAGACAAATGCATAATATGATGGGTGAACAATTGGCTGATGGGTTGGTCTCAAAGGGTTATAGTAAATGGGGTTACATCAGGCTGGTGGTCAGTCACTAGTGGGGTTCCCCAGGGCTCCATTTTATGGCCATTTCTCTTTCACGTTTTCATAAATGACTTGGACGCAGAACTTGAAGATAGATTAAGTAAGTTTGATAATGACACTAAATTGGGTGAAGCTGCTGACTCCCTCAAGGGTGGAAAGGCCTTGCAGAGAGATCTTGACAAATTAGAGGGCTGGGCAATCACCAACAATATGAAGTTCAACAAGAGAAAGTGACGGGTTCCGCATTGGGAATGGGGAAATGCTGTCTATACATACAGACTAGGGGAAGAGAAGCTAGAGATCAGTCCCCTGGAAAGGGATCTAGGAGTTTTGAGTGACAGCAAGTTGAATGAGTCAACAGTGTGCCCTGGCAGCCAAAGGGGCCAGCCATATCCTGGGGTGCATCAGGCACAGCACTGCTAGCTGGTTGAGAGATTTTCTCACTCTACTCTGTGCTAGTGTGGCCTCACCTCAAGTACTGTTTGAAGTTTGTGGCACCACAGTATAAAAAGGACATAAAATGATTAGATAGTGTCCAAAGGAGAACTACGAAGATGGTGAAGGATCTAGAGAGCAAGATATATGAGGATTGGCTTACGTCATTTGGGTTGTTCAGTCTAGAGGAGAGGAGATTGAGGGGAGACCTCATGGCGGCCTACAGTCTCCTCACAAGGAGGGGACAGAGAGGCAGGCACTGATCTCTTCTCTGGTGACTAGTGACGGTACCCGAGGAAAAGGCATGAAGCTGCGACAGGGGAGGATCAGACTGGATATTAGGAAATGGTTCTTCAACAAGATGGTGGTTGGGCACAGAAACAGGCTCCTGGGGAAGTGGTCATGGCACCAAGCCTGCCGGAATTCAAATGTTTGGACAACACTCTCAGATTTACAGTTTGATTTTTGGGTGGTCCTGTGTGGAGCCAGGAGTGGGACTCAGTGATCCTTGTGGGTCCCTTCCAATTCAGGATATTCTATGATTCTATGACTGTTGCTTCACGATAGACATTTCCTGATTAAGTGGTTATTGTCATGGCCTGGTTCACATTGGATTCAAAATAATAGATTGATCCTGAAGTACCCTTGCATAAGACTGGCTTTCTCCTTATTGTGGATAGCTTAATTGTGCCAGAGGACTGAATCCATTGCCTACAATCTTAGTATCAGAGGTTAAGACAACCTTCCAGAAAGAATGTCTTGAAGGTGAAGATGAAACCTTGAGTTTCCTTTCTACCGCTACATGAATTTGGTACACCTGCAGCAGCTTGTATCGCCCAGTAAATACAGATATATTCCTCTGCTCTGGCCAGGCTTTATTAAGCAATGAAGTCTCATGGTTATATCTATTTCATCTTAAGTTACATAGAAAATATTCCTCTTGTTTATTTATAGATGCTGAGATGAATTACAAGAAATCCATGTGGTACAATTGCCTTAGACAAACTGAAACTATTACAATAGACATAGTTGAGTTCCTTCTTATTGTTCTTCTCTGAGTAGGAGATCAGAGGAAACCCATCCATTAGACATCCTTCCTGATATCTGCATGAATCATATAATCACAGAATGGTTTGGGTTGGAAGGGATCTTAAAGGTATCTAGTTCCAACTGCTAGATCAGGTTGCTCAAAGCCCTGTCGAATTTGGCCTTGAAGAATTCCAGGGCTGGTGCATCTACAGCTTCTCTGGGCAACCTGCTTCAGTGCCTTACCATTATTATAGTAAAGAATTTCATCATAACATCTAATCTAAATCTACCCGCTTTTAATTTAAAACCATTACCCCTTGCCATACATTCCCAGATAGAGTCCCACCCCATCTTTCTCGTAAGCCTCCTTTAAATACTAGAAGTTGCTATAAGTTCTCCCTGGAGCCTTCTCTTCTCCCAGATAAATAACCCCAACTCTTTCAGCCTGTCTTCATAGGAGAATTCTGAGATCAGACTCTTTCTGGAGAAACAGCCAACCAACAACAAAAGCAAACAAACAAAATACTTGGAGGGTTTTTGTTGTTGTTGTTGGTTGGTTGGTTGATTGTTTTTTATGATGAATAGGTCTTTAACTAGACTTCTTCACCATTGAAGCATTGATCCAAGGACAGACCATGAAAGAGAGCATTTGAGACTGGTCAGAAATCATCTCCTGAATACATTTTTTCTAAATGGTTGCTAGCCCATGGGAGATAAAGGGTAATTTGGGTTTAACAACATAGCTGATGTTGTGCCCTAAACTTAATTGCCTTTTAGGTTGGAAAAATAATGAATGGGCTCTTACATTCTTGTTCACATAATGACTTAGAGATGTATTGTCTGAGAACATCTGGTCAATGCAATTCTTTAAAGGAAGAAGGAATGTCTTCCACATTACCTTGATTTCTTTGACTCTAAAAATGTTCATGTATCATCTACATCAGGGATCAGATAGCAAGGGTCATCCAATGGTCCCAGTGAGCAGTCTGCTACACAAACCAGCAACAGAGATTTTCACAGAATCACAGAATTGAAGGGGTTGGAAGGGACCTTGAAAGATCATCGGGTCCAACTCTCCTGCCAAAGCAGGTTCCTTAGAGCAGGCTTCCCAGGTAGGCATCCAGACGGGCCTTGAATATCTCCAGAGAAGGAGACTCCACAACCTCCCTGGGCAGCCTGTTCCAGTGCTACATCACTCTCACTGTGAAGAAGTTCTTTCACATGCTGGTGCGGAACTTCCTGTGCTCCATTTTGTGGCCATTGCCTCTTGTCCTATCCCCACAAACCACTGAGAAGAGGTTGGCCAAATCCCTCTGTCTCCCACACCTCAGGTATTTATACACATTGATAAAATCCCCTCTCAGTCTTCTTTTCTCCAGGCTGAACAGACCCAGGTCTCTCAGCCTTTCCTTATAGGGAAGATGCTCCAGGCCCCGTATCATCTTTGTGGCCCTCCGCTGGACTCTTTCCAGGAGATCCCTGTCTTTTTTGTAATGGGGAGCCCAGAACTGGACACAGTACTCCAGGTGAGGCCTGACCAGGGCAGAGTAGAGGGGGAGGATCACCTCCCTTGACCTGCTGGCCACGCTCCTTTTAATGCACGCCAGTATCCCATTGGTTCTCTTGGCCACAAGGGCACACTGCTGGCTCATGGTCAACCTGTCCTCCACCAGGACCCCCAGGTCCTTCTCCTCAGAGCTCCTCTCCAGCAGGTCATTCCCCATCCTGTACTGATACGTCCGGTTGTTCCTTCCCAGGTGCAGGACTCTACACTTGCTCTTATTAAACCTCATTTGGTTTATTCCTGCCCATCTCTCCAGCTGGTCTAGGTCTCACTGAATGGCAGCACAGCCTTCTGGCATGTCAGCCACTCCTCCCAGCTTCGTGTCATCGGTGTACTTGCTGAGGGCAGACACTATTCCCTCATCAAGGTCGTCGATGAAGATGTTGAACAAGAGCAGACCCAGCACCGACCCCTGGGGAATGCTGCTAGTCACAGGTCTCCAGCCGGACTCTGCGCCACCGATCACCACCCTCTGAGCTCAGCCAGTCAGCCAGTTCTCAACCCACCTTACTGTCCACTCATCTATCCCACACTTTCTCAGCTTTGCTATCAGGACGTCACGGGAGACAGTATCGAAAGCCTTGCTAAAGTCAAGGTAGATGACATCCACTGCTCTCCCCCCATCTACCCAGCTGGTGATGCCATCATAGAAGGCAACGAGGTTGGTCGAGCACAACTTCCCCTTGGTGAATCCATGCTGACTACTCCTCATAACATTCTTCTCTTCCAATTGCTTGGAGATGGCATCCAGAACAAGCTGTTCCAACACCTTTCCAGGGACAGAGGTGAGACTGACTGGCCTGTAGTTTCCCGGATCCTCCTTCTTGCCCTTCTTGAAGACCAGAGTGACATTGGCTATCCTCCAATCTTCAGGCACCTCTCCTGTTCTCCAGGACCTTTCAAAGATGATAGAGAGCGGTTCAGCAATCACCTCTGACAACTCCCTTAGCACAGTGGATGCATCCGATCAGGACCCATGGATTTGTGTGTATTGAGCCCACTCAGACGCTCCCGAACCACTCTCTTGTCAACCAGGTGGGAGCCCTCCATTTCCCAGCCCCTTTCTCCTCCCGCCAGGTTCGAGGAGTCCCGAGGGGGAGTCCTTGAAGCAACAACTGAAGCAAAGAAAGCATTCAGTATCTCCGCCTTCTCGACATCTCCCGTTACCAGGACACCCCCCTCGTTCAGTAAGGGACTCACATTATCCCTAGTCTTCCTTTTACTGTTTGCATACTTAAAAAAACCCCTTCTTATTATCTTTTATCTCTTTTGCAAGCCTTGTCTGTGTGGGATTTAGCCCTCCTCGTCGCGTCCCTGCAGGCCCTGACAACACTTCTATACTCCTCCCAAGAGGACAGGCCCTTTTTCCACATTTCATAGACCTTCCTCTTCCTTTTGATCTTCTCGATGAGCTCCTTACTCATCCACGCAGGTTTCCTGCCCTCCTTCCCCAATTTCCTACTCTTAGGGATGCACCGATCCTGAGCTTGGAAAGCTCAGGATTTTGTGAGAAAGATGCATCTTTATGAACATTCTCAGTTTAAGCTGAGATAGGAGACATACGTAGCTATGTGACATTCCACAGCTTGAGATACCAACCTCTGCCAGCTCTGTAATGGAGGAAGGGTGATGTCTGGCTTGAGGCACTACATAAGTGCAAGCTGACATGTGGCATAACAGTCTGAAACAGTCTGAAATCTGTGGCTGACAGATTTATCTTGGGGTTACAGATGACTGTCCAGATGGACTGGAAGCCTCTCCTCTGGAAGGTATGAAATTGCTATTTGCAGTCCACTTGAGCTCTAGCGAGTGACAATTCGCTTCAGTTTTTTTCAGATTCAGCTGTTAAAAAAAGCTGAAGTTCGAGGACTATAGCGTTGTCCTGAAAGCTATGCCTTTGAGTAATTATTGAACAAACATAACTGCATTAACTCCATATGCACAAGTAGCTGATGGACACTTTTTGTAAACAACCTTAGAACTAGGGAAAGTCTGAATGATGTTACATTGCTGTGAATCACAAATATTTTATGGGAAAGAAACAGCTCACAGTATGGAAGCATGTGTCTTGAAGGAAGCTAAAAAATGTCTTTAATGTTTAAAAAGAAAGTGAGTGAGAGAGAAAGGAAAGTAATGTTACCATCTTGAGTCCAAGACAGTCCAGTTTTCTAGACTCAAAGACAGAAAAAATACTTCTTTTCTTCTGGACAAACAAATTTTTGGTAGTAGACTTTTTTTCCTTGATTTCCAAAGATATTTCCTATCAACTGTATATCCAATAAAGCAAGGCTACATTACTTTCATATACTATTCATGAAAGACATCCATGAAAATTATGAGAAAATCCACGAAAAGAATTTGCTGTTGATGACAATACCCCAAAAAGATAACTTCTAAGAATAAGAGATAACTTCTAGGACCTGACCAATGATTATTCTAGCGCAACCTCAAATAAAAGGTAAAGATGTTATCTGAAAACAAAGTTTGGGAAGAAATGTCACTGTTATTCAGCATATCAAACTTGCATTATCTTAGTTATATCACACATTGTTTGTATTTGCAAATAATGGCAGCTTTTTAAAATAAAAAGAAAATTAAATTCTTAAAGTGCAAATGGTTACCTATCACCTCAAATTGGTAAGTATTCTGCAGCTGCCTGGCCCTGGTATTTAAAGAGGTTCCACCAAAAGACCAGGATATCTATGGGCAGATATTCTTCCTGGGACTTTGCATGTTATCTGTTCAGTAGCTTAAGATGTTTATTCCTGTAAATGAGTAAAACCTCCAGTGAGTTCTCTTCAAAATTTGCCATGAACCCTTCTTCGTTACCATTATTATAGAAAATTATATGGAAAAAATAAGTAATTATAAGGACAAAACTTACAGTGTTACTCATAGAAACTTAGTTATCCTTCAGGAAATTTAGCCATTTATTCCTTTTAGCTTGACACTCAAACCTGTTCACAAAGGCAGATGCTTTCTCCTGTCAATAAGCTATATTTATACAGTAATGTTACTTTGCTAGGCACAGTTGGACTGCAATAGCAGACTACTTACTCTACTCTTTTTTAATCTGGGTTTTGGAGTTCTTTAACCCTGGGAACAGCTGCCATTAAAGAAAGCTGTTTAGCTTTCTTAGCTACTGGAATGATAATGGCTGGGGTCATTTTTAGGTGACATCAGGACGTCTTCTCTAATAGGCATCACTAACTTGTCTCTGGGACCTAAATGGATAAAAAATAATTGATAAGAAATCTCTGATCAAAGATATTTCAGTCTTCAGGATCATTACCAACTATAGACAGCGCCTCTTGCAAAGCTCTGAAAACTATTGGGAGCAATGTAAAAGCAGAACAGTCTGCACTGATGTCATGACGATAAGTTAATGATGAAGAGCTCTTGGAAGAAGCTGAAGGGCAAGTCATTGTGACTCAAGATCTGTGTCTTCTTTGTTAATTGGGTGCTCATCATCTCTGTCTCTAAAAACTTCTTAGAAAGTTCTTGAAATTGCGACCACATGAGTATTAGGCCATTTTTATTAGCGGTACACTGAAATGGGAAGAAAATTTGCTTCTACACCTTAATATACTCAGCAATAAATTTACTGTTAATAGTACTGAATAAAAGACAATTTTCACCAACAATTAATTAACTACAATCATTTTTAGAATCATGACTGCTGTTTCAGTGTTGCCACTGAAACATATGGAGATAAAGAAGTTATACTACATGTAGGGACAAAAGTAACCTTAAAAACTAAGCTGGCTGGTAAAGCAGCATCACTAGTGTCCTTACCAAAATGTCATTTTGAGCTATGTTCTCAATCAGAAAACAAAGGCAAACAGGACAAGCAATATAGAGAGAGAGATAAGAAGGTATCAGCAGAGGTGTCTTAATCCTTTACACATTCTCTACCTTTGCACAAGATGGTCAGCACTAAGAACCAAGCTGCTCCAGTTACTTTCTATTACCTGTCTTGGGAACTACATCTTTTCTGACAGCAAGAGACAGATCACAGAAGTTAGAGATAGAAAAGATTCAAGTTCTTACTTTTTGCTTTCAAAGAGCAATCTCATTTTGTTGTGTGTCGATATTTCCTTCTCCTTGGAAGAGTCTTACTGACAGATGGAGCAACTGATTTTTTTTTCCTAAAACAATTCAGATAAAAATTCTGTCCTTCTGGGAGGAGCACAAGTCTTGTGTTTTGAATGCAACTTTTCAAATCAATGGGAAGCAAAATCTGATAAGACTTTTTTTACAGAATTAAAGAAGAAATCGGAATAAAAATTGGTAGATTTTATAAGGAATTAACGCCTACTGGCTTGAGAAGCACAAGTTAGAGAATGAGCTACAGGTTAGAAGACTTTCCTATGCTCTAAGTGGGAGTTAGATAACTGCTGACACCCTTTCTTTTATTTCCTTGCTGGATGAAGGGCTGCAAGAGCTTATATTTTTGATCATACACTTCGGCCAAACAACAGCACAAAGATATACACAGGCCCATGTGTAGCTAGAGTGGTTTCTTTACAGATGAACACTTAAAGAAGAACCACAGATTCTGTGTCATAAAAACAAAGGTCGAAAAAGGTCCTTCTGCAAAGTTAATAGCATCTGTTCAGAGAGCAGGAGGTTTAAAGCTTAGATACTTTTTCTATATCACTAAGTTCAGCACTAACAGCTCAGTCACAGAGCCAATTTTTCTTTTGATATTGACTTGGGCAGTACAGATCGCTGGGTTTTAGTTTTGAAGATTTTGTTGTTGCCTTTTTTTTTTTCTTTGTCTGTTTTCTTTTTTTTTTTTTTTTAATCTGGACAAATCTGTTCCAAATGAAAAAGTTTGTGTCTTCACTGAACGTATCTAAGAGTTAAACTTGCCTGTGATTTTTACAGAATTATATAGAAAGACTGAGAAGATAATCTGATTTTTGGAATGTCATCCAGGGCATTCAGTAGACAAGAAAAAAGCTGAATCATCTTTCTGATGAACTCAAGTTTCACTAGCTGTTTAAAAAGGTAAGCATAATATACAAATGATTCAGTACAGCATAGTTTCTGTTGATTACACCTATCTGCACTTACCACACATTGGGAAATACATAAAAACAACAAATAAACACCATCATACTCTAGGTGGTGTAAGAAGCACGGTTGAGGAATAATATATAGGAAAAGATGAGCCTGTGACATATGGATGACCTGGTCTTCCTAGTGCAAGCCCAGTCTTAGGGAGAAGACAGACATCCTCTTCCAATCAGTGGTGCCTGTGGAAGAGGTTCTCTCCCAGACTTGCCACCATCACCTACAATAGTTATGCCTGCTCTTCTGCTAGTGGTGTAGCTTGTATACAACGTGTAAAACCTGCCAGGTTGCCTTAGACAATTTGAACTATTTACACCATCTCAATTGACTGTATTGAAGCAGATGATCCATACTGGCTCTGCTGCAGTAGTAACAAGAAGCAGATGCTGGAGTCATATCATAAATTGGCAGATGCGTCTCTTCAGCTGAAGTATAAAACTTTAAACTTTGTTTAGATTGGGAAATTTTAGCTATCATTATAATTGTTACCATCCCACATAAAGATTAGGAAAAGGAAGGTGGTGTGATTACTACAAGATCCTGCTATAACTGAGATATGAGTTGTTAAGTTTCTCATCCCTCATCCTCCAGCTCACAGCCGTTTGGCATGGCCACAGCATAAACTCCACTGATTCTTTGTCTCACTCCACAGTTTCCCATTTGCCAGTCTTTGGACAGGCACTGAGCATTAGATGTTATGCTATTTTGTGTCCAAGCCATAAGACTAACATTTCTAACAAAGCTACATATGAGTGAGTGTAGGAGGTTGCTCCCAGGCGAGTAACATCTCTTATTTTTATCTAAATAAGAAAAACAAGTATACTATTCAGTTAAGGCTAAGCTTTCCTGAAATGTATTCAATGACCCAGAACAGATCTCCAAGTGCTTGGACCACCTCCATCTCTCTTACTTGCCAAAACAAGCAATAGCAACAATCTATACAGACAATAGAGGAATTTCAAACCTCAGTTCATACTGTATGAATGCCTTATATCAGGGGGATTTTTCATAAGCTTGCTAAATTTCCATTTTAATTTCTAAAGATTATTTTGTTACTGTAAATATCATGCAATGAACTTACAAATGAGGACATTTAATTGTTGGGTTATGCTTCACTGATTCAAAACCACAGGACTTTTATGTTGGTATGAATTTATTGCATATTTCACTACTACCCGAGCTGTTGAACAGGCTGCATGTCTTTTCTTTGCAGAAGAAAAGCACATTTATGCCTTCATGTAAGTATTCGTGTCTTTTTACCTGTTCATGTACAATGGAATAAGTTTTAAAAAAAAAATCATTTAAAGTTAATCTTCCCTCTTAACCAAGCTTACACAAGTGTAACACAGCTACCAACTGACTCCAACAACAGGGGCTTCTCCATGTGTACGGGATGGAGATCAGCATCAGGGACTGAAATGCTTGAACCATGGTCAGCATCTGGTCGGTGCCTTTCAGTATCCAGTCTCAAGTGTCATTTCCAATGCAGCACTGATGAGCATTTGCCTGTGCCTGCCACTGCAGCCAGACAGCATGCAGCATGGCTTACCAGCATGTTGCTGACCCTCGATCAGCTACAAATTCTTTCTGTTGTGTAAATGAGACCCTACACAAAGAGAAGTTCCCAAAAAGCTTCAGAGCATTTCACTGGCATCTCACTCCAGGGGAACAAGTACCTCTGAGGTAAGTCCTTCTCTTTATAGGAGTTCATATAGTCCAGACAAGTGTTAATAGCCAAATTCCAGATGGATCATCACTCCCCCTTCCCTTTCTGTGCTGCCTGAACAAGGCTGGAGAAGGGATTTGCCACTATGCTGGGATAATGAGCTGTCTCAATCCTCTTGTGACTCTTCTTCACTGATCTTGCCACAGCTGCTGCATGACTGTCATACTTTTTTAACAGGACTGACCACATATTAATATAGAGTTCAAACAGAAGGACCCCTTCGCAACCTATGTTCAAAAGGGGTGTTTAATCTCCCCTCAGGACAAAATACAATAACATGATCAAGTGGGAAAAGGTGGCAGAAGAAAATGCTTGATGTATTGCATTTACTTCAAATGCAAATTGAATTTTTTTAAAGGCCAAATCCCACTTTATGTGAGTGCTATTAATTAAGAACTAGCCAACAGAGAACTTTAACAGAGGTATTGGTACAAAATTGTCCTTCACAGAGGGGATTTTCTATAAGGATTCATATCTACATTCAAATCTATTCAGCTTCTCTTGGCTAGAAAAGTAGACAAGATAGTAAGCCACATACTCATCCAGCTTTTCATGCACTATCCAAAGGTGGTATAGATCACATCACAAAAACCTCTATAGCAGAAACTACAGAGGATCTTGGCGAAGTAAAGATCAATACGTGACTCCTCATTCGAGCATTCTGCTGCTAATAACCTTGACAGCTGCAAATTGTGAAGCCAGTCCCTGCCAGCATTTCTAGATGAACAACCTACTCATTTGCTTCAAGTAGGCTATCTTTTGCTCTGATGAGATACTTGTCTACATATGAAAATGGACATTTATCTCTAACATAAGTAATGTATGTCTCAGACAACACAGAGCATAAGATGTTATGCAGCTCATAATTGTTATGGGAATGCTCTTTCTAAGCTGCATTGATTTTACATCATAACATTTCACAGCAGGATATGACAAATGCTGCCTTCTCATGCACCTCAATAACTTCTGCACTGATTCCCCTAAGAGCTACTTGTTGCACATCAAATAACCAGAAATGCACACAGGATATTTCTGAGGAATTAAGGTGCTTGCTGCAGTACTCAACAGAGCAATTAGCTACAACAGCTCTGGGGTAACACATACAACTGGACTTCAAGCTTGCTGTCAGTAAGCTACGATTCATATCCCACCTCCTATCCCTGCATCACTTTTACTCGTTTCCCAGCAAAAAAAAAGAAAGGATCAGAAAACACCAAAGCAAAGGGCAACAAGTCCATCATTCCACAGTACACAGAGCAAAAATAAACTTCCCCTTTGCATTGTTACAGTCAAACAAGATAGACACGATGATCTGCACTACAAAGGACTACAAGAGCAGTGCTGAAGTCTTGAAGAACAGAAGCTATGTTATGTTTTGTTTTGTTTTTATGGGATATAGGCCTTCCCAGGTCTCATTTCGTTCTTTAAGAAGATAACAGCTTGAGGAGTGGAGGTAACTGCCAAGCAGTTCATAAATTTAATATTCTGTAAGGCTTTTTATTTCTTGCCATGTGACATACTAACCAAAGGACCAGTGCTACACAGTATCATTTTGTACATACCATATTGGTCAAAAAAGAGCTAATTGAGAAACATCTAACAAGTAACACAATGCTAGAAATCTCTAGGAACAGTAGGGAGCTTTCTTTCTCTAGGGGAATTTTCAGAGAAGCACTGCAAAACTATCTTGCCTCACATTATTAGACTTTTCACCAAAAGTCTGGACTGCTGTTATAAACTCAGAAGAAACGAAAATCAGCAAAAATACAAACAACAAAATATTTGTTTATGTGGTATAGCTTAGATAGGTGTATGCATGCTCTACCATGATTACTAGTATGTCAGCTCCCTTTGCCCATGCTTCAACTAATCAGATATCATAGGAACAAGGTAGCAAGCGTTGACTGGATGACAATAATGTTGGCTAGGAAAGCTGCTACAGTTCATGTAAACTGAACAAACACAAAATGAAAGAGTGGTCAACTGTCTAGACCAAACTGGATCACATGCTCACTTGTCTGAATGGGCAATCCAACCAAAATTCATTTTCACACTCAGTCATCAGGCTAAGGAGAGGCATCAGATCACTCTCATAGGAGAGAGGACAAAAATCTCAGCAGTAACTCCCAGTGTCACACTATGCCATAAGGATAGTCATTAAATTATATGAGTCTATGACAAAAGCAAAGAGTATATTTACTGCCACAATTGAGATCTATGCACCTATTTAGAGCAGGACAGTAAGAACTCAAATATTTGAAATGTTGCTCAGGTTTAACTCCACAACCAAAACCTTTAAGTGAAAACAATACATTTGGGGCTATAGGTGATTTGATGAGTCTCTCAATTTTGTTAGTATTCAGCACTCCAAAGACTTATCCCTATAAAATTTGCTCAATTGCTAGCATATGCTGTTTAGTCCTTCTTTGTTCCAGAGTTTTCAGACATTGTAGGTTAACCTGTTAAATTTTCTCATTCCAGATTCTCTTGATTGATTTGGTTGAGTAATCATTCATTTATGTTTTCTTCTGTGCAGAAATACCATCCCCCTCAAAGAAAATGGACATGAGTAACAAAGGCTGCTAACAGTGTTTCCTACTCTAAGCAACTCAGGTATTAGCACTGTTGTTAGTATATGAGACATCAAATCATGTGAAAGATTTTCACTGTACATGAAATATAGAAAATACCACTTTTCCTTAGATTTTTGTGGATATTTCAGGTTCCTCTTGAATATTTTGATCAATGTCAATTACACTTACACCCAGATTCTTGTGCAGAAAATCAATAAAATCTCTGCCTGGTTTTAAGGACTCCTCACATTAAATCTATACAGTTAGAAATCATTTATCCCTGCCACTGGATCCTACATTCAGATTTTTATGGTGTTCTAGGAAACAAACAGAATCTCGATTTACAAACACACAAAGCTGTGAGCCTTTGATCTTTTGAAAGGCCTTTTGAGCCTTTCCATCCTCACCATCTGAGTGGAACCAGAGTTAGAAGAAACTGAGAAATTATGGTATTTGTTTATATGCCACTTTAGAAAACCACCTGGAAAAACTCCAAGTTGATTGATATTACTGAAAGACTACACATGAACTACAATGAGAGAACTGTGAATAGACACACTAAGGCTGCAATCATAAGAAAGAAAATCTAACAAAGGGCACATTGTAGAAGCAGAAAAGGGAGTTATGGTAAAAATTAACTTCCTGCCAATGGCTATTAAAAGCTGTGTCTGAACTTTTATGGATGACCCATCAGAAAGAAATTTATCAGAATTCATGTGCAGAGTGTCTATAATATTAACTTCCATGTTCATTTCAGACACATTTTTATTTCTACAATATTTTAACCTATTTCAGTTACCTGCCACTAGTGTAATACCACCTGTTGGGGTTGTTTACAACAAAGTACCCATATTCGTGTCAGAGGGAGTGATCTAATCTTCTTCAGTTCAAATACACTAGACTGTTTTGCCAGGTACTATTCTAAACCCTGAAAGTATCATGGTAGTTTATACGCCAGGATATAAAAAATGTCTTGTTTGCCAGATGTGAATGTAAAATAGATCCAAGAGATGAGAAATTGTAGGAGCTTATGGAAGGGAAAAACTTTCAAAGGTATCAGCTGTATTTGCTCAATGATGAAGACTAAAGTTGAGACAGAAAATAAATTCCATACTGACCATTACACTGTCTGGTATCCAGGTACCTTCCTGTCCAGAGGAACCTCCAGCTGTGCTGCAAAAGGGGAACTGGTAAGAAAAAGATCTACGAAAAGCAATGTGTGTAGCATAAAATAGCAAATATGTGAAGCTTATGCCTTGGCATGCACACTTTCAGAGACTTTGGTATCTAATTTTTAAAATAAGAAAGAACCTACTTTTACTTAAGATTTCTTACTTCAGAAGAAAGGTGCCTAACCATTTCCTATAAAGAATGGAAGGAGGCAAGAGGGACTGTGGTGGTACCACAATCCCTTGCAAAGCCCAGTATGGTCAACTCTAGTCACTGGAACTCAGTAGCTAGAGCAGTTAGAGGAGATGTGGGTTTAAATTGCTACAGGATGTAGAGGTAAAGGAAACAGGGTTTCCAACAGAGCAGATGAGCTCTCCAAATAGCACATTACTGTTCAAAATGGAGGATACTTTCTTCATCCTCTCTTTTGCCTTCTTCATATGGTGATGCAATAAGTATGTTTTGCAATGAGCTACTGGGTTGGGTGCTCTGAACAGTTAGCGGAACAATGTCTGTCTGCAGATGCTATTAGGTCTTACATATCTCTGTTCAGCACTGTTAACATACATAAATGTGGGCAGTCAAAAATTATTAAGAGTAGACATATATGTACTTCTGAATTTAAGGCAGAAGAGTTATGTTGCACCCATATGGGTTTGGATAATCTAAGTTGTAAGGCATAGGTGCACAGTTTTTTTTTTTTTTTAAGGAATCTATAATATCTACCAAGAAAATTTGAAATATATTCAATCAAAATATATCCTTTTTTATATTTCCAAATTCCACAAAATCTCCAGGTTCTTAAGTTGTTTTTTGTTTGTTTGTTTGTCTCATTTCATGTAAAAACTAGGGAATGGGAAAAGAAAGAATCTCTATGAATGAGTTTGTTCACAAATATGTTTGCCATTTTTACCTGTTTGGGGTTTCTAATTTGACACATCAAAATAAATCATGAAGTATTTCACTACCAGCAGCACATAATGACAGCAAGTTTACATTCCTGAGTCCATTTCAGTCTATTTATTTCACTGGTGTTCATGGATGTGAATGACCAATTTTTTGAAGAGCAATTTTTCTCATGAAAGGATTAAATAGATAATGATATTACTCTGGTGACAACGATGGAAGGTGCAATGTAATCTGCTGAAGGAGAAAAAACTTTCAGTCAAGGATTTTGAGAAAATATTCCAAACAACCTCAGACAGAATTTAAAAGTGACAAGAGCCTGTAATCATTCAGGATTCAGTTTTACTGCCACTATAGTAAGTGGGAGCTTTGTTAGTACTCCCATTACTAACAAAGAGAAAGAGTAGCAGGTTGGGAAGAAAACACTTCATAGAAATCACTATTGAGTAAGACACTGAGAAGAACACACAGAGCTCTCCTGAAAAGTGAACAACAAGATGTCAGAAGAACCAACTCAGCAGCAGCCTCCAGGCTCCTCCTCAGATTCTTCTCCATTCTCATTCCCTCGGCTGCCATAAAGGTTGTTAAAAAGTTTCTTTAAATGTAGGCTACTAACCATAGTCAAAGAAACAAAAATGAGAGATTACATTTCTAACTTTTAAAATCCAACCTGCTAGAGCAGGCTGTCAAGATTAATGAAGGTGAAAGCACTGAACCAAGTTTCTTCAAGGCTGTTTTAGTATATTTCACTGGGATTTAAAAATCAAACCACATCTGATAACTGCCTGCATGTACTGTGACTGTGTGCTAGCATTTGCAAGCAATACCAGTTTGTGTATTGTGATAAAATAATTTATAGATATATTTTTAAAAGAACAAACAGAATTGAATTGAAAGTGTTAGCCTCATTTTCAAGTTCAGAGATTTGGAAAGACTGTATTTTTCAATCTATTGTCAGCTTGCTTATTTATGTTGCATGAAGCAAATATGAAGGATACTGTTGCTATAATGGAGAAAGAAACCCAGGGCGGTAACAATGCACTCGCTGAATTGACTTATGTGGAGGACTGAAAAGTCTTTAAGAGAATGACCTGCCCTATCCTGAACAGCCTTTCTATATGAACTTCTTGAAGACAAAATGTCTCAAGAAATTGCATGAGGAAGGGTTTAATTCGGAACAGCTATTGTGTGAAATGACAGGATATTTTAGGAGCAAGCAAAAGGTCACTGGGCTCTTAGGATGAGTCTCTCAAACCACTTTATTTTTCAAAGGGGGTGGGCAAGTGTCTGCAGAAGTAAAATGTCAGTGTAGCAAGACATGGTGACTCCACATCTTGGCAGGTACATTTATAGCAGCAGCGGTGCCATTTCCCAACCCAAGCATGGAAGCAACCAGTGTAGAAAGGAAAGGGGGAGGTGATCAAAGGCCAGGCACATGGGAAGTAACAACATAGAGAGTCAAATGGAAACCTGAACAATGGAAGGCAAACAAGATTGTGATCATCACAAGCAAAGTGATCATGAGACATGACATGACACAGCAGAAACATGAAGAAAAAACAGGGAGATGCCATCTGGCACCTCATTCACCCTGTCCTAGATGAATGAGAAGAATCAGAGAACTCCAGAGATGCAGTGAGAAACTCGGGTCATCTGCAGGTGGCAGAATGGCTGCTCCCCCAGACCACTGGCAAACCCTCATGGCTGTAATTCTCCCTTCACAACCTGAAAGGTTGGCCCTGGAGCAGCCTCCATCAGATCTCCTCATGGCAATAGACTGGTGTGCATCAGTATTAACTCAGCAGAGAACAAGTGGAGTGGGCATACTAGCAAGTGAACCATTGTCATGACAGGGAAATCTCTTTGACAGAATTAAAACTACCCAAGTTATAAGCCCTTAATAGCTATTTTCATGTCATTTGCAAGTCATTTTTATTTGTATTCTGCTATGGCTCCTCATTTCTTGCTATTGAGCTGCTGCAGTAAGGCTGTATTCAAAACCTGGCCCTGAAAGTCTTGAATAATGTTTTTTATACTTCTGTAGTAGGGCCTATAGACTGCTTTAGTCTCTTTAGACTCCTATAGTCATTTTTGTCATTTCACCTTTCTCCTTCTCTTCCTGGGATTGATACCATTGTCTCCTCACCCTCCTGTGGGCTGCTGATACCTCGTCCTTAGCTAATGGCTTTGGGAGCAAGAAGGTAGATATAACTGGCTTTGGACTGCATTCTTTTGCATGTTCACCTTTTCTGCTGGCACAGGTCACTGGTGTGCTTCTCACCAATTCTGAACCAGTAATGTAGATTTTAAATGTGCTCAAACAGCACAGGCAGATACAATGAGGAAAAAAAGAAAAAAGAAAAAAAAAGTGCTTTGCATGGTGTCATGGTGAAGCAGCTCTGTGTAAAATTGCCTCTTATTCTCTCATTCTCCAGCTACTGCCTGAGCCTGGTGTATGGGAGGTGCTACTTTTCTTCTTTGTTTGTCTTCCTCTGCTGTCATTATAAAGTTGTGCAAGGAGGAATCCATGAGTACATCTTACATAGAAATTACATGAATGTTATTTTGATTTTTCTTCCCATTGAGCTTTTCATGAAGTCAAACTTTTGGAACTATGCAGTCTCTGCATTAATTATATGCAGAGACACAGACTCTCCTGATATACATCTTCTTACCCAACACATACACTTTGGACTAAAATGAGAACTGTAGCTGGTGACTGAAGGTATTTTAACTATCTTAATATTAGAATTAGAAAAGGGTCTTTCCACAGCAGAAGATTTTCCAAGAGAATAGCCTTCAATTAGCCAAGAGAAAGATCTATATGATTGTAACAAAAGATGTTTCCTTATCAAGTGTAGAGTGAAGCTATTCAATGACTATTTTGCTGAAACCTGAAATACTGGAGGACAGAAAGAAAGTTCACAGAAAGGCACTACGAAATGTTAGGGAGCAAGAGCTGAAATACCTGGAATGAAAATGATGGTAGGAAAACAACAGTAGACAATGTTAGAGAGTGGTTAGTAATACAGAATTGATAGAACTAAACTTTAATAAGTCATAACAGATGTCACCAGAGTGCAAGAGAAACAAACACCAATGTAAACAGAGGAAGAGCATGAGAATCCGCTGCCATAAACCAACTCATAAATATTGCAGCTTATTATTTTGGCAGTGCTATGGAAATATTAGGTATACTTAGCATATCTAAAGCATTTTGTTATTCCAGGATTCCACCAAATCACCATGCAAAGTTCACAAAATATGGTTAACACTATCTATACAGAGCTAAAAAAATTAACGTGGAAGAGGGCATGGGAAAGAGCATCACAGAAGGACATGCATTAGAAACATGTGAAATGTGGAGAAAAAATGTCCTCATAACTCCTCAAATATTTTAAAAGAGTATTTGAAAACACTGTGCCTATAGTGTTATTTTAAGGTGACATGGTGACTAATATATTTCTAAAAGGTCATGTGTATTCTGTATCTTGCAATGGTTAGGTAGTTGCAAGCTGAAATACTTTATTTTGTGCCTCATAGTCAGATAAAGGGAACAACTGAAAAAAAATGTTTCTTTGGCAGAGCATGAATGAGCACAGCCTGCATATCATACTTTATCAGAGCCTACAAAAATGTAAGCATAACAATTAAGATCAACCTGGTCTTCTCCCTTAGAGGAAGAAGTGGGACACATAGCAACAGAAGAGGTCTTTCTTTTTACTTTACACTCACAGCAACCTATATGCTGAAAGCCAGAGAAAAAAAATAAACTAATAAACAAGTTTAAAAACAATAAAGGTTTTGGCAGAACAGAAATAGGTCATTTTAGCAGTGACATTTGAAAAATATATGTTTCAGTGAACCCAGTAAAAATAAAAATAAAAGAAGCCAACCACAGCAAGCAAAGCAAAGCTCAGCAGCATAGCACTTTGAGTGAATCATCTCAATCTTCCCTGGATTTTTGTTTTAATAACAGGTATTGAGCAAAGACCTAAGTCATCAAAGGTAGAAGAAAAAAGTATGTTATAGAGACAGTACATCCATCTCCAGGACAACAATCTTGACCTTCAGCACTGACAGGGAGTAGAGAGTAGGATGGTGCACAAGACACTACAGATTTTATAGAAATAACTATATCCAGTCTGTTAATAAACACACTTTTTTTTTTTTATATTCAAAAGTTTATGCAGGGACAGACAACCTGCCAGAGAAGCTCATTTTACATCAAATTAACCTTCTAAAACACAAGATAAAGCAAAACCAGACCAACAGATATAATGAACCTTCCAAGATGCTGCACCACTTTGGACTACATCTATGCAGTAATAAAAGACGTGACAGCAACTCATGTAGAAATCTGAAAACTAGCTTTGCACTATGTGTATTGCATGTTGCTAGCCATGCAGCTGTAGCACCAAGGAATGGGTACGATTTAGTCTTAAGTATTTACCTGGATTTGGAAAGTTAGCAGCTTGCACTGCAATTCATGCCACAGTAGCAGCACAGCTGTTAGTACCTGAGCTGGCAAGTTCACAGCTGAGACATCTTTTCTCAAATTACGATGGTAATTTGATGATATTTGAGGATGTAGCATTGGCATTCACACACTATTTCAGGATTTGTATTTATTTTGTGTCTTTGCTTGAATGTGGGAATTATTATTCATACAAATTGCATTGATCTTGTGGTCCATGTCACGGCAAGATGACTAGAACATTTATAACCCATATATTTTTTGTTTTAAAAAACATGATTAAAAGAAACGTGATTTAAAGGAGTTAAACAGTATTTTTAGAATGTAAAAAAAAAGTGAGAAAGAAAGGGAAGAAAAAAAAAAACTTTAAAGAATTTGTATCTTGGTGTTCCTGTTCTGCCTTCTTTCTATGTCAAACTTACTACGATACCAGGCCTCAGGCCTCAATAAAATAACTCAGGTCTCTCGAGTTGTGTGCACATGTAAACTGCAGACATGGCACAAGGCTTTTGACTGAATGTTCAAATGACGTTACTTTGATTAGACATTTCCAGTCATCTACAATGAGTAATCATGGGTGGAAAATGGTAAAAGAGATGGTAAATATTTGAATGACAACTTCTAAGTGGAAGAGTGTCACATTGGTATTCAGTTCATTTTTCACTTATAGTGAAAATAAAGATTTCTTGATACTTCCATAGTGATTTTTTGATAGGTATTACACCTAATTTTCACTAGAAAGACAAAGTGATCTTATCTTTCATGTTATCTACCAAAGAAAAATAAAATCTATTGCTGGACTGGAATCTAAGTGAAAATGGACTACACTTTGGTTCTTTTTATCCCACATGCTTCATCATACTTGACTGGAATGGGGGCAATTTTTGTTTTACAATAAGTGCCCTTTTATTTTTGTTCTAGTATGTTGCAAGTGAAAGAACTTACATTAAAAAACAATGTGCCTTATTACACACAGGCAAAATTAATAACCTCCAGGAGAAATGACTGCCTAATTCTTACAAAATACCAGCCTGGTTCTCATCCAACTGGTGTCATGTTATTCAGCAGTTGTTCCTGACTCACTGAGTTTACAAAATCAAGATATTTCTAAGTGGATGGCATACTTCAATACATTTAATATCATGCGACACAAAAAAATATACCATGCTAATCTGAAACACCTCTAAGCACATTTTCCATAGCTTATTGTGAAGGAAAGTGAAAGCTTAATGTATCAAATTAAGCTATTCAGGAGGAAACAGGAGGTGAGGACAACCAATGGATAAGGAGAGGTCAGAATATGAAAAAGTAGCAATTTAAACTAACTACAGTCTCAGAGTCCCAACCTGCTTCTTTACCTGCATGTGCCCTGTTTAGCTATTTATAACCACCACTTTCTAGAGTAAGAAACTAGACAGGGATATTCAATAGAAGTTTCTTCTTTTATATATGGAAGAAAATAAGTTGCAACTGTTTTTTAGTTTAGAAACGGACATTAACAACTGGGTTCTTAGCATCACCAAGGGAAAAATACAAATCGTTAAGAGAACATAAAAGAAAAGGAGCAAGAAACACAAATAAAATGGTGACATGCAAAATTTCAAATAGACAAGAAAAGATTTTGACTGTTACTTAGTGTTCTTCCTTGTCATTTCATTTTATACTGGGAAGATTGTTTGACAGGCTTTCACACAAACACTTGTAGAGAAGGTAGATCCTCTGTTCAGATATGGTTATATTTAAGATAATTAATCCATTCACTGAAAGTGACAAGACACTCCAGGATATATTTTATTCTGTCAATAAATAAAACTCCAAATAGTTAAAAATATCAAGCTTACCAATGCATTAGTGAAAAACTTACTGCTGCAGAGGAGGATATGTCTTACTGTTGCCTAACATGAAGTGCATGAATGACTGATCTGGTAGGTGGATTCCCTGCCCAGGTCAGGAGGTTGAAACCAGATGATCTTTAAGGTTCCTTCCAACCCAAGTCATTCTATGATTCTATGACTATGGGCCACAGCAGACTGCACAGGGTGAATTGGGAAGAAACTGGATTGTGTTAAAAAGGTAAAGGACTAAATAGACATCAACACCTCCAGGTTTCACCTACATTGTTCAGCTGGCAAATGTACCAACCAAGAAAGAACATGGCCCAGTTTTATAGAGCAGAAAGGATCAGTCAACCATATCAGCAATGAAGGAATATTCACAGGCATGTATGAGAAACAGAAATAGAAAGAAAGCACAGTGAAGGCCACAGTTCCTTGTTGGGCTTTACAGAGCATGAAAATACCGAACACTTTTTTTAGTCTAGATTTGTGGAGACAGGTCATGCAAAAGCCAAGAAGCTGCTAAGGGATAGACATGTCAATCATTAACATTGGACCTAAGAGTCTTAGTTTGCATTTAGGTAAGCCCTGGGACCCCTCTGGAAACTTCCATTTCTCCCTTTAGGACTATTGACTTGGCTAACAATTTCATTTTTCAATGCAATGTGTTGCAGTAATCATGCTTGGCAATCACAAGCATGGATTAGTACAGCCAAGCTGAGCGTAGGAAGACAGGGTGCAGTTTCCTGTCCAGCCTCAGGCAGAAAGGGGACATTTTGCACAGCTGGCATTGTGCACGTTTGCAAAAGCAATGTAACTTGCAGAAGGCCTCACAGGCTTTACATTTTGACACATCCCAAAGTTCAGTCTAGTTAAAGTGCTTCCTTTTGCCAAAAAAAAAAAAAAAAAATCCATACCTAATTTGGAAAGGAAAAAAAAATATTTTTAAAAAGCACAAAAAGCTGTCTAGCAGCAAACTAAAAGTTGTGTCAAAAGCTAGATCATAATTTGTCATTGCAATTATGTTTTCCAGAAAAGAAGAGAAAAAAAGTACGGAGAGAAATGCTGAATTGTTTGCAGATTTCCTTTTTGATGATTATTCCTTTCACTCTATAAGTAACCTCAAACTTATCAAAACAGAAAGCATCACTGGCAAAGGATCTTCCATACCATGGATGTAGTTTTGTATGTCTGGTAAAGTGATCCTTGATTTACTAGCAATATTTCAGTAAGGAAAGGAGAAATAACTGTAGTTCTAGTACGACTGAAGACAACTTACCTTCTTTCTTGACAAAAGACTGCAGTTTGAACCTGCCATTCTCACTTCCTGCCTCTGACTCATAATCAAACTGCTCTTTTATTTCAAAAAAGGAATTGCAAATTTTTTGTCTGAAGTTTGACTGGTGTTAGACAACCTTTCTGTTATGAAGAAGCATAGTGTTTTTCCTATAGATATTCCTCTACAGAGCCAAGTATGATGCAAGCACCAGTAGGCAATCAATACAGGGTGCTTTAAAAAAAAGACATAAAAACTGAAGCTGATCAATTCTTTTTCATCAAAACATTTTCTAGAAGAAAAATAGGATTTTGATAAAAAGTCATCTAGGTTTCAACTGGAAAATTAATTTAAAAAAATGATTTCATGGACAACCATAAATGCAAAGGTGTTGGTTTTAGTCAGGGAAGTACAGGTGAGGGAAGGTAAACAGATGAAATGGCAGCTGCAAACTGTGAAGATACTTTTTCAGGAAGAAGGGAGGATAAACTTTTGAAATAGTCCCATGCCAAATCTGGGAGGCATTTCTGGACCAGTCGTAGACAAAACCCCCCATATGATTAAGCAGTATTCCTGGGGCAAATGTTCATCAGTAAAATGTCTAGATGCTGTATCTGCAATACAATTTATGAAACCTCTGCACTTACCTTTCTTTTTCAGCCTAGATGTTCTTACATATTAACTCGTCATAAAGAACAGAAACTTCTTATGCACTGAGAAATAATGCCAGAAGTTTTGTGATTTCACTACACCACAAATTGAAATGAAAAGCACTTAGTAAATTACTTAGCTGTTTAGAAAATTTGTTTTCAGGTTTTGCCAGCTGAGACACAACCATTTTGGTTCATATGTGACAGTCTCAGAGTCCTTATCCATTCTAGACCCTTATACATGACACAGCAAGGAACACATACATTATTTTCCAGAAATCCTTTTTCTAAGCTTTTGCAGAAAAATTTAACATTATATTCTGTTTGCTCCTCCACAGACATGCCACCAGCAGTGGTTATCAAGGATATACACCACCAAAGTATACTGTTAAATCAGGGTCACCACATCTTCTATATTCTACATAATCAGATATCTATGACAAGAGAATCTGCCCAGTTATCACTCTTAACAACTTCTGAACCACATCTGTTTGTCGGGTTCTGTACTGCGGCACAGCAACATTCATCTTTCTGTGACAGAAGAATCATTGGAGTGAGATGGGACAACTCTCCCCAGAAGTGGTGCTGACAACCAGATGTGCAGCCAGCACTGACATGAAGTTGCTGTTAAAGTTTCCAATAACCATTTTTGCTAGATTTCTGTAACAGACCTTTACAGAGAAGCTAGCCAAAGAATAAGTTTTCTGGACTGCAGTGAGTTTAAGACCTGGCTAAAACCAACCCTAATTAATAAATACTCTTGAATTCTGCATTTATTTTATATGTGAAAGCCAACAATAATAAGAACCTTTGGGAAAAGAAACATACATATTTGTCCCTTGATTTGTTTTTGGTAGCATTTAAAATTCCATAGACAATGTTCAGTGTGGACACAAGCACAAGGCCCCATCTCCTATTCTCCTCCTGGATGATAAAAACAACAGAGAAGATACAGCAAACAGCCTCACAGAACTATTCATGTAGGAAAGGATCTCAGGAGGTCATTTCATCCAGCATCCTCCACAAAGCAGGGTTAACACTGCATTCAGATTAGGTTTATCAGGGTTTTGAAAACCCAATGGAGTCATAGATTCCATAGCTCCTCCAGGCAACCTGTTCCTGTATCTGACAATCCTCACAAAACAAAACACACAAAAACAATCAAAACACCTTATATTCAGTCAGAAACTCCTAGGGAGGTGCTGGTCTCTGCTCCCTGGTCACCAATGACGGGATGTGTGGGAACAGCACAAAGCTGCACCAGAGGAGGTTCAGACTGGATATTAGGAAAAATTTCCACCATGCCTGTTCAAAGAAATGAAGTCATTTGCAAAGAAATGAAAAGTCAAGGAATAAAGTCTTTTCAGCCTCCTGCATGTTTTCATGACAACTTATTTAGGACTGCACTATGTTTTTCATTTACTCTCCAATTCCGACAAACCACCTGAAGTGGCATGTGATAGTAACTTTCTCCTTGCTTTTCTGTTCTCTGCCTGCTCTCCCAGTAGTTCCTTGCTCTGCTGTTTAACTTCTTTCCCCAATAAGATCTTAATTCTAAGCATACTTCAAAAGAAGCATTCATTCAAGAATGTAAACCTTTGAACAATGAATAGTCCCAGCTCAGCTCTTCCCTGTTTCTCTTCAAGTAAACCTCCTGAAAAGCATACTCAATCCCTCCACTTCAACTTTCCGTAAGACAGAAACACACAGAAGGCCCAGAAAATGGTCATTGTTTCTCCCAATTAACATAGCCTGAATCAAAGACCATCTTTTTGTCCTTGTCCTAGAGACAAGTTATCATCTGTAGGCCATGTGCATATTTCTGTGTAGAGATTTACAATGTGTTGAAGTAGTGAGCCAATGAACTGGATTGCTCTTAATGTCCTCCCAAAACAATGGCGAAGCTGAATTACTGAGGCTAACTGCTGCTCTCACTGCTAGCTAGATAGTCTATTTAAATCCTAAATACTCTTCTGAAACTTCAAAGAAAAAAAAATAATCCTTTTTAGCATTATTGCATTTTATGTATGCTCCCTTCTCTGTTAACTTCTTTTAGTGCTCTTAATTTTCTTTGGTCTTCAACCGCAGCTTCATTTTCTCCTTTTCAATAATTCTCCTTTTTCAAAAATCATTGTACAAAATCTCTCTCATCTTCAGTCTCTGAACTCTTATTATTTGCCTAAATAGAACTGGGGAAAAAAAAAAAAAAAAAAAGAGCTGTTCAGTGTTTTCTTTGCTACCATTAGTACACTTCTCCCTTTAATTTTCTTCTAATATTTTAGTACATTGTCTTCCATAGTATTATCTCTTTCTCTCAAAGGTGTCTGATCTTTCTGAATGTAATACCATTTCCCCTTCAACAATATCCTCTGTTGCTTACAAGGGTGTCTTTTGATGTCCCTGACCTTTCCTTTATAGGCTGACCTCTCATTCTGCTTTTATTTAGAATTATTCAACCACCAGAAGTTCAAGTCCCTGTTATTAAAAGCTTAAAACTTTAAAAGCTTCATTTTGTATGTTTGAATCACTCTCGCTTTCTCTGGAAAAGGTAAGTAAATATGTCAGATAAGTGGACATAGACTAGACTAGATCTAATGGACTTTAATACATGCATAGCACGTCTTCGTACAAATATGTGAGTGTATTTGGTACCAGACACAGCAGTGTTAGTTTATATCCAGGTGGCCAGCAGCTGGAAGGACCAAGACCAGAGCGAAGATAAGTCCCAGGTTTGCCTGAAATCATAGACATAGTCATGCA
This sequence comes from Anser brachyrhynchus, assembly GCF_964034855.1. Taxonomy (NCBI): domain Eukaryota; kingdom Metazoa; phylum Chordata; class Aves; order Anseriformes; family Anatidae; genus Anser; species Anser brachyrhynchus. The sequence continues at coordinate 85,717,012 of NC_137695.1, read as the reverse complement.
TATATGCACATTTCATGGGCCCTGCCACTGCTTTATTGCCCTAGACATCACTAGAAGTATATAAATTGAGACAGAGGACTTTCTGTGCATTTCTGTTGTCATCCTCTCCAACTAGTGTGGTCTCTGTATCCAGTGCTGAGTAAGGACACACTGCAGCCAAACAAGGGCTGCACATTTTCATACTGAATGAGATACAACTCTGTTGCTTATTACATGCCATACTCTACAACTTAATGGTTATTAGTAAAACAGAGAATCAAATGCAAATATTCTTCAAGGAGCACACTTGGATTTTGATAGTGTGAGAAATTATTATTTTTCATTTCACATAGTTTTCAAGTGCCAAATGCTATAAAGAATAACACTATTTCTTTTTGCACATATTTCCAAATTTCCTTCAACACTCATATCAAATGTCTACAAAAGTTTGAGATCCTTATCCAATTACTGGTTTAGAGTAAAATGTATAAAAATGAATGAAATGAGAACAGAAAGAATCCTGTGCACTGGAACTGGTGTCTGAGAAAAACACAGTGCCCCACAACCACCCAAAACCCCAGCCTGTGGCACCCTGCGCCTCCTGGTACAATTTGAGGGATTCTTGAATCTTGCCTCTGCAGTGGCCCAGCTTGTCTGGGGAAGAGGAAAATGCCTTCATTCAGCACGGGTGGTAGCCCAGCAGACAGGGAAGTGCCAGGTGAACACACACTGCACAGAGGAGCACAGACTGTCCTCTGTTTCTTGGTTAAGTGCTATAACTGGTAACTTACTGGCAACCTCCTGTTACCAGTAAGTTGTCCAGTAAGTGGACACACATGCAATCCCACCTTCCAGACAGAGCTTGTGAGAGGCTCCATACTGCCCATGCATTTGGCAATTTGGCAAGTTCAGAAGTCGCAGCAGGACAGACATCACTCTGCTCAGCGACCCAGTCCCAGCGGGGCAAGGGCAGCAGGAATCTTGCTGCTTGCAGAGACGGGTTCAGTGAACTGAAATATTTCTGGGATTATCCTACCACCAGACAGAGGCTTTTAGACCAAGTGTTAAACTCCAATGCCCCTAGTTCACCTAAATCCTCTTTTTAGTCTCAACTATTAATCTAAAAATAAGCTCTCAGGGCTAATATTGACTGTCTGATACATATTTGATACACAGCAAATTTCTAGAGACTTAATAATACAATCACAGAAATAATGTGCAGTAAAGACAATAAAATTCCACAAAATCTTCATTCACAGATGTGTCATGACCCAATTTTTCCAAGGTATCTATGAATGAAAATGTCTACCGAGGATCTTAAAAGCACCAAAACGTGCCCAGAAATCAAGGGGATGAATATCTTGAACATTCTATTGTTGAATAAATATACACTTCAAATACACAAATTATAACTGTTATCGATAAATCATCTAGCACAGTGAATTTTTAACCCATTCCCTATTCAGCAGGGAAAGCTGAGAGAAAGCTAGTGACATATCATGACCTTTTCTCATTACGTTTTTACATTTATGCATAAAAGAGTAATCACAGTCCACTTTGAGCTTCCCTCCCCATCAACCTTAAAGGCTACAATTCTGAGTCCACATGTCTTGCAATATAGCCATAAACCTTTTTATCATTTTTTAGCTTTTCTTTTTCCAAGTTTTATTCCATAAACACTACTGTTGCAGATCTGTCAATACTATAAGTTTAGAGGAATAAAGGCAGCTGGGATATACATTATGCACACTGAATTTATCTATCCAGTTATGTGTTACTTATGGCCAGCAAGTTTGAAATCTGTAGTGATTACATTGTTTTGCATATTTCCAAGCGCATGAAAAATGACACATACTAATTCCTCAACACAGCATACCACAACCATGGTGTGAGGTCAACATCACAAGGCTCTACTTTCATTGCACCTCTCAAAAACGGGCAGGCAGGTCTAGCTGTACAGCATATTCTCTGCTGTGGGGCATTCATTCACCTGGTTCTCACTAGCAGCAGCCAGAGAGGCTCACTCAGGCACTGTGCCACCCAAGGGACCAGAGCAGCAGTGAGACCCGGGGAGCACAAGAACGACAGTACCAAGCACCACGCTGGTCTGCTGAGCCTAAAGCCTCTCTCCAAAAGTGGGCAGCTGAAGATGCTAGGGGATTTATTTAAAAAATAAAAAATAAAAATAAAAAATTCTATGTATATCCTCCTAGTAGTCAGGGATGGGACTTCTGAGTCTGTATCCAGAGCAGAGGAGTTTTTAGTCACCAGTTGACCTATTCTTTATGAATACATGCACAGTCACTTTTGCAACCCGTGTATACTTCTAGTTCTCCCAACATCGCAGTGAATTCACAAAACTATGGTACATTGTGTGAAAAAGTACTTAATTCAGTCTTAGAGCCAATAATTCCATTGGCTGACTCAAATTCCCATATTTTGAGAAATAGTGATTAAATTATTTCTTGCCCACATTCGTCATGCTGTCCTGATTTTATAGATCTCTGTGATACCCTGCCCTTTTCTGAGCCAAAAGGTGTGAAGTTTCACCTTGTTCAGAACACGTGCCCTGCTTCACACCAAACTCACTGCAACAAATTGAGATGAGTTATGGAAAGTGCAATGTTAACATGACATGAAACAACCTGAATAATCACCACACAATTTTGCATTCCTGTCCCCTCCAACAAGGTCTTGAAATATCTAAACAAAGTTTACACTGAGGCTTTGTACACCACCTAACAAAGAGCTAGGCTGCCAGCAAGCCTTTCAGGCAAACTTGCCAAAGTGGACAGAAGCAGCACCAGTTCAAAAAGTTCTGTGCTCTCAGATGGGCTTATTACATTAACCTCAGCACAGCACTTCCAGATCAGAGCTGGCTTCAGGCAAAGCAGAGTGCAAATTACTGAAAAGGCTCGAGAGGCAGGCTGCACAGTGTGTAAGGCAGATGACAGCAGAAAGGCAGGAGCATCCCTTACGTGAAGAGGAAAGCAGTGTGCAGTGGAAAGAAAGCCTGGCCCTGTTTATACGGTGTTCCTGCTGACAGAGAGCGAGCAGAGCTGCACACAGAGCTCAAGAGGTGACTTGACCAGCTCCAGGACTAGGGCTTTCTGCCTGTAGTTTTAACAAGAACAGTAATTTTTTTCCTAAATAAAAAATCTGGAACAACAACAACAACAAAGGCTTTGTTTGATGTTTCATAATTTTTCTGTATTTTTTTTTTCCAAGGAATGGTAATTCAGTGTTTTCTGTAAGGAAAATATATATATATATATATGTATATATGTATATATGCTTAAATAAATGAAATAATGTTACTAGGAGATATGAATAAGAAAAGCTGAAAGAGTCCCTTACTCAGAAACTATTCTTTCACTGTTCGCAGAACCATCTTGTGTCTATTGCCCTGTATACCCAGATATTAATTAACAAATGACTGTATATGGGGTTCTTCTATATTAAAGATAATATAGCGCTGTGGATGCTGTAATGACATGGCAGTTATGTTTCAGTGGTAAAGAACACCAGTTCATTTCTGCGTGCTTTAGCTCAGGTGAGGACATGCTTTAGCTGAGCCTGTACATGCTTCTGCTATTATAACCACTCAGCACTTCATTGTTAGCTGACTATCCTAATAAAATGGAACTTAATGAATAAAGAATAAGGAACAATAAATACTATATCAGAATTCTGGGGATGAATGTCTGGAATTCAGCTTTGGCAGTTTACGAAAACATATGAATTTTATTTAAGGAATATTTTATTTCATTAATATCTTGTCATCTACCTATGACTTTTACAATTTTACAGAAATTTGTTCTCATAATATTCACATAGCACCAGTAGTGCCATTTAATCTGTTAATAACTGTTTACAGTCTTACAAAGAAAAACATCTATTTCTAGGATGTCCCAGTTTGCTGGAAGGTAGACAAGTTGTTTTATTTGTTTCTTTGTTTGTTTTTGCTTTTGTTTTGCTTTTTAAACATGATTGCATGCATGTTACCAATATAAATGAGATTATTCTCATGTTAAGGCAAATAGAGCTGAAAACAGAATTTAACTTACTATTTATATGTACTTAAATTCATTAATTATAATTCTAATAAGATTAAAAATGAGAGCCTTGCAAAGACAGTTAATTTCACTAAGAATAAAAATCTATTATTTTTTGATTTTATGGCATTACTGCAACTATTCATATTTAATATATAATTATTTTATCTGCTGTATAAATTGAGTTACTTCTAAAATCCTTAATAGAAAATAATAAAATTATATTACTATATAATTATATATATATAAACTAAAATTGATTTCAAAATATATCTTCCATAAAAAATAAAAATATTTATTTTTATAAGCTCTTAACCCATGGTTCTTATTTAACAGCATTATTGTAATGATTTAATTTATTTCCTTTTTGTTATAAAGCAAATTAAAAATAAAAATAAAAAGGAATAAAATCATACAGAGGCAAATACCTAACTTTATCTTTGTAAATAACAATACTGAAGCTAAGGGAATCACCCACACGCAAGATTTAGGCATCTATTGGAAAAGCAGTGCCAAAATTACCAGGAATATGTTCAACAGAGCAATACACAGGTGAAATGGTTGCCTTAAGGGCAAAAAGTAAGCTTTTTTTTTTGTTTTTATTCACAAGAAAAAAAATGCTGTAATAGCAATAATGATAGAACATCATGAATTCCTAGAGAAAAGAGTGAAAGAAAGGGACAGCACTCCACTGATCCCCAGGAAATACCTTGGGACATCACTGTATGGTGTCATTAATCAACCACAAGACAAGAGGATGCTAAACATCTTATGGTCTTACAGTTACTAACACTGTAGCAAGGGATTTAAGCCCTGTAACATTTCAGTTGACCCAGCTGAACACTTGTCTGTGGTTTAAAACTGAGTATCTTAACGTGTAGTTAATTAAAACAACTAATTAATGCTGTCTAATATTAATTCCCAAGTCTGCAAAATACTGAATTCTCTTCATTTCCATTGCAAACACTGCAAACATGACAGTGCTCTGTTTTTTTGTGGAAGCAACTAAAAGGCCAGAGTCAACATCAAGTGGTAATACAGGATCCTACACACTTCCAGCTGGATTTTTTTTTTTTCAAGCTTACTTGAATATCTGGTCTATGGCTGAGACTAAATTCCCCAGATTATCAAATTATCAATACAAGGAGGCAACAGACTTCCAGACATGAATGTCCTTTCTGAAGAATTTCTACCAGAGTTTTTATTTTAAATCTCTTTTCAGACCCTAGTTTGTCTAAATTCTAAAAATAGAGGTGGTATTCACTAACTTTTCAAAAATAAAGGAATCCCAGTATCAAAACCAAACAGGCTGAATGGCCAGGCCCAGAGCATGGTGACTGGTAGAATGAAGCCTAGCTGTAGGCCAGTAACTAGCAGTGTACCTCAGGGGAAAGTGGTGACTGCACCTGAAAATATAAACCTCTTCCATATTTGCTCCCAACAAGCATTTTGAAAATTTGTGATTTCTGCTATTAACAAAATTCATAAATGAAAAAAGATTAAATCTATTTTGTCACACTCCTCACTTGCATCCTACAGGCTTGAAATTTCTTCAGTCAGAAAAAAACTATTTTTTATAACAGTCAGTATTTCCCAAGAAAGCTTCAGAAAACTACTTCACTGCTTTGTGACTCAAAATAGAGATCCAATGAATACTAAGGATGTAAGCCTGTATAGGAGCTACTCAACACCAGGTGAACACTGGAGACTGATCAAGTAAAATAACATCATATTCTCCATCAAAAATCAATTAACTCTGATTAAAAAAGTTAAAAGTTAAAAAAAACAGTACTGTACATTGTGCTCTTAAAGTTGTTATAAATTATTTGAATATGTATTTAAAAATTCATCTTTTAAATTATGCTGTATGTTACTGATAATTATGCAATTTTAAGTATACTCATTCTTTATTCTCTTTACTAGGAAAGGTAGGATATATCTATCATAATCAGATTTAATTTTTTTTTATTTTATTTTTTTTTTATGGCAGACATTACCTGTTGTCTGGCAATCTGACATTAGAGTACCTGAGACAGCTCAGTACTGGTCTTTGGAACTTTTCTCTTATTCTATTTAACAAGTTCAACAGGTATTGGATAGATAACATTAAAAGAAAATATGCTTGTGCTTAATTTACTGAACCTTCCAGAAATTCCTGTAAAAATGTATTAATAAAATCAAATGGGTGTTGTATTATAAAAATCATTGTCCCGGTAGCAGTTCTGAATTCTAATGTCCAGGGTAATAACTGCCTTGCTGCTATCAGAGTACTACCCAGTTTGAGAGAAACCACGTCCTCATACCTTCGACATGGTCTGAGAGACTGCTTCCCAACCTTTTGGGCCTTTGGATCAGACCCTTCCATCAACATTTCCTACAAACAATCATAATTCCAGGTCATCTAATTTTTAACATTAAACATTATTTTAATGATTGCCTTTATAAAAAGTTGTTGGTTTATAGAAGTAAAATGTTTTGTGCCCTAGTGGAAATAGCAAGATATGTTACAGGGAATGAACAAAGCCCAAGAGCTCTCTAATATCAGCACCACCAAGCATAGGATAATTTGAGTGACAAGTCTGAAATAAGCCTATTGGGAATGGGAACATAGTCCTTGGACACATTACTGACAGCCCTATAGGCCCTTGCCAGAGAGATCACCAAGACTCAAAGACAGCTCCCAGCAAAGTGGAAAAGAGGAAAGAAACCAGCACATTAACTTTCACTTGTGCTCAGCCAGGGATCACAGCCTCTGAATTTGGGTTCACTGAACTTCCTAGGCAAAGACAGAAATATTTATCACTGCTGACGCAGATGCTGAACATAAAGTGGAGATACCCTGCACATACAGTCTATCTTTGCATATCAGGCAAATAGCAAGTGGTTATGTCTCTGAGAGTGGGCACACATTACCTTATTTGAGTAGTAGGGCAGAAACTGAGTGTTAAAAATCCACATTCGGATTATGAAGCTATCTTTTGAGAGGCAGGGCACCTGTGAAACACAGAAGAGTATTCAGATTCACAGCAATAATTACACAGTAAACGGTATATGAACAGTATATTGAACTGGACAGGTAGAACTTTTACATGCTTACTTTAGCAAGAGCTAAAGTGCTCAAGAGTGAACTTTACAGTTCAGTCTGAGAGACAGCCTCTTAAGAACCAAATACCTACATGGACAAAATAATGCTTTTTCCTTTGATGTATTATCTACTGCCAGGAGCTGAGAAAATCCACAGGGCCATGTGGAGACAGAATGGTAGAAACTTATATCAAGAACTGTGTCAGCCTGCAAGAGAGCAAAAACACTCCCAGTGCAAAGACCTTATTGTGACACAGAACTCATTTCCTTCCTCTGCTATGAACCCTGGTGCTACTGATAATATTCCCATTTTTTATCTCTAAAGAAAGTCATCAGGTCGTTCACCTCAAGACTGGTGTCAGACTCTAGCCACTTTTCTTTTCTGATAACAGTAAAAAAAAAAAAAGTAGTTCTAAACTCCTTTCTTCAGAGGTGAATAAGGACCGGCTCCATGGCACTGGCAAGTCAGATGTATGACTCCTGTCAAAGAGCACTGCATAGGATGGGTGGCTTGAGGGCTGCAAGTACTACAAGCAGACTCTTTCCAGGTTCAATTTTTCCGAAATTATGGCCAATCATGCTTGGTGGAAGATGGGGAGAGTGAAGTAAATGGGTTGATCAGAATGGTCCGCTGCAGTATGAAAAGCTTTGTCTCAATGTGGACATGTGAAATACAAGGAAGTCTGGTCCCATTTCTTATTGCCAGCTAGAAGCCTAGGAGCACTTTCTCCAAGGAGAAGGAACTTGAGAATCCTACATTAGCCTCCACTTTGAAACTGAATGGCACACCCCATCATAACACAGCTATTAAGTTTCTGTCAAGAAAGAAGCATCTCAAAAGTGCAAAATCAAAGCAAAAATATCAAAGTAAAGGGAAGTGATGTTTAGAAGTTATCAAAAAAAGAGTTGTAACTTTGTACGGTGTCTTCAATGCACTTGGAAGAGATTATACAAGGTGCAGCATCTTTCACAATCATGATTTGAAGAACCCAACCTGTCAGCATTGTTGCATTTTGAAGTAATGTTAAAATTCATTTTTCTAGTGACTGAGTTGTTAATGAGCTACCTCCAGGTATCTATAAGGCTTCAGAGCAGGACACACTTCAGAATCAAAAGACTACATCCAGGCATCAGTTTAGGTGACAGATGTCTCCTCTGCAGAGAAGACAGTTCTTGGAAATCACTTTCCACCCAGACAGTGGGCATTTCATCCAATTTTGAACACTGCCCTCTCCCTCTGATTAAGAATATTTACCTTCTAATCCTCAAACAGGCTAAGTACTTGAGAAGAAAGAAGCTTTAAATTAAGGCAGAACTCTGAGACAAGCTCTCAGAAGTATAGGCAAATATATTTATTTAAGCTGTTTTAAAAGCTGTTCAGACTTAATACTTACTTTTAAAATGGCTCTACTGGTGAAAAAAAAATAAGGAAAATGTTTTTCTTTGACCTACCAAACCAAATATTCCTTCAAAATGGGCCCTAATGTAAGTTTATTAAGTTATTTAACAAATACAATGATTTCTAATATTTTTCATAGAACATATGCATAGAAGTCATTGAGTTGTCAGATTACTCAAAAGATTACTCAACTTTTCTAAGGTTTATTTTTAGGTATTTAAACAGATTTATAATCTTTCCCACTAGCAATCTTTAATTTCCATTAAGGAATCCATGCATCGTGGTTTTGGCTAGGGAAGAGTTAATTTCCTTTTAGAGGCTCACACAATTCTGTGTTTTGCATTTTTGATGAAAATAGTGGTGATCAGATACTGATGTTTTAGCAGTGCTTACAGCTCCTGGCAGCTCCTGGTGCTGCCCAGCCAGCGAGGAGGTTGGGGGTACCCCAGGAGCTGGGAGGGGACACAGCCAGGACAGCTGGCCCAGGCTGGCCCAAGGGAGGCCCCACACCGTGTGGACTCAAGCTCAGCAATAGCAGCTGGGGGAAAGGAGGAGGAGGAGGAGGGGGATGTTCAGGGTGATGGCGTTTGTCTTTGCAAGGAACCATTACACTTAATGAGCCCTGCTGTCCTGAAAGTGGCTGAGCACCTGCCTGACGATGGGAAGCAGAGAACAAATTCCTTGGTTTGCTTTGCTTGTGTGCGCAGCTTTTGCTTTACCCAGTGAACTGTCCTTATCTCAGCCCATGAGCTCTCGCACTTTTACCTCTCTGATTCTCTCCCCCATCCCACCTGGGGAGAGGGAGCGAGCAGCTGGGTGGTGCTGAGCTGGCGGCCAGTTTAAACCACAACACCGTATATCACAGAATCACAGAATCACAGAATCGTCTAGGTTGGAAGAGACCTCCAAGATCACCTAGTCCAACCTCAGCCCTAACACTAACAAGTCCTACACTAAACCATATCACTAAGGGCTACATCTAAACGTCTTTTAAAGACCTCCAGGGATGGCGACTCAACCACCTCCCTGGGCAGCCCATTCCAATGCCTAACAACCCTTTCAGTAAAGAATCACGCAACGATTAAGAACAAAATGGACTGTATCTGTTTCTGCATATATTTCTACTATTTTGCTGTACACTGGGTAATTTTGGAACTGGAAAAAAGGGGTTATCCTTAACATTGTATCTTGGCTTTTGTTTAATTAGCTTAGCTCTGCTTGTTTGCATCTTGTGAAAAATCACACCATAACCTCCCTTTTTTCAAAGCCCATTAAACAGTTTTATATATCATACCAATTTCAGATCATTTGCTCACTCTGATTTCTCTTGTTTTATTCCTTCTATATTAATATTTTTAAACTTTGTGGCATAGATCATGATCTTTATGAGTATTTTCTACCGTTTGAGAAGTTAATCAGTCATTTACAAGAATGTTTTTTAAAAAGTCCTTCTCAGAAAACGTCAGATGTTCTTGAAGCACATTTGATGTGATTCCATTACAATCTTTCCTGTCAGATTTTGTTGTTAGTTGCAAAAGCAAGCATTCATACATAAAAACTGTGCTATGAAAGGAAAACATACACATTATTTTCATTGCTGACATAAAGTTCCAATGGTTGTCGCTTTTATTTCAGAATGGCTCTTGCCTTCAGTTGTGCTTCCAGTAGTAAGTTACTGATATAAAAACAGGCACAGACACCTGTCAGAATTTGTTTCCTGAGACGGTAGCAGAAAACAAACAAACAAAAAACATTTCTCTTCCTCCTCTGCATCGAGCAGTTTAAAAGTTACAAAAGCATAAGGATAGAATGAGGGAGCATCCTAGAATATAAATTAGAAGGTATTTATCATCAACAACAGCAATAAAAAACAGCAATTAAAAAAAAAAAAAGACACTGGATTAACTGTTATTCTTTTTTTGTTTTAAATAGCAATCTCAAAACTTCGTAAATTGCACAACCACACAAATTTGGAGTAACAGATATCTAGACTCTAATTTTAACTTTGTGACTGATTTGCTGGGAACTTGAATCTCTCAGTACTCCAGCTTTCTCTTCTATAAAATGGATCTAGTAGTTCATGCCTAGTTTTCAAGACTACCTGAAATCCCAGAGGGAAGAAAAAATCTGATTTCAAAATTAACTTTCAACACTTACATTCAAAAAGACACTATTCTTTTACTGAGAATCTCAATTTCCTTAACGAGAAGACTCTATAAAAATGCAAACACTGTATTGAGGAGTTTTCCATAAACACATGGACAAAGAGAAAACTTAAAATGGAGCCCTGCTACCGACCCTACAACTGATATTGCAATAGTCTCCTTTTTGTAAGCCCACTTTCACCACTCTGCAAAATAAATGATCTCTAGGATTTATAGCAGACATAACCCAGGTTCCTTCTGTTGGTTGATGCTATATAAACCACTAAGTGGTTTGTGCTGTGCAGAGACTCATACCAAAAAAAAAAAAAAAAAAAAAAAGTGGCTTTATGTCAACCTTTTTTAACTTTGTTAAAGTAACTTCATTCACATTATTTTTTCTAATGAAAAAAATAATAAAATTAATAAACATTTTGCCCATTAACAGTAACTGTTGGAACACACTGAATCCAATAAACTGTTGTTATATAGTTTATTCCTTTTTCGTCCAGTTTAGTTTAAAAGTTTAGAAATAACGCCTTCTGACCAACTTCTGCAATGTATTGATCAAAATTATCACCTTTCAAAAAAGCTGGGGAAAAAACACACAAACACACACACAAAAATATCCCTCAACCCTGGCCTCTGAAATCACGTTTTATGGTAGCCTGCAATGACTGGAAATGAAGCTCAACTGTCCTAAAGTGTGTTTTTGTTTATTTTTGGTTTTTTAACTGTTCTGGACAGCAATCTTCAAAGCTGCATATTTTATGTACTTAGACAAAGATAGAAATACATCTGAAGGGACTCCTTTGTTATGGCAATTGTGGGAAAACATTGCATCATGCTCTAAGGAGAAAGGTCACTATGAAAATTCAGAAGAATTGCACATGAACTTCCAGCCAAGTACATGTCAGTTCCTGCCCATTAGCACTACTTCCTGCTTCTGAGTAAGGTGGAAAAACTACTCACTAGATCTGAAGACCTTTTGTTTAATTTTGAGATGAAAAAAAAAAAAGGAAAAATGTCAATGTACAACAATATAGCAAGTCTTTTGGAGAAGATGGGGAAGTAATGCCATTAAATTAAATCATTCTTGCCAAATATATGCTGCTTCATATAAATTTTTAGTTCATATTTACTCTACCACAGACATAATTCCCTGTTTTAAAAATTTTTGCTGAATTTTGATTCACTGTTACTGTGGCATCATCATCAAGCTTTCTTCCTGTACAAGTTTCCTCCGCAACCAACCAGTTTTCAGTTAGTTTTTGACAAGTGTCCCACTATAAGCATCCAGTCTCCACTGCCCCTCACAGACTGAAAGGGAACACTTCTTTAGACATCCACAGCTCCTAGGTGGCTGAGCCAAACATAAGAGAGGATCCATGGGAATCCTTCTGGTCTGGCAGCCAGAGGTTACATGGGGTATCACAAGACATCTGAAATTTCACAAGACACTTATGTCTAGGCACACCATACAATCCCCAAATACCAGTCACAGATAAGCAGTGCACACACAGTCTCTGTGAACAGAGATAAAATATAGAATGATCTTGAGAACATCTCTCACCTGTCTGATAAAATAGAATGATAGTGTATTCAGTGGCAATACCATGGCACTTGTTTGGCATTATCAAACCATTTGAGTTTTCCAAAGCAACAGTGATGGACACATCACCTTTCAATTTACTGAAGTTTACTTCATACTACCACTGTTTTGTATGTTTTCTTTTTTCTTGTCATCATGATGCATTCCACCTTCAGTTCCAGTGCCTGACACATTATTGCTCCTCTTAATAACAAGGCAGCTGGGAGCCAGCTAGGTCCACAGCCTTGATTACACCAACTTGTTCATGGATCTAATACTTTCCCAAACTCCTCAGAGGCTACAAAATAGCCTGCCTGCTGGCTAAAACATAAACTATGCGTGTCAATGTTCTCCCACCAGAGTCTCAAACCTCACAATGATGACCAGTAGGGAGGTCCAGAAAAAGCCACTCTTACAGGAGAGATAAATAAAAATGAATACTTTGTGCAGCAGTAGTAGGAGCTAATAGAAGACCTCTGCCCATGTCTAGCGAATTCTGTAGAAAACCAAGCATAAAAGGAGGCACATTAGCGACATTACGTGCAGTGAGAGTGATCTTTGTATTTAATGGATTAAACAGTTTTCACTCACTTCTAACATTTCTCTTCCTCTCTAAATACCCACGAGTTTGCAAGCAGTTGCAGAAGGACCTCACAATGTAACAATGCAACAAAATAGCAGACAGAATTCAGTGCCAGTAAACACCTGGAATGAGCAACCCTGACTGCACACACTGTAATGAATGAGCTAACTCTGATCAAGAAAGAGGTCTTATCCTCACTGCTAATAGTTCTGTGGAAACAAAGAGCAAAATGATCATTTGTGACCAGAAAGAGAACAGAACATCAGAAAATAAGGAGAGAACAAAGAAGAGTTCATTATGTCACAGCATATATCAGTAATGTGCTCGAATTCAGAATTACCTGCTCCTTTTTGCATTTCAAAAAATATGCTATTACTAGAAAAAGAAAAATAAACAATGAGAACAATAACTCTTTTGTGCAAACTGAAGGAACACAATTAGACACTACAGACAGGAAAAGGAATGATGGAAGGGGTGCAACAGAGGTCTGCAAAATGAAAAGCAGCACGCAGTAGGTGAACAGGGAGTGTCTGTTCACTGCTCCTGATAACAGAAGTGCTAAGGGTCAGGAGTTGAAAAATATCAGGCTTAAAGCAAACAGAACTAAGCATTCTTCTAACACAGAGTGCAATCAAACAGCCAGGTTACCTTAGAATTTTCTAGAACATTACAAATGAGTTCAAAAAAGGATTAGGCAGACTAATGGAAGAAAACTCCATTATGAGCAGCGAAAGACAAAGATGCAGATGTGAACACTGGCTTGGGAAGGAAGCCCTTATGGCACAATTTGCTGGAAACTGCATGCTGGATTAATTGTGGAGTAGTCAAATTTACTGCAAACAACTTGTCTGTTTAAACTTGCAGCAATCCACCAGGATAATGTCTGGAAGTATGTGATATTCTTGATTTGAAATCTAAAGTGCACAAATGGTCTCATAATTAAAATCACATTGCTTTTGCTCCACAACTGAAATAAACAGCAGGAGATTTAAAAATGTCATCAGCACTGTGATTCCTGCAGAGTGAAGGTGAGACAATTTGGAGAGGAGTCAGAAGGAAACGCTGGATTATTATAAAAACCTCTCCCTTTATGGTTCATATAAATTTTGCATAGGACACAGTTTCTGCAAAAATTAATTCAGATCCCCGTAGCCAGCACGCTATTTCAAGAATCAAGAGAACTTTGTCCTCACCTTCTTACCTCTGCTGCTGATTTACTAACTCCCTCACATCTTTTGTGCTTTAATTATCTCACCTACAAATCAGAGATTGTAAAACATTTCATAAAAAACAGCAGCCACTTTATTGAGGTCTATGAATTAAATTCTCATTTACTGATCATTAGCCTACAAAATGAACCTGACAGAGCAGCCTGGTTCAGAGACAAAGGTGGACTAATTTGAGTAATCTGGCAGAGATTAACTAAGAATGGTTCCTCATTAGAATGATTCTAAAAAGTGTCTTTTAGAGAAGTCTCTGTGCATTGCCAACATCTTTGTTCATTTCACTGATTACCCCTTTTATCAAGATTTCCACAAGACTTTTTTTCTCAGCTTTTCCTGAAATTTAGCTCAACAGGTACTTGCTCTTCCCCAGGAAAATGGGAAGGTGACAGAGGGAGGAGACTGTCAGGACTGTCCCTGGTGGGAGAACGGTCATACCTGCACCTCATTTCCAGCAGGTATCTGGTTGCCTGCACCTTCTTGGGATTATGGCAACTTGACTGAAGTAGTTTTTCAATATTAGGTACTTGAGTACTAAACAAACAATGACTTGTTTGTTCAAATAAGACCTTGATTATGCATTAGAGTCACGGTCTAAGTTTCTATCAGTAACGATTTTTTGTACTTTTTTTTTTTTTGGCACAAGGCAATAACAAATCCAAGCATAATTTTGTTAGTTGTTATATGTAATACTTTTTAAGTTCATTTTGCATACAACAATACAGTCTGGATAGTTCTTGCTTTTTGTAGGGAAGTTTGCGTTTCTATCAACCTAGATCGTATTTATACTGCATAGCTCCAACTTTAGTTAGATACTCTGATAATACTGGTAGAGAAGGTGGCCTTCCTGATACTGGGGTGACATTACAACAGGTCTCTCTAGATTTTCCCCTCTGTCTGTTCCTTGTACATGTAAATCACAAGGTTAACTTTGCCTTTACATAACCCCGTACAGTATGACTTAGCTTTCTAAGAGATAACTCGTGCTTTCGCCTGTTCTCTGATAAACATAATCATCCAGGTCATGCAACCTAAATGTGTTGGGGCCTGTTACAGGGTGCTTTCAGTTCACATTATTCAATTCTTGAATATTTGTTTACCCACAGATCCCATGCGATGTGTGTACTTTTAGCCCGCAGGACACTGGGAGAATCATGTTACAACAAAACAAACAAATTATAAAACTGAATCAGATTATGGCCAGATATCACATAGAGGCACTTTGCTTGCACTTTCATAAAAATATAAAAACAGTAGAAGAATTGTAGCTTGAAAAATAGCGCATATCTGAGAATGTTTTATGTATCCTTAGAAATAACAGTACAAAAAAATTAAAAAACATAATTCAAAGTCCAGATATACAGATCTATCAAGATTATCACTTTTCAGATACAGAAATACACCAGTATAAAGCAGTCAACCTGCCATCATTCAAATATGATTAAAACAAGTGTGTTTATATTTCACAAGCTGTATCATTCTTCATTTGTCTCAAAAGTAGAAAATATAAACTGTTAATATGCTATGTCAGGACAATACCTGTGTACACCCAACAATGCTACTGAATTTATGTGCTTGAATGTACCTTGCTTTCACCGATGAATGAAAACATATATCACAGTCAATTTCAGCAGTAGATTCAAATTGATGACACACCTCAGAAGCTATATACATGGAATAAACATTCCAGATTGCCCACGACTTGAAACACATTTACCTTACAAGGAATCATGCAATGAATGCCAAAGACTGAATTCAACTTTCCCTGTGGTTTGTCTCATATGAGGTATTCTCGTAAGAGTTCAGCCCCACATGACAATGGCTCTTTTGAAACTGGTGCTAGTATTTTGGACAGCAACAAAAAGGAGGGAAAAAAAAAAAAAAGTGAAATGAGGGAAGGAAAACTTTACAGCAGAGAGCAAACAACCCCCCCAAATCTTCTGTGCATAGGCTCTGTTGCCTGAATCTAAGATAGACCTTCAAATCAAACTTATTGACATTGAGATTTCAGTGATATTGAAGATGCAGTAGTTGTTTTAAAAAAAAAATATTGCTTGCTCTGTCCACTTCAGTTTTCAGTATGGAGCTTTCTTAAATCATGATAAATGTGCACATCGCTGTGACTCAGCTTGGAATGATTTTATTAAGCTGGCCTGAATAGAAGGACAATGGAAGGTAAACACTGCCTTCCTAACCCGCTTTGCCATTTCTCGTTAGGTTATATATGTATGCCTTGGTAAACAAGCCATATGAAAAGAAGCATGAAGAAAAAGATCATGCTATGGCTAACTTGATAGTCTGTTTTTCAATTGTTAGTGTGTTAAAGCTGAGTTAATTTAAACATGATTTATTTTTTAACTCTGGCTGGCCACAGTTACTTCTTATTTTTAGAGATATTAGGGAATTTACACAGAAACGTTTGATCATCCTCACCAAATATTGACTTTGAGGATGATCTTTGAGAATTCATCTTGAGATTTATGATTGAAACTTATATTATTCTAAGAGCAAAACTTCATTATTAACTATCATAATTAATTGACTTATCCTAGATTTTAATCATGTTTGCTTAGAAGAAACTTCTTTTAGAATTTTCATTATCATGTTCTTTGTCTCTCCTAATAGTCTTCCAGATTTTTGTTTAAAATGTGCTGTTCAGTAAAAAAGCATACAAAAATGTAAAGAAGCAGAAGTAACTGAATCTGGCATGACATTGACTACAGATGTACAAGTTTGTGTGAGATGCATGCAAGTAATGTTGCATGGTAAGTAACAATGCTGGCAACACATGTATCCCACATAAAAGTCAATGGATTTAAACACTTAGAACATGTTAAAACATTAACAAGGGCAGTAAGGGCAATATCAAAATAATCTACAGATGCAAGCAAGCAATACACGTACGGAAAAGCAGAAGACTCTGGATGAAAGTTTGCTTGATTTTCAGGACCGGCATTGGTTTCAGTGAAAAAGTTACCTTCTCCATGACAAAGAGCCAAATTCACTAGACTTGGGTTGGCTAAGAAGCACTGACCATAATCTGGATGAACATACTACTTTCAGTGCAACAAGGAATGACACACACCAAGAAAACATAAAAAGAATCAATGTTTATTGGAACAAAAGCCACATGGAAAGTTGGGGATAATATGCTTGGATAGCTAACATATGTAAATTTGTTTCCTTGGAAATCGGTATGAGTAAACTTGTCTGGCAGGCTACCAGGGTCTGTCAGTGCAACTCAGAACCAAAACACAGGTGCTTAAGAAAAATAAATTAATCTCAACTCACTTAAATTCACTGGAAAATACTCAGATTTGAAAATCTAGTGTTGAGTACTTATGAGACAACAAATACTACAGCCATTTATTTCCATGTATCAGTCCAAAATGCAACTGCTCAAATCCTGCTGATACTATGCTTTAATGTTAGACCTGTAAATTCACGAGAATAAAGCCAGAATTACACCTGAATACTGCAAATTCTTATAATTTCAAATTCTTATAATTTCACTGTGATGGACACAATTTATTTAGCTGTTTAATTGTTTTCTTCCAGACTGCATACATATTATTTTAAAAAGAGATTACTGATCTCAGAGTAATCCTGAATGAAAATGGGGAATGGCTCATTTTTTATGATATGGTTGCCCCTATTCAGGGACAGTGGTCCCCGGGGTCCAAGGGCTGGCTTAAAGACAAAAGAAAGCAGGTACAATACACAGTTAGCAACTGGGAACTGTAAGAGAAGAGCTGTGAAGTGCAAGAGGCTTTTGAATGTAGAACCAAAAAAAAACAAAGAATTGTCCTCAGGTACTATGGGTATGCCGTAGGATGTTCTGTAATCCACTCCACCACCAAACCAACAGGAGAGCCTGAAAGCAAGGATTCCTCCACTTACAGGCATGGAAAGAGTTAATTATGAATTCTTCTTAATCTAGTCTGTTTTACTTAGTCACTTTTTTTTTTCTCTCTATTTAAAAACTATTTTTTCCTAAACTATACTTGAACAAAAGTCAGCTCCTTTGAGTTTAAAAGCCATTTTGGTCATTGTCTTTGGGGAGCCAGTTAATAAGAGAACATGTAGGCAGATGCACTTCAAAGCTTTGGCTGGCTCAGTTACACTGCACTTACAATAATGTTTTCTGAAGTGTGGTTGTAATTGTGCTTGGATTCTCTCTAAAAATAGAACGCCAACAAGCTAGAAAGGGCATGGACATTCTTTGATTCTGAAGATCTATACCATATAATTTCTAGTATCTTATCAAGTATTACATTTGGCTGTTAAAATGTTTATAAATCACATCTATTCTATGCCATTTGCCATTTTTTTTTCATACAAGCAGCGCTATTCTCTGTGAAGCCACATCCAGTAAAGTAGTCAATCCCCAACTCAAGCAAAATAAATTACAACACAAATAAACCACAAAGTAGAACTAAATGCACAAGAAGGGATTTGGGGGTGGAGACATGTTAGCTCTTTTTAGGTATAAATTCTGTGAAGAAAAATATTTTAAAGTATTTTTTTTCCAGTTAATGTTGTATTTGGTAAGCTAGTGATGACTAGTCGCAATAAAAATAAATTTCAGGACTGAGACCACAAGTTTTGAAATAGACACACTGCAGGGATTCTGCCTGCTGTGATCATTAGGAATCCAAGACATAACTCACCTGAACAGAGAGGACTGGATTATAAATTATGGCTAGATTCAAATTACATTTTGACTTTCTGTACCCTTTAAGAAAAATAGAAAATCTGAGCAAGACATGAGTATCTCAAATCAGTTTGGGGAGAAGTCTGTGCTCAGGCACATTAAATGGTGAAGGAGATCATCTTTTCCTATAATCCTGACTCTCTGCTAACTGATATCACATCTGTCTTACTGGGTGGAACAGGATACACACATCTATTCAACTCCCTCTTGACTCAGGTATTTTTATGTTTACTAGGTGAGGATGCAATAGATTTATTTTTTTATGTGTTTATGTGTTTCACTCCTAACCATAACCCTTACAAAGACAACAGTATGATAACATATAGGCATCATTAGTTCCACTGCAAGACATGTCTATACAAACAGAAGCATAAATGAGCAAGTGGAGATAAGTCCTAGTACGACACATTACTGTATACGTAGTTTTGAGGTTTACTCACATTCCTCATCAGTTCATGCACTTCAGAAGGGCTCAGTCCTTTCTTAGCTATACTTCAGAGTGCAAGGGGAAAAATTCTCAACCTTAAAGCTCACTGGTCTCCATATTAACATAAATCAGATTTACCGGTGCAGGATTACTTAAGTTCAAGTGCTTCAGCACTAGCTTCTTCTTCATGCATGGTGACTACCATGTCACCTGTTGTGCACCACTTAAACAATATTCTATGCAACACAAATCTCCAGCTGTCCTGCTAGAGCATGATTCAAATGGGACAAGGAGAAGGCTGGCTGAAAAGTTACCTCTTCCTGTTAAGCTGGGAGAAAAACGAACATTTACAAATCAGGTTGTATGGGGCTCAGTTCAGAAGGTGCACAGCACAGACACCTCACCAATTCACTTGAATGCAATATTTGAAATAAAGACAAGACCCTTTCCACAGAGAATTAATCTGGA
Source organism: Anser brachyrhynchus (assembly GCF_964034855.1). NCBI lineage: Eukaryota > Metazoa > Chordata > Aves > Anseriformes > Anatidae > Anser > Anser brachyrhynchus. Next base: position 85,697,348 of record NC_137695.1, on the reverse strand, counting down.
ATTACTGTGCGTTTGACCAATTCCCAGTAGGACTCATCTATTGCAGATTAATAGTGCCTTTTCAGAAGTAACTGACCTTTCTTCAAAAATGTATTAAAGTAATTTGAAATAAGGCACTCTTACCATGGAAGAGGCGTATGCCACAGCAGGAGCTAAGTCGGGGGTACCTAATCTAATGTAAGACACCCATTTCCAATCTGCACTAACCCTTTGCAAACAAGGCCAAAGATTTGTGCTGTTTTGGCTGCTGCGCTAGCTGCAGATAACCCAGTTGTAACTGATGTTGCTAAATATGCCCACATTTGCAGAGTTCTGGGTTTTACCTAAATCAGAAGGCTGTTGAAAATAAACTATGAGTTGAGTAATACACTCCAGTTGTTGCATATGGACTCCCTGTGTGGATATTGTATCCCACCTGGAAGGAGTATCTGTACTGCAGTAAGAATGGTGACTGCAGAATATATGCTGCTACACCTAATTTAATTTTACTAGTTCATATACCAATGGCTGCAGCAAGAGAGGCATAGTCACCAACCATGTAAGCAGCACACGAGCGCTGCAGCCTTGGCCCTAAAAGAGAAGCGAGCAGCTGCAGGTGGCTGGGCAGCAGGGACCCGTTTTGTTCATGACATCAAGGCCAGTGTCAGCCGTACCATGCCATTGGCAGCAGCACGGCTTCTGTGGGCACCCTCTAACCAGCTGCAGGCAGTCAGGCAGATTAGCATGTGCTGTTTGAAAAAGTGGTGGGAGGTAACCCAGTTTAGTTTGCTTAAAGCAAATGGCTCTCAGAACAGAGATGGAAAAGCAGCATCAGATGATCAAAACCTTTACATTCACTGCAAACAAATGATCCTGTTCCTTCTCTCCTAAACAAACCAAAGAACCTGGCAGAGGCCAGCTCAGAGTCCTGATGACAGTCCCCAAAGGGCATAAGCCCACCAAAGCAAACAAGACTTCCGAAGAAGAGTCTGACTGGAAGGGGTGCAGACAGTCCTAGGAATTTATTGAGAGTACTCACTGATAAATAAAACATGCCTGAAGGTTTTTTTGAACAATTTCTTTCAAGTGATGCCTCGTGCACAAACCTCATGTTGTAGGCAGGGCTCAAGATATCTACCAGCTTGTTTCTCAGGTATGACCCCTGAGCTAGGATGTTGTGGACAGGGATAGAGTGAATCCCAGACTGAAAAGTTCTGGGATTTTATTTCTTCTATTCAATTTAAAATGCACAGCATTATCATGCTTGCCTTGTAATCCTTTACACAACAGCCAGTTACCTAAATAACAACCATCATTTCTTCTAGGTCCAACGTCTCTACTTTGATGAGCAGCTAAGGGCAAGAAAAAAGACATCTGAAGGAACGAATAGCAGGTTTCCAATGACGAAGCTGAATGCAGAACACTAAGAACAAAGATTTTATTATTATTATTTTGAGCTCATCACTCAGAGCAGAACAATGAAACATTTCTAATATGCATGGCCCAAGGCCAAAGGGCTAAGGCAGGAGAAGCAAGTGAGCATCCAGGTAAGCACAAGGCATCAACTGTATTTGTCAAAGGATTTATTCATCAACGATGCTAAGCTTAGAGGAGTGATAAATAGCCTAGAGGGCAGGACTGCTGCTCAGGTGGACCTTGAGTCTAGAGAAGATGCCTGACAGGAATCTCAAGAAGTTCAGTAGCAACAAATCAACAGCAAGACAAAAAATCCTGTGCACGGGAGAGAATAACCCCAGCTGGACATCCACTGGTGAAGGAAAAGCTCTGCAGAAAAGCAAAGTTCACAAGTTGAATATGAGTTAGCAGTTTGCCCTTGTGGTGAACAGAGGCAAACAGACCGAGCTGTGTTTGCACCTGAGCAGCCAACAGGTAAAGGGAAGGGGCTGCTCCCTTCTGTTAAATACATGTGAGACCACACCTGGAGTACCATGGCCAGTTTTTGCTTCCCCAGGAAAATATATTGAAATACTGAAGCAACTACAATAGATGAACTCTTTGAGGAGAGCTTGAAAGAACTGATTGATGGTAGGAAATTTGACTAACTTTATGGTGAAGGCACATAAGCAAAGTTGCCCAGAGGCTGTGGAATCTCCATCCTTGGAGATACTCAAACGTTGACTAGACAAGGCTGCTGTGAGCAATCTTACATTAGATTTTGCTTCTTTGAGTGAGGGTTGGACCACGTGATCTTCACAGGTCCCTTCCAGTTAACATCAGTCTATGATTCTACAAAATGATACCAAGTTCTTGATATCTTCCTTTCCATTTCTCCAAAACACACCCTTTCTTTTTAAGAAATGCTCAACTCTTCTTCCATTTACATTTTACCTTCCAGAACCAAACCGAATAAAACAGTCCCATATTCTCATTTTTCTTTTCCTTCTTTCATGAAGCCTCAAAACACCTTTCTATATCAAAGAAATTTTTTTTCTTCAGAACAGGTGGCTAGAAATGCTCTGTTCCCTAGCATAGTAGCGAAAAACATATCTCTGGCAGCTCCCTAGGAATTAGGTCGTTACTAGAGAGATAAAACTAAACTGTAAAGGTGACTTAGCTTCTCAGAAGGAGAGGCAACTGTTTCTTATTTAAGTAACTTTACTGATGACTATGAGATTTATGGCGTGAGGCACAGTTTCTCTTGATAGCTGGGAAAATAATTTTTCATCAGAGCTGAAAGTGGGGTTTCTCTCTCAAAATTCATCTTCCTTTCCTCATTGTCAACTGTGCATTTTGTAACATTGAAAAAGAAGTTTAATTAGCCTAGCACATGGTCAATACATACACTTTCAAATATACCTGTGTCTACAATGTCGTCCGAAGGATTTGAAAAATACTCTGTATTATAAAGTACTCATCCTCAGCTCTGACACTGCTTCTATCTGCCTAATACAAATGCTTCTTGCATTAATAATGATATGGTTTTTAGAGTTTCTTCTGGTTTGATTTGGGGTTTGTGTTTTTCACACATTTCATGTTACTCGGTGCTAACACTTAAATCATTATATTGAGATCAGGATTTATTTCCTGAAAGATAATGAGGACAGAGAGGTATGACAAAAACATAAGACAGGCAGTTCCAATTGCTACTACAACTGTATTTTCTGGAACTTATTTATTTTTCATTCTGTTCTTTCAGTAATTTAATAAATGAGATACCAAAGTTCATGAAAGTTAGAAATGTGTTAGGTGGTCAGAGAAGAAGAAAATATGCAGCATAACAAGGAGAAAGGAGGGCAATTAAGGCACTGTTCCTGGCCCCAGACTTATACCTAAAAGTAGGTGTTGTATAATGTTTGCAGATTTTTATTATTATTATGCACTGTCTATATAGCACAGTTCACATATCCCATTACAGTACACATAAGGTTCATAAGAACATAAGGTGCATACATTAAAATGCTTTGGGTTTATTCATCTGGATTTTGCTTAAGAAAATTAAGTATATTCCAGGTCAGCAAAACTGCTCATCTGACAATTATAAACTAATAGTGTTATTTATATTAACGTTCTTGAGTCACAAGAGAAATTGACACTAATCACCAACTTGCTGCTCCAACCATTTCACTAACAATAATAATAAGCCAGCATAAATTTTAACAGAATAAAAGCCTGATGTAAACAAACTGTCCCTCAATACTTAATTAAAATATAATGAGGAACAGGAAATACAGTCCTGGGTACTGTTTAAGGTTGCATGGCACCATTTCAATGTCACATCATATGTCACATTTGTTTATTGACAAAGAAGTGTATGTGACCCCTGGGCACAGACTTACTGATATAACACCATGCATTTTAATGTTCACTTCTCATTTTGTGTATATTCAGGAAATAATCGTTTTATCCTTTGCATTCTTGCACACCTTAACCATCAACAACAAGGGCTTTGCCAAAAGCCTGCTGAAGCCTGTAAAAGTCTTCCCTTTAACTGCAGTGGGCTTTCAATCATGTTACATACTACTGCTGCAAAACAGAGACATTTTGTTTTTTTAAATCCCTTCTCGAAGCACACATGCTTAGAGCCTATTTTACAACCAAATTATTAGTTTGCTGGTTTCACTTAAAAAACACATGAAAACTTGGCAAGAAAAATCAGAGAAAAGCACAGTACAAGCACTTCTTTTTTAATTCACACAGCTGCTTAATGACTAAAAGCAACTAACATCATACGGAAATGTACTCATTAGATTTTAGTATTTATAACTCGGGTTAGTTATTTATGGAGTTTTAATGGGAAAATTGACCCATATGAGCCAAAAATTCATCATAGAGCAAAAATGTATCTATTTTCATATCTTGCAGGCTTTGTACCTCTGAATGAAGACATTCATGGCATTAACAATTTTCACAGAATTCCTCTCACTCACACCCAAACAGAGGAGTCATAAGTGTAAGGCTGGGCTTTGTTTACATTCTTTCTGAAATACAGTAAGAAGAAATGAACCTGGCTGCAAAAACATGAAGCAACGGTAACACTATTTTTTATTCTAAATATTCACCAAGAGTAAGCGTCAGATAAATAATATTGTAAAGCAGCAATTACCAAAGAAGTGACTGGGTCTAAAAGGTTCTTTGTTTATAAATAGTTTCATAGTACCACCTAATTTAGGACCTAGACCTACAAAAGAATGCAAAGCCTTTTTTAGGGGAAAAAAATGGGGGGGTGGGGAAGAAAATAAGAGGCAAAACAAAACAAACAAAAATCTCCCACACCTTAAAGACACTTCTGCATTACAATAATTCACCTCAAAAGGGAACATGACTACACTCAAGTCAGCCCTACGTGAGCCAGCTCACTTCCCAAAGGTAAAGGAAAATGGGCTGTAAAGTCAAGGACAAACATAGCTGGGCTCTAAACCTGGCAGTAAAGGGCTGCACTGGGTGACTCATCAGCAAGCAGCAAGTACCAGCTTGGAGTCTGTGGCACAACACTCATTCGTGAGATTAGGTGAGAGGCTAAAGTTGATCTGATTAAACTGATGCAATGCGTCAACAAGAACTAACCTGCAAAGAACTCTTACAAACCTCAGTACAGTTAATTTAAAACTGAAAATCTGGATGACATCCTTGACAAGTCCTAAAAACAGCAGAGAATTGCTTTGCTTCACATGCGCTCAGCCTCTGACTGCTCGTCAAAACTGTTTTACCTTTAAAACCTGTGGATGAACCCTGCTGAGCTCTAAAGTCACTGGTGCTGCCAGGTTGGTGCCATTGCCTCTAACCAAAAACTGCATGCTGAGAGACAGGATTGCTGGTTCCTAGCCTCCACTAAGAACCAATTTCAGGGTGCCTTGATGCACTTTGATAACCTGCGAGAAACCTGAATTCCAAACCGCTGCTGAGTTCCAAACCATACTGCCACTTGCTTGACAGACACATGTAAAGCACTGTTTTTAGCTTGTTTAACTAAGGCAGACTGCTGAAAACACTAACTGGTGCACTCCAACATAACTGCAGATCACTTCAGGCAGTCCTTCCACACCCCAGGTGAATAACCTAAGCACTGAATAAAAGAAGCATAGAGGAATATGCTCTTCCCTTTCAGGTTTCATTATCTAGAAGGCTTTCAGAAAAGTTTCCACTGATGTAATTTTTAAATTCGGATCGAAATTGAAATATTTTTGGTTGAACAAAGCCATGTTTCTAGGGAATAAAGAATTATTAAAATAATAATCCAGAGCCACATAAAATACCCTGCTTCTGGCCTAGAGGATTCAGAGAAGAGAAATTTAAAAACAGTAATATAATTATATCATAGCATGTTTTCTTCCTGCTGGAAATCAGCCGAGGCAAGACATCCTAACAAAAAACAATTCTTAAGGCATACTATGTGCTTTCTCTCTCAGTCACAGAATTGCTGAAAACGTTATCAGTAAAGCAACTTTAAGAAATATAAACTATGAACTCCTACATGATTCTTGTAGACTCTTAAGAAATTGTATTCAACTATGTAAGCGCAGTTCTGAAAGTTTACTTGGGTACACTTCTAATACAATCTGTTTGTACAGATAACTGTCTTAAGCTTACCACTATGATTTCAAAAGTGGTGAGAATTAGTGCAAAGCACTTCGACAGTGGATATTTTCTCCTGGTTTTATGGCCACTTAGAGAAAGACAACAGAGAATAGCACTACTGTGACAAGAGTTCCATAATACTTCCTCCTGCATTATGTGCTTCATTAGTCAGCCCCTAAAACAGTACCCATTAAATGTATCTCATAGTTGGATAAACGTAATATTTATTTTATAGTTGACTCTAGAAGTATGCTATCATTGTCTTTCCTGGATTCTGTCTGGTATTTTTCATATTGTTCACATCTATTGTCAACTGTGAGAAACAATACTCTTTCTTTCCAGAAGCTCCATTTTGCAACATTTGCAACTCAGTGACCCATTTGGGGCTGGGCACTCAATTTACAGTGACTTGAAAATTCTTCTTTTGGTTGAGCAAAGACCAGAGAAAGAGAAAATGAAGAAACACATCCAGCAGTTCCTGCTGTGGCCACATAGATGACAGTCCTGCTCCTGATGCCTTCCATGATGCCTTCAGCTGAACAGTGATGGCAGCAAAGTTTATGTAGTCTCTCTTTTCCCTGCCACCGTGAAAGGAAATACATCTATCTGGCTGCTTGACAGGCAAACTGAGAAGGTACATGCAATGCACTAGGTTAGGGTTACTGCTTGTCTGTCCTATTCTCTATCTGGTTTATCTCCTTATTTGGTTTCTTCTACAGAAAAAGGTATACAGCTCATGGCCTTCTTTCTGTACTTTACTTCCCATACTCTCTGCAAATATTAAGACTAAAATGTATGCTGATTATACTTTAAAACTTAAAGTTCAAGCCCCAAAAGAAAAGATTGCCAAAAGTAAAGAGCATTTCAATGGTCAGTATTAACTCTGACATTCACATCATGTTTTACTTCTGTAGCCTTTCCAGCTTTTTCTGTTTCTTTTCCCTGCCTCCAGTGCTGAGCTGATTTTGTGAGCAGAGAGAACTCGGGTACAATTTATGCTATCTCAAACCTCTAATAAATTAACATTTTTCAAACTTTGAAAGAATCGTGATAACAGCTATGATTTCATCATTTTAATGTTCTGGTTTTGGATTTCATCCAATAACGGAAGTAGAAATTATGATTGTTGCATCTTTGATAAATATCACCAATGTGCTCATGCTACACAGGACACAATGATAAATGTTGTCCATATCAGTGCCACGGATGCTCAAAGACTCACAGGGGAATAGGTTCCTGCAACAGTGCTTGTTCACTTGTCTGCCTAAAACCTGTCATTGATCTTTGGAATGAAAAATTCATCTCTATGCATTTTCATATTCCTGAAACCTTCATCTTATGACTATGCCCAAATAAATGCATCTGTGATAAATACACATCAGACATACCAGACTTATGCAAAATGCAGATTGTTACTATACTAAAACATCAGTATTCAGGTTGGCTTCAAAGCCTTGAAAATTGATGCCAAAAGACTGGAACATTTGGAAAAATTTTGGTTGTAGCCATAAGATGAATCTAAACAAAAATGATACTTCTTCGTGTCTGCCCCACAAAGTCAATGCAATGCCTGAACAAAGCAACACCATGATTAATATTCAGCAGAAAATTGATCATGATGAGGACTGATTTTAATCTTTGTTTTATTTAGACTTTGATGTATAGCCAACTGAATTCAATAGCATTGAAGAGCCTGCAGATTCAATGGAGTTTGGATTAGACCTTTAGTTCTTCTGGCTGCCTAGATGCACTGATTCACAGAGAAATTGTTTCATATTTCTATCTGCAAAAGGGAGGGCATCATCTTGACTTTTAATTTGATTGGTTCAAATAAAAACAAAACAACAACAAGGTTTACATTTTAAAAATACCTGTGTAGTAATCTATATAATTTCTAAAATCTATATATTTTTCTTTCTAAAATCTTGCCTAGAGGATTACTAGGACCATAGTGAGAAATTATGAAGTCATACTTTACATATCTGACATTCCCAGTTTGGCAGGAACTTAAAAACATATACAAACAGAAGACTGTTCTCTGTAGCAGAAACATACATGGCAGTTTGCGGAACTTCACAGTGAAGCGATGAAGGAACCTCTGAATAGAAGTCTCATTGTTTTAAGACTGTTAAGACTGGAAACAGAAAATGAACAGTAATCACAGGAAAAACACACAAATGAAATGGAATTTTAACTTTCAGACAGGTACCGTTTTCATTTTTTCTGCCACTTGTCATATGCTAATGGAGCATCAAAGGCAAACTAAATACTTAAAAATACTAGGGATAGGTAAAGAGCATAATAATTACATCTATCAGAAGTTATAGAAGAGTCAGGAGAGATGTTGAGCCTGGGAAGAAGATGTGAGAGGAAGGTATTTTTAGTTTTGTTTTCATTTCTCACTATCCTCTTCTTTTATTAATTGTCAATAAAATAAGTTAATTTTCCCCAAGTTGAGTCTGTTTTGCCCATGACAGTAACTAATGAACAATCTCCATCCTTATCACAACACATGAGTTCTTTCATTTTATTTTCTCCTGTCTTGCTGAGGAGAGGGATTAAAAGAGCAGCTGGGTGGGTGCCTGGCAGCCAGCCAAGGTCAGCTCACCACAACAGTCAAGCTACTCTATTATCCTCATCTCCCTGTTCTCACTGTTATTGTCTAATCCTCCTATGTTTTTCCCTTATTCATTTTAGAAGCATGCTCTACTGTTCTTAATTCAGCCCCCTCTGAGCCCTACCCCTGCCTCTATCTGTGTCTCTCTCCCTGCTTCCTTGCAGAGCTGGAAAGGCAGAGCTTTTAGAATTTCTGAATCTGTTTGTTCTGCTTCTTATTAATCACCAGTTGAGCACTCTGAAATGGTATTTAGTAAAACCATTCAACCAAAGTTGGTCTTAGTGTTTCGAAGCCTCCTTGTCTCTGCTCAGTCCCCATCCATTCCACTTCTTTTTGTGGCTACTGACTGTATGTATTTTCCCACTATTCTCCATAAACAGCTAGAGCAGTGTCCCAGTACGGCTCTTCATTTGCCTTACTGCCTGCAGCTTCTGTAGTTGTTTCCACCCCCCCCCCATCACTTCCTAGGGGACCCAAGCTAAAGCTCTGCTTGCTGCCTGCCAGCAGGAGTTTTAGTGAGATCAACTCTTTCTAGAGTCAGCTATAGGCAGAGAACAAGACTTCCTTTCCCTGCTGCCACCCCTCTTCATCCATTTGTATCCTGTCCTCTGCACTGATTTCCTGGTGTGGCAAAACTAGAGCACATTTAGGAATACCCAGTCAGGGCACTAAGGGAAGGCAAACCCTGGGACAAAGTTGTCCATGCAGCACCCTGCCCCGAGTCCTCACAGACCGCTTGGCAATCCTACATCCACCTGTCAGAAACAGGCTCAGCCAACCCATGTTTCTCTCACAGACCAGCACCTCGTGAGTGGCTGCAGCTTCCCCAGTCCCTCAACACAAGCACAGGCTCCTCAAAACCTTACGGCATGTTTAGGACAGGCCATGTAGGCCCTCAGCTGTATATGGCCACCTACGCTGCAACAGGAGAGGGACGGGGGGACAGCCCTTGTAGTAGTCACACAAGACTGTCAATAGAGAAGATTTATTCACACTACCAACGTGCACGTGGGGAGCAAAAGAGCTGCCTAGACGGTAAACATGTTTCTCTTGGCAGAAATAATGCGGTATTTAACTAACTGTTTTGTCCTGACTTGCTGCTCTGGGGCAGCGCTTCAACTTTACCTCTCATCACCACTCTCACAGCTGGACCAAGGTCAGTCTCTGCTACCTCTGGCCACACTGGCCATCTCTGCTCACTTTGGACAAGATCTGTAGGCTTTATCTGATGAAAAATGCATAGATTGAAGGGAAATCAAGATAACAGGTATAATAGGATCTTGCATGGCCCTGGCATCTCAAGGAAAGGACAGAGCTATCTGCTCCTTGCAAACTTTCAGGCTGGGCTAGAAGTAAAAACTAGTGCTTGGCACTCTCCCTGCTGTAGCTGAAGTCCTCTCAGTCAGAGTCCACTCCTTAATTTTCTTGGCCCTCTCCCTTTCTCTCCTCTTTATGTCCTATGCTGTTTTATGTCATCTCAGAGGCAAGATTAGTCACGTATTTTTTGCTCTCCAAGATGTCTCTAAGTTTGCAGGTTCTTTAACAATTAATGTTCAAAAATCCTTTCTCATTATTCAGTTATTTCTCTCTTCCACCCCACCCCCCAGTTACTTTCCTAGGCATTTTTATTAAAGTTTCTCTCTTATTTCCATATCTAAAACTCTTTTCATTCATATTCTTTACCTTACGCCTTCCAGGAGACACACACACCAAAAGAAAAAAAAAAAAAAAAAAAAGACCATATGCTTCCTTTCTGATCTGTATCTTTATTTACATCAGCAACAATCCCATTATAATGAAGAATTCAGGGCGTTAAGAACCACTGATTGTGAAGCTAGCTTACTTTAGCCCTAAAATGGACTGTTAGATAGCAAGGAACAGTTGGAGGACTAACATTTTCAGAAAGCACAGCTAGTTTTGAAGGAATATGTTTCTCCAAGGCTTAATTTATCCATGAAAAGTTTCACTGATTAGGACAAATATAAGAGGCTTTCTATATGTAAGTTATCTGGTTCTATAAAAAGACTAAGGTTTCTCTTGTGCCCAAACCACTTTGAAAATATTAAACAAATATTTACAAACTTTTACTTACTGGACTTACCAAAACCGTTTATGGTTTTATGTTATTTTAGCTTATCATTGTGATTGAATGTAATGGGGAAAAAGAAAGATTAGGCACAATGTGTAAGACAGAGTCAAAGAAATACCCTGTAATGTATAACGTATATATATATACACATCTGTTATTATTCTTGTTATCTTTAAGAAAAGAACACCACCTGAAGAGCCACCATACTATAACGCCAACCTTTCAAAAAAAAAAAAAAATTAGGACCTGACTTAGAAATGAGCTCTTAATTTGATGGTACCTCTTGCAAAATCATTTAGAAAATACTTCAATAATTGCTTCAGAAAGATCTTACAACCCTCAGACTATCAAATAGCTTCACTTTGAAGTTAGGGTGTTGTGATCACACACACAAAATGCATTATGCTACTTCTGGTTGCCAGCATATGAACACAATTCTCGTTTTTTCTCAAATCAGTCACTTTATTCTGTTTCATCATTTAAGTGAATAGACGTATAGCACATTGCTGAAATGAGAGGTGTTTTGCTGTCGAAGAAGAAAATCTGGTTAACAGCGTACCTTTAAGCAAATTCACAAGTTTTACTATAAAATAAAATTGTCACTAACATTTATCTCCTGCACTTACTTCCATCACTAGCCATGGTTAAACATGTGGATCAGAATTCTGTGTGGAGGTAGATTAGAAAATCTATAATCTATTCTCCAAGCAGTAAATGTAAAATGTTTCCATACGTTGCCTCTTGGTTTTATAATTGCACCCAAACAATGTTTGGGAGCGATTGCTTATTGCTTTGTCACCAACCAGATAAAACTAGGGAATCTATCTGGTGTTTTTATGCATCACTGCTTCCAGTCCACACTCTTGTTTTCACCTTACATGTGGACTCAGGACACTACAAGGCACACGAGAACCTAAGGAATGTCCCATGGGATCAGATCAATGGTCCGTCAAGCCCAGTGCTGTCTCTCCAACAGAGCAGCAAGAGCTGCTGCTCAGGAATACCACAGGCCTAGCCACTTTCTACAGCCTATTCCTTCCTCCAGCATCCAGGCTTCCTGAATTGGGGATTTTGGACAGTGCTAATCTCCCAGTCTCCCCTGTGTTTTAAGTGCCCATTCATGGAGCTGTGGTTCATAAATTCACCTAACTTTTGAACCTGCTGATACTATGTCTCCACAGCTTCCTGCAGCAGCAAATGCCAGAAGTTCACAACCTGAAATGTAACGTTCTCTCTTTTGACTGCTTTAAATTTATCTGCTATAATTTTCCCATAATGCCCCTCAGTTCTTGCATTTTGGAATTGATGAACAGCAGTTCCAACAACCCCTACCTGTTCCCTTCATGACTTTGCAAACCTCAGTCATCTCACCATTCAGCCTTTTCTCCAAACTGAAGAAACTTAAATCTTTTAAGACCCTCTTCAAAGGCTGCTTCACCCACTTTATTATTTTAGCTGTGCCACTCTGTGTATTCCTTCCTCAATGATACTACATCCTCCTTAGGTCAGGAGGCCAAAACTACACACAGTGCACAAGATGTAAGTGCACAAGAATTTTACAGAACAGTAAAATAATGCACTCCATTTTGTCTTTAAAATCCTTCCTGATGATGACCAAGATTTTTTTATTTTTATTTTTTGACTTTTGACTTCTAACTTTCTGTCTGCTTCTGCACACTGAGCTAATGGATTTCAGAGAACTGTCAAGGCAACATTTATGATAACTCCAAGATCTCTTTCTTGAGTTGTAACTGCCAGTTATGAATACATTAAATATTACATTCAGAGTGTTCTTATCTAGTGAATAAAGCTTTAGAAATAAGTCCCTGCCTTTCCAAATCTACTCTGCAAACAAAATTTGGGCTATGCAGTGTTATAGCATACTTGCTTATTTAAGCTTAGCTTCCATTTACAAATAGAATAGATTGCAGTCTTGTTCTCCACCCCTCTAGTCCCACATTATAGACCACTTTTCTGCAGGGGACCTCTTCCCACCTCTTTTTAACCTGGCTTCTTGAAGAAGCATATCTCATGCAATTGCACTATGTCTGCATGTGATAATTTGCCATTCTATTTCCCCAGTTACCTTTGAACTTGTCAGCCAATTTCAAACACATTCAACAGAGGGATAAAATCTCCAAGGTCATTATATCCAAGAATTTAACTGAAACAGGAAACTGAAAAGAAAAGAGACCCCAGTCAGTGCCTCTGCTGAAGAAACAGCTATAACCTGCAGTCATCCTTAACAGAAAGCCTGCACAGAAAGAAATTTTCGATGCCTCAATTGTACAAAAAGTTTCATTTGGAGTTTGTACTTCAGTAGACATCAGAGAATGTAATCATAAGATACTAATCCATCAGAGACCGGTCTTCATTAATTCTAACACTCATAGAAGTACATATTGATTTACTTTGGGTAATGACTCACAGGAAACCACTTAAACAGTTTCATAGCAGGAGGGGAACCTGGGCCAGCTGCAGCCTCAGCTTGAGTTGCCAACAGTCCCTCTGTTCTGGCTTGAAGATACTCCTGGATAAAATTTTCTAATTAGTAGTGTGACTAGCATCCCACAGACCAGTACAGAGGCAGAAAACAAAGAAAAGCATAAAATAAAAACTTCTTATTACTGCACCAAAACCCACGCTTGTAGCACACAATTGCAACTAACTGCAGAACAGAGGCTGGCAGTCGGTTTTGGTGGACAAGATTAAGAGCAGGGGGGATTGTCCCATGCAATGACCAGGCTTCCACTGGGAACTTTGGCAGCAAGGAGGTGGCAGCTCATCTCCTACAAGAGAAAACCCCTGCCAATGGCTGAGGAAGCTGCCCCTGGCCCATGGTGAATGATTTGGCTTTGCTGTAGGACTTCTAGGAGAGGCAGGGACTGCTGTGCCCCATGGGAACCAGTGCCTCCTCCCTGCTGCACCATATTGGCTCTCCGCAGAGGAAGGGCATCAAACTTAACAGAGAGATGACAATACATAAAACCAGCTAAATAATTAGTTATCCAGAGTCTCGCCAGCTTTATCTGGAAGTCACTGTAGGCCTAACCACACTCCAACAACTCCTGCCTCAGTGCTGAGGGCTCTGAAGATGCCAAGAGACCTAAGTGGCCCTGACCAGCCTCACCTAGGCCTCCCCTGCTACTCCAGCCTTCAGGTGTGCTGCAGGTGGGCTAGTCTTTGACCATGTCTCCTAGTCGGACCTTAGGCCTATGCTACAGGTGTCTTTTCTCCTGTATGGACTCTACAGACATGCTGTAGCTCACCTCCTGTCCTGTCTCTCACCACCTTTTGCTCCTTTTGACTGGTCTCCCAGAATGGGCCCTTTGCTCATCACTGGCCACATCTGGGTGTGCTCAGTCCTGTGTCTGCTATAGGCTTAAACAGAAACACAGCGACATCTCAGCATGAGCAAGTTACTTAGCTCTCCAAGAGTATGGATTGATACTGCCTAGGAGCTCTAAAACTTGTGGTTCACAAGAAAGACGTGTATCTCTTGTCTTGTCCCCACTTTAAATTCCCATTGAAAGCTGCAATCAGCCACATAATAGATTGCCCTTCTCCAGCTTTCATTACAACTTTTGCAAGCATTCAGCAATGCTTCTAATTTGCTCTGCTGAATATAGTTAATACCTCCCTTATTCCCTTTCATCAACTGTTAAAAGATCACAAAACCACACTTTGAGCTGAATAGCAAAACCCTGTCAATAAATAAATAGATAATAAAATAAAAAGCAAACAGCCAAAACACACCGCCACCAGATATGGACCAAAAGTCATTTGAGAATAGACCATAACTGGTGAAGAGTCAAATTACATTGATAAACAAGATCATAAAATCATAGAATATCCTGAGTTGGAGCAAGTGTGATAAGAGTTATTTTTTGAGCAAGAATTTCTATTCTCTTCCTTCTGCAATTGATTTCCTATTTTTTTCCCCTAGTGTAGCTAGAAACCGAAATTAGTATGCCAAAAATTGGAAAAAGTAAACAAAAAAATACAGATTTGTGTGCATGTGTGCAGTTGCATAGCTACTGTTAGCTAGAATTGATTTAGTTAAGTTCTAATTCATTTGTTAAATGCAATGTTTGTTGGGGGAATGTGGGTGAGAGCTACCAACTTATTGTAGGAGCCTGGCTTTTGCACAGAAAAACAAGGAAAACTAGTTATCTCTACTGCTAAAATCAAATACAGTCCTAAAAACCAAAACATTCTTGTAGTTGCAGCTTTGATTTTCTCAAACACAAACAAGAAGTGCTAGAGTTTTTCCTTGGGAAGAGCCATTCTCTGCTAATTTACACATTGATTAACAGATAGATCTCTATAAAAATATGTATTTTACACAGTTAATATATAGTACTATGTACTACACATAAACGAAAACCAAGCCATGAATAAATTTAAACATATCTTGTGATAAAGCCATAAAATTACATTGTCCTAACATAACCTTAGCACATATATAGCACGTTTTGAAACCCCCTACACTTGTCTTATGAAATATATTATCAGTTCTAAGTATAATTTCTTCTTTTCTTTCTATCTGCTCGAAACACATTACAGTTCTAACAACTTGACACACTATAAAGTTTAGTAACCTTCTACATTTTTAATCAAAATCAGATATTCCCCTCTTCAAAGAAACCCCTTTTCCTGTACACTTACCATCAAAGCTTTCAGTTCACTTAGGACTATATTTTTCAAATTCAAAGTCTTCCCCTGATAATTTAAATAAGGATACTAAATTAGAGCTTTATGTATGTAGCAGCCTCATACGAGAAGAAGTAACCTGCACTGGATGATGCAATGCAAATGGGAAAACAGAGATGTTATCAAAATGCAATAGCTTTCCTCTTCTTTTAGGCAAACTGATACCTGGGATGATCTGTACTAGTGCCACTGTACTAACACTATACCAATATGATCTTATATTTCAAGCTAAATGACATACAGATGTTTAACTTCAGCATTTAGGAAAAAAAGAGCTAGAATACTGTAGCATCCACAATGACCCGTTCAGTATTACGTAAAATCCCTGATGGAGGGCAGCGTGGACCTTCAGTGCATGTGCATCCTCTGACAGAAGACTTGTGTTACACATAATAGAACAAATCGCATGCTATTGTCTGGATCTGCACCACTCCTTAGAAGGAATCTCTTCCATTCAGACACACAGAAAAGGAAGAAATGGTTAGCATGGATTCAGTAATAAACAGAACAGAATACCCAGTCTGTCCCCCTAAAAAGGGAGATGGAAGATTGTCTGCTTGCTTGGTCATTTGTAAAATCATTTAATTCCACAGAACAGTTTGGAGAGAGCAGTCACCAAAAATTAAAATAATAATAATAATAATTGTGGAACTCACAGAGCAACAGCATCACATGGTGACAGCAATGGTTTGTGTGCTGGGGGGGGTGGGGCAAGGGTGGAGGGAAAAGAGGGGAAGAGAAAAGGATCTGGAAAGTGAGAGGCTACAAATTAAATTAGTTCTCTACAACAACAGCCTCAATCATCTCAGGGTGTCATTCATTTGGATTTTGTAGACAGCCTGAAACAGCAGAGCCAAGAGGAATAAATATGGCTCCTACTGACTTTAATGATGTGTTAACAGTACGTTTGTTGTGAATTTGGCCTCTTTATTGCTGATGATTTTACTAGTAACATCCTACTACCTCCAACACCCTTCTGGGTAGAAAGATTGAAGAGAAATCTAAACAGCTGCCAATGTCTTCAGCTACCCTTCATCTAGCTTTTTGTCTGGTTGTTTGTTTTTTTTGTGGTGAGGTTGAACTTTTCAAAACATAATGGAAGCACACTGAAAAGTAAAACCAAATTCCCCAGCAAATACGCTAATTATGTTTCAGTTTAAGATGATAAAATAAACACACAAAGCTGCTGTAGAAATCTGTCACTGTTGAAGGGCCCAAGAATTTTGCTACCAAGCACACCCAGGTCTCTCAGCAGAGAGGAATTAACCAAAGCTGGGAATAATGCTGTGACCTGCATGGTTCGTAAACCTCTAATCATAAAGGATGCACAGCAAGACATTGTGAATCAATGAGGCAGCACAGGAAAACATTTGCAGTTGGATTTTATAGACATACTTTGTTTCTTTTTCACTAAAACAAGACAATTATACTGTACCCAGAATTTCAAATTAGGCTTTACCAGCAACAATATTTTACTAGTAATTAGAGCTACTGGCAATGTTTTATTGTTTTATTTGGTTTGTTTGTTTGTTTTCCTTCTGCCCAGGACATATTTCCTGCTAATAATCTGGAAAGTTTTACATTTCTTCCTTTTACAAATGATTAATATTGTACTAGGAGGAGGAATTTTAAGGTGCATCTTTACTAACGGAAGCAGCATAAATTTTAAGTCCCGAAAATGCAATCCTTACTCATGCTGTTGAACGCTTGTTAAAAGCAACAATCCCATTAAAATTTATCAGGTTCCTTGGGTGAATTCACCAAGTACAGAAGAGCAGCTCGGGGGCACAGAGGGCACATTTCACTGCAGATAGATTACAGAAACCCATCAGCATACTTAGGAATAACCCCAGTACTGGAAAAACTTTCCTTGCAGTCATATCAACTTCAGTCTCTCTTGGAAACGTCTGAGGGTAAGAAGGTAAGAAACACACAAGCCAATAGCATAGGCAGGGTACTCCAATCTGCCAACTCCATACTGTGCTTGCTACAATCTTACACAGGGTGTAGTAATGAAACATATGTTATTTTGAAGTACAAACTATAAAAAAAAAAAAGAGAGAGAGAGGAGACCAGAAAATAATCTTGTATTGTCGTCCTGATACTTGCATGATTGCACTGCTGGATCTCAATTCAAGAGCTTACTCTCGCATGAGCCCCTTCCAGAATCGTAAATTAACATGAATCCAAGCCATGGAGCAAAGCATGGATTAATATCTTCACTCTCTAATGTTGAGCTAAGAATGGAGCAGTTCTTTCCATCTTAGAAAAAAGTAAAGCAATAGAAATGTAACATTTTTCTCATTCTGCTATAGGAAAGATGCCTCTGGGGAAGAGGAACAGAATTAGTACCATGCAGGGAAAATATCATTGTTAAGGCTTGTGACATTTGTACGTTCTTTGTAATATAATTTTTCAAATCTCTCTGCATTTTACCTTTATCTTGTCATTTCATAATATATGATCAGAAATGGTCTTTACCCTGTCACAGAAAACCTTTTCCAAGAAAATCTGGAAGTGACAAATGGAGAAAAATACAGGAAGTGTTTGCAGAAAGATAAGAAATTGCTCAAACAAAAGGACAACCTGATAAGGACACATCTTTGAGATCATGAAGTTATACCTTCTTATCTGGTTAGATAAAATAGCATTACAGTAAGTTACTACAATTGTAAGAAGAGCAACTGTATTGAAGTTTAAAATAAGAGTGTGATAGGTTATGAGTCACCAGCCACAGCAGACACCTGCATTTAAACTTTAAAATGTCACTATTTGCTGTTATTACTTTTGTGAAATTCTAGGCAATTCTTTAAATAAAAAAAATAAAAAGTAGGCTGTCAACAGGTAAGCCTCAAACATCGTCTTTTCTCTGATGTCCAATATGGCAGTGTGTTCCTAGTTCTTAGTCTCGAGGGGCTTGATTCTAAGTTTTATTAACAAGAATACCCAGTGGATCTATTTCAATCTCTAGTTTAAATAGAAGTTATTAATTAAGAAATCTCATATAATAAGAAAAGCTGATCAATACTGACCCCTAATATTCTCACAAACTATGATTCTAGATAAAATTCTGCCTTAGTCAAAGAAGTCAGAAGCACTATTTTCTTTGCCTTCTATACATCGTTATGAATATACACAGTCCATACCTGTTGTTTAAAATGTTCACTCCATATTTATTTGCTATGGCTGTGCATTGTTTACTTTTACAGCAACACAACCTGGAAAATCTTCACATTAGGAGTACAGTAAAAACCTTTAATTTGTATAAACACCTTGAGAAACAAATAACCTTTTCCCAATTCCATTTCTCTTACATGGGAGTATTTTGCCTCAGCTATCAAAGTCTACCTTTTTTGTTGTTGCCCTTACAACTAAGTTGTATAATGAATTCCTTTATTTCAATAACAAATAAAAACCTAGCAAGCTGTCCTTAATCTACAGGCTGCCACACATATAAATGTTTCTTTAATGGATCTTAATTTGTATTTTTCAATTTCATTAGACTTTACTTGCCATGAAATGGAAACTGCACTTCCTGGAAATGACTTGCTTTCTGATTCTGCAGGTGAATGAACTAGCCACAAGGCCAAACTGATGGGAGGCAAGCAGGAAAAAACAAACAAGCAAAAAAATGCACGAGTTGCATGCATACGTGATTATCATCCACGCATTTTCAGACTTAAACTGCTTATCTTTCATAAATCTCAACTAGTTATTCAACCATTTTCACAAAGACTTACAACAGCACAATAGTTTTTCTCTCCTCAGAATGGAGCAGCTGAAAAGCACAGACCAGCCTATAGAGCTACAATAGGATTCTAAAGGAGCTGTACCATATAAGACACCTGTTTTACGTAATTCTGCACTTTTCAATACAGGGCAGGTTATGAAGTGTTTGGGGAGGCTAAATATCTTCAGGAGTATCCTGGTTTACAGAGGGGTAAAATGAGAATAAAAAAGGGAGGCAAGAACTGTCCACATCCAACCACCAGATAAAGACATATCTTCTCCTAAAATGGAGACTTGAGAGAAGGTAGGGGATGGATTTTTCTTTTTAAAAAGAAAAGCTAATGCAGCATCTTATGAAAGAAATTTATTCTTGTGCATGTCTAGAGAAGTTATGCAGTCCTACTGGCATGTTTCTAATAGCATACTTCCACTTTTACTAGCTGGTCAAATTTCACTGAAGTACGACACAGCCAGCCTGTATTATTTTAACTCTGTCTAAACACAGCCGTAAAGGTTTTTACAGCCAAGGTACTTTGATATCTACAATGAATTTAATTAATGCAGACTCTCTTAGAGTATCGTGCAATAAAGAATGGTTTCCAGTCTTTTTAATCCATGACACCTGTGCTTCAAACAATCCACTACTCATGAATTAATCACTACTTTAACAAAGTAGAGGTTATGGTTCCTAACTTGAAGAAAAGGAGAAATCTGTGTAGACACCGGGGTTTAGCTTTTGTTGGCAGTAGTTTTTGAAGAAAAATGGAACTACTTAACAAGAATATGAGATTTGGGGTCATTTTTCTTTTCTTCGAGGCTGTCTGTCCCACTGTTAAAAGAATTGCAGTGTTTTAAATATTAAACTCACAGACACAAGAAAGCAAATAACGATATTTGATTTTGAGGCAAGATGACCGGACACCCTTATCACGATATTGTTGAAAATGAGTACATCAATGTAAAAATCTTTCTTCAGAGAGAATACAAAAACAATCTCTGGAAAACCTTGGTTAGACTTGGCTAAAGTGAGTCACAGTGAATAAGCTGGTCATTGAGTATAGTTCTTATCTTGAAATAAGCTACAAAACACTTTGTCCCTGCAAATGCTCTCAGAGCCGGAAAAAAAAAATTACCAACACCTCAAAAGAGCTACTTGACACACTGCTTGAATTCTGTTTCTCCTGCCTCCTTGTTGTCTTTGCTTTATATTTTCTTTCCCTGCCTGTTGCACATATTCTTGCTCAGCTGATCTTCCTGTCTCTAATGGAAAAGCTCACTCAGTAGCATTAAGCAGCTCCTGCTTGTGTGCTTCAGCACATGAGAGTGAGCTTCACTGAAGCCAGAGGAAAAGAGGGTGGGGGGTCTCCTTGGGTGCCACAGACTTTCTCAGATGCTTTTTTCAGTTCAGCTGAGCATTTGGCTTACATTTCTCATGAAACGTTCAAGCTGCTGCTTAGCTCCAAAAGCAAGGAAGGAGGGCTATATCCTAAAGAAATGTAAAGAAATGTAAAGAAATGTAAAACAAATAGCTGATCCAGCTGCATCCAGGCTGAGGGGCATAGGAAGCCCTGGCTACCGACATAGCACACTTCAAAAATATCTCTCTCTCCCTCTCTCTGAAGCAGCACTGTGAATATGAATTTCTTGATTCATTCTTTCTAGAGCTACAGCAGCTATGGAATTTATGTTTCTGTTGAAAAAACTCTCTGGGAACCATCTAATGTTTCTGGCTACGTTTTTCAATGGAAAATGAAGAGAAGCTGCTGAGGAGTTTTGAGATGTGAAAGGGAAGCTAGGCTACACCTGAGAAAACAGTAAGATTTGGGACAGCATATTGAAAGAGAGCAGCTCAGGAATATTAAAAAGCATCTGGAAAATATTTTATTTACCAAAAAAATAAGAAACTGTGTACAGTGTTAATTCTTAACAAAATAAATAAAATGGGGGGGGGGGTGGGTGGGAATAAAACAAACATTTGTGACCCAAAGACTTATACATGTAAGCAGGCAACTAAACTGTATAAATGAAACAGGAGAACTGACCATAAAGTGGCACTGATCGTTCCAAACCAACATCAGAAGCATTTTTGGGTCATCACATCCACTACCATGCTTTTTCTGCATACCATATAATATAAACACCTTCATAATATAACAATCTCCATTTAAAGCACTTTTTTTTTTAATTAATACAGATTTTTTCTTGCCCAACTTGTACATCAGCGAACATACCGTGACTCAAATATATCCAGTGTTACATGTATGAGCAGACAACAGCACAAAGATTCGTGCAGCAAGATGCAAAATCAGAACAGACATATGCTCTTTTTCCTTTTAAACAATAACATCTGGTCTGAAGGTATCTTATAAAAGCAGATACTCCCTATTCTAATCTGACTTCTACTCTCAGCTACACCAAGCCAACACAGATTTCAGTCCAAGATCTTTGTTGCAATTACTTCAGAACTACCCAGATGAAGAGGAGACAGATCACATCCTTTACACCCATGAATTTAGTCTCTGACAGATGAACTTTGACAAATCTAGCAGGAATGGTTTAATGTATTGCCACCCCTAACTCTCCACATCATCCCTCTCTGGAGGCTATCACATCCCAACAGATGGGAATGCATGAGTTGGTCACTCCAGTTCACAGTGCAGTACATCAACTTAAACCACTGCTAAAGGTGTGGTTTGAGTGAATTCATCAGACTATGAACCAAACTTATACAGGCTGTGCACACGTTTTAACAAATCTGCAGAGGGGCTGGCAAGTTTGGGGATGTCAAACCTGATACAGCAGTACCTTTACACATGCAGCTACATTGATTTGCTCAGTGAATATGAATAAGATCTTGCGGTCAGATGAGTATGGGCCTTGGATGAGCTGGTAACCCTTACATTGTCCAGGTGCTTAATTGGCCATATCTTCTGATCATCCTTTTATTTTAATTGGTTTACCTGATACATTTGTATCCAAGGTCTTCGCTGTCTTATATGAGTGCTTAAAATAAAAGAATCTAATTTACGTTGAAAAAATAATAATAAGTCAGTCAGTAAAAATAGTTTAGAATTTGATTTTTTTGTTGTTTATTTGGTTGTTGTTTTTTTTTTTTTTTCAGGAAAAAAACAGACACAGAACACTTACTGCTGAAGTCTCTGCACCCAGGCTACTACTATTATAGTTACTATTGTAACTATAGTTACAGAGTTATAGCGTCAATCATATATAATTTCTAAGTGCATTTTACCTCTTAAGGAAGGCCATACCAGTGTAATCCAATCTTCTGTTATGAATTTCTCCCCAACTTTCTATAAGTGTAACTCAAAAAAAAAGTAATGAAAATCAGTGGCTAACAGAGATGACAAATCAATTGTCAAATATGGAATCCTGTTTTTATAAAAAAAATAGAGGAAGTTTAGAAATAATTTGTTTGTTTGTTTGATTTGGCAGCCAGTCATTAATAGGGTTCCCCAGGGCTCCATTTAAAGGCCAGTTCTCTTTCATGCTTTCATAAATGGCTTGGATTAAGATCTCGAAGGTAGAGTAAGTAAGTTTGTAGACGACACTAAACTGGGAGGAGCTGTTGACTCCCTTGAGGGCAGAGAGATCTTGACAAATTAGAGGTTCAGCAATCACCAACTGCATGAAGTTTAACAAGAGAAAGCACCAGATTCTGCACCAGGGATGGGGCAACGCTAGCTATACATACAGACTGGGGGATAAGAGGCTGAAGAGCAACCCTACAGAAAGGGATCAGGGGATTTTGTTCAACAGCAAGCTGAATATGAGCCAGCAGTGTCCCCTGGCAGCCACGAAGGTCAGCCATACCTAGGGATGCATCAAGCACAGCATTGCTAGGCAGTTGAGGGAAAGGATTATCCCACTCTACTCTGCGCTGGTGTGGCCTCACCTCAAGCACTGTGTGAGAATATATTTCTCCTGTCAGTCATGCTCTGTCCTAGCTAACAGTTATTAATCTCCTCTGACTTCATAAATGTACCTGTGATGCTGAACCGTCAAAACCCATCTGTAGTATTTTATATGACTTACTAGTTGCTTATAATACATAAAATTATAAGCATACAATGATAATAGTACACAGAAATCACTGGTAGCATCTACTATGCAGATTCACTTTTTACTTTTATAGAACAATATAGAATGAGTTTACCAGAAAAAATAAAATAAAAAAATGATTCCATTCTCTCAACACATATTGGATAGGAGAGATTACAGCTCTGAGAAGGTGAAATACTTTGTGTATAGAGAGGGAAGAAAGAAAAAGTTGCTATAGGACAAAAAAAAAATATATGAAAGTGCATATATAAAAAACTGAAAAAAACTTCAATAAAATGGCTAGTTTGTAAATTTAAAATAAAGTAGATTTTGCATGGGAGATTAGTATCTGAATACAATCCAGTGAATCTAGAGTTCCAGTGCATTCCCCATGTTTCCCTATACTTTTTGGAGCACAAACACTCAGAAAAGACAGCATCAGAAGTGATGACATCTTTAGTGTTTGGTTGGTCGTATCAACAACATCTCTCAGCTTTTGAGTATCTTTCCAGCCCCCCTCTCTTTGCTTCTCTTTTCTCCTCTCTCTTTCTCCTTCTCTTATACACACACTCCTGCAGCCAGTGCTACTGAAATCTAGAAGGTCTGCATCTGTTCCTAGGCCAAAACTTATTTGTAATTAAAGCTTTAAAAAAAAAAAAAAAGGAAAAAAAAAGGAAAGGAAAATAACTGGAAATGCCCAAACTCCTCTATTTTCCTGTCCCCAACATCACTAGAAAATAATTGCTTCTTTGAAGTTCATAGAAAAGTCTGAAAAAAGCATAGCAGTGATCTTCAAGGGTACATCTGGGAACATGACAAAATAATAACCATCACGAGGAATAAAACATGTTGTGCAGTACATTGAACTAAAGCACAGCTGCTATGTAAGACAGTGCAACAAACTCATCTTAGGTGCTTGTGCACAAACAAATTGCTTTTGTGCTCCATAAATACGTAGCCCTTCGTCCTCCTGCTCACTTGGATCAAAGGATCCTCCTGCTTCCAGTTCAGACCTCTCCCCAGCCATTCCTTAGAAGGCTGTTGGCATACACAGATCAAGTGTTCCCTTTGTATTCATCAAGAAGATGGGCTTAAAATCTAGATAGTCCAGCTCAGAAAGAAAAAAAAAAAAAAAAAGAAAAAGAAATTTGTTCCACCCTTGTTTTCCCCATTTCCTTCCTTCCCAGTCCTCTTTAGTTAAGATTAAGAACTGTAGGGAATAACAAGGGTGCAGGTGATCAGCTGTTTCCTTCACCCCATCATTTTTCAGTTGTAAATCTTATCAGGAGCTACACACTGCTCTGCTAAAGACGTAGAGCCTAAGGAAAGGGAAGGCACACAGACTGCACAGAGGAGCCAGTACACAGCAGGGACAGCCTAACAGACAAGATGCGTTTTATTTTACACCACAGTATTACAGATATCTGTCCCCTTCCACAGCCATCCTCTTCTACTCATCAAGTGGACACTGGAAGTTCTCTAGGTCAAAGATCCAGCACCTCATTTTCACTGATTCTCTCATGTTTTATTGCTGAGATAAGTTTTAATAATAATATTAATCCATGGTTATTGTTCAGACTAGGTTTATTTTTCTCTTCCAGTGTTTCTGTATTTGTGTATGTGTCCCTGCAATGTAAGGGTTGCAGTGGAAATTGCTACCCTACAGTGGAAATGCTCAGTAATCACTGCAGTAAACCTTGCATAACATCCAGAAAGCAGCTTAGACTTGGCTCCAGACAGCCCTCATTTACATATCCAAATGTATTTCTGTAAAGCTAAACTAAATGTGTGTTTATCACGCAAGTCATACATTCAAAACTACTGTGTTTTCAGCCTCTTCTCCACAAAAAGGCAAGCCTTTAGAAGGGAGCTAGAATTTATTACCAGGCTGCCAGTTATCGTCAAGCAGAAGCCCTTCTGCCTGGGAACACATGTTAATTCCATTCCTGGACCAAAACTAAAACTGGCCCAGAGCAAAATACTTATCCCCATTGCATAACCAGTTATATCCCCTAGGGAAAAGAAAGTACACAAACAAAACAAAAAAAACCACAAACACACACAAACAGAAAAACAGAGGGAAAAAAAAATCCGTTTCCCCTGGGGTGAAGATTTTCTTGGGTCTTGTGCCCATATACCATCTCACTAGCTGATTTGGTGCTTGCAGATATATTATTGATCTACAAAAATGATGCTTAACAGCAAAGTAGAAAAATTTGCTGATGGCATACAATCGTGATTTAATTAATCAGTTAAAAATAATATGATTGAAGTCCCCTGAAGTGAACAAGCACTATTAAGGATCAAACTCTGCATCATAATTAGGGAGTCTCTCATCCTATTGAATATATCCAGACGAATTACTTACAAAAATTATTTAATCAATAGCTAACAGTGATAATCCCCAAAAGAATGAATAATGTGAATAGCGATGTATGCAAACACATACATTTGGCTTTTTTTGAAGAGAACTTACCTCCTGAAATGGAAAAAAAAATCTGTAAGAAATTGACAATAATTGGATAGCAGTTCCTCACAGAAAATAATAATTATTATTATAAAATCAGAACAAAAGTGGAATCTTAATTAAAGAAAAGCTTCAAAAGAAAAAAAAAGAAATATATAAATAAAAAAAGAAATAGAGTATTCAGAGTGTGACAACATCACAGGGAAGGAAAGCAAAAAACATAAAAGAATAAAGGTGAAAACAGGAGAACTGAAAGTAAAAGTGCACCTGGCTCTATCAAATTGAGATGAAAGAAGACAATATAAACATTACTTGTTTACTATTGTTGTAATATGCTCAGAAGGGATATTTTCTTAAATAGCCATTTAACATATCCTTTACTTTAAATACATAAATAAATAAATAAAAAAGTTATTCACGGAAGAAAAGAAAATGCTGAAGAATGCAGAAAGGTGTTGAAATTAACTGAAACATTAAAAACAAATCTGCTTACTGACAAAAACTACCTTCACACTGTATTTCTAAAAGTCAGATTAAAAAAAAAAAAAATTGTTAGGTGAGTTAGGTGCTATATGAGACAAAGGCAAAACTGAAAGCAAACAGACCCCAGACTGCAATACCCTTCTCCCTTCTCTAGTTTCCACTCAGTTGCCACCTTATCTTAAAGGCATCCAAACACTACACGTACTTCAGTCTCTGATCTGAAGTCCACAAACAGTAACTGCATGCTCCGAAGTTTTTCAGGTCTGTACAGCACCCTCTCCAGGCGCAGTCTGAATGGGATTCAGAAACTGGGAGTTCCCCTACGCAAGTTTGCTGAAGCAATAGTGTGGTAGCCATCCGAGAACACTAACAAGATCACAATTCTGCAAATGCAGCTGTAGCTCTCTCCCTTGCTTCAGGATTTTTTTTACTGAATTTTGCATTAAGCAGGCCTTGATAAAATACACAAGCTAACCTGGAAGAAAGGACGAGGTCCAGGATGACCATATGTTCCTAGCTGAGCACCAAGCATGAAATTCTTCTCCTAGTGCAGGTGTCTAAGCTCCCTCTACAGTCAAGAGAGGGCTAACCAACGCAGCCAGATGAGACCAGATAGCAACTAACATCCTACAGTGGATGCGTTGGTGAGATGAATCAATGCTGACCGGCTGACTCCATCATGGACTATGCTGGAGCTTTGGCACCAGCCTAAATAAAATTAGCACCTAGGTGCTGGCACCTCAGGTTAGGTAACATAAATCCTATTATAGATTACTTGCTCCTGCATTAATACATTCAGTATCAGCAAAGCCCAATTCCTTGTTGTGTACTAGTAGAGATACAACTGGAGGGAAGGGGAACATTCTTATCCAAGCCTAGTATGGCAACAAGCACACTTTACAAGATGTGAAATAAAACCATAATCCCTTTCAGCAGCCTGCACTGAAATTTCCCCCATCCTGAAAAAGTATTTCAACTATATTATGAAAAATAAGCCAGATGCCTTCAATCGTTCTCCCAAAGGAAGTCTGGTTTGTTCCCCAGCTACATTATTAGATAGAGCGTGGACTCCTCTATAACAACTCTTCCTCCTACAACAGGGCTGCAAATCGCAGGCACACTGCCAAGAGTAGAGACGACGCCTGAGAAGAAAGTAGCTCTCTACACAATTACCTCTTCCCTCTATTTTTTATAGGATGGCTCCAGGTAGGATATAAAAATATTTAGTACTGCACTCCCATTTAGGTACCTAAACACTTAGTGGACTTAGCTTACTCACAAAACTGCTTTGCAGAATCCAGTTATAATGTCTTTTCTGTCATCTTTTTTTTTTTCTTGTATTGCAACTGCACCCATATAATAATATTAACTTGACATATTTCCAACTGAAGAATATTCAACTCCTTCTTACAATACTTATGGAAAGATCTAGGTAAAAGAGAAGTCACACATCCCAAGAGCAGAAAGGTCAGTTCATGGCAGACAGGTAACTCAGTCGTTCATCATTACTTCCCACCTAACATTAATATGCTTGAGTATGCTTCCCCATTACTGAGCTGTTTCTGCTTTGAAACTTACTGAAATGCATGGTATTTTAGTGAATGGCAAAGAAAATTATATGTCCATGTGACAATATATAACAGACTAATAAAAGCCAAGGTCATTTCAGGAATGAAGGCAAAACAGTACTCCTCGACATCCTGTTCCTGAATTCATAGACAGAGTGGTCACGAAGTGCACTGTATTCGTCCAATATGAATAAATCTAGAGTTATGGGGTTAGGAAAATGGCTTCAGCTTTCACTTTGATATGCAAAATCATATCAAAAGAAATACCAGAAGAAGAGGTATACCCAAATTTTGTTCTGAAGGAGGTTTAGCAAGAAATACAGAGAATAGCATTCAGACATGTAGCACCTGTGCCATCCTTTCCTTTTGGTATTAGTGGACAAATTCAACAGTCTTCTTACAGAGGAGATCTTTACCTTTGCTACAGTATACATTGCCCTTAATACATCCTAGTGAAAGAGAAAAATAGTTCAGGCAGCAAATGCAAAGGTGAAAAGCTTTTTTGACCCTTCTTAATCCAAAGTTGTTATAGAAATGCAATGCATCGTTATTTCCAAAGCAGAACATTTCAGATACAGATGGACGCACACACGTGTATATATATACACACTCAGTTCTGTAGCCGAGACAACAAACACAAACTACCACGTGTTTAATATTTGTCTTGCAGAAAGGTGGATGAATCTGGGGATCAGAGGAGTAAGGGGGGGAGATGGGACAGGATGACTGGCGGGCCACTGAAGTGCCATTATGGACTGTTTTCAAACCAGAAAACTACAGTACCTTGCTTGCCATGCCAGACCAGGTTCTAGTACTGTCTCCTATAAGCAGAAGTTTTCCAAAACTTTTCAGAACTTTCAGAGACATAATTTTTTCAGTTTTTTTTTTTTTTACATAGAACTGCAATGCACTTACAGTCAGTTCCTTCCTCATCACTGCAGGCAATCAGCCTGTGTCCTGGACCAGAAGCAACAAATGACTTCCAGCACTAGGAAAGAAAAGCATGGAGAAAGAAGAGTCTTACAGAAAAAATAAGGAATTTTTTGTTAGAAAACAGACTAAAAAAAAAAAAAAGCTTATAAACAATCAGCATTAGTCCAAGAATATACAGCTTAGCATTTCTAAAATCTCTTACTGGATTGCAATATGTAAAGAAAGCCTGAAGTTAGACACAACAATATTAATAAAATACATCACAAACATTTGGCTAGTGTTATTCCTTCATACTATTCCTTTATTATCTAAGAGCACATCCCATTAGTTTTGTACATGCACATTATGAAGAATCCTCCAACATACACGTTCACTGGGGCAAGGTGAACTTACAGAAGAATATTAACTTTGATTTTCATAGGAATAAAAGCACAATCTGAACGTAGCTTTTCTGAACATTAATAAACTTAACAACTACACAAAAGTGCAGTATAAAAATGATGAGCCAGTATCTTTTTAGATTTGAAGCAGTTTATTTTGAAACATAATTTCTGATCAGTTTTATGACCAACATAATGTCACATAGGATGGTTTGGGTTGGAAGGGATCCTTAAAGATCACCTGGCTCCAACCCCCCTGTCATGGCCAGGGACATCTCCCACTACATCAGGTTGCCCAGGGCCTCATCCAGCCTGGCCTTGAACACCTCCAGGAATGGGGCATCCACAACCTCTCTGGGCAACCTGTACCAGTGTCTTACCACCCTCTGAGTAAGGAATTTCTTCCTTATACCTAATATAAATCTCCCCTCTTTTAATCTAAAACCATTCCCCCTTGTCCTATCACTATCTGCCCATGTAAAAAGTCACTCTCCCTGTTTTTATAAGCCCCCTTCAAGTACTGAAAGGTCTCCCTGGAGCCTTCTGTTCTCCAGGCTGAACAGCCCCGGCTCTCAGCTTTTCTTCATAGGAGAGGTGCTCCAGCCCTCTGGTCGACTTCATGGCCCTCCTCTGGACCTGCTCTAACAGCCCCACATCTTTCTTGTGCTGGGGGCCCCAGACCTGGAGGCAGCACTCCAGGAGGGGCCTCACAAGGCAAGAAGATTGTCCCCCTCAAGCAGAGGGGGACAATCCCCTTCCTTGACCCGCTGGCCACTCCTCTGTTGATGCAGACCAGGACACAGTTGTCCTTCTGGGACGTAAGCATGCACTGCTGGCTCACGACAAGCTTTTTGTCCACCATAACCCCGAAGTCCTTCTCTGCAGGGCTGCTCTCAATGAGTTCTTCTCCCAGTCTGTACTAATTTCTGGATTGCCCTGACCCAGGTGCAGCACCTTGCACTTGGATTTGTTGAACCTTATTAGTTTCATGTGGGCCTCTCTCTCAATCTTGCCCAGGTCCCTTTGGATCCCTTCCTTCTGCTATATCAACATCCAGTGGCCAACTACAGAAGGCCCTTAAAAACTCAGTTGAATAAGTAACAGATGTCCATATGTTCCCACTGGGCTAAAATAAATGCAAACTGACATGTGACAAGGCAATAGAAGTTGATCAGGGCTTAAACCTTGAGCTACTGCTTTCTTAGAAATCCCAAAAGAGTCTGTGTGTAGGATATCAAAGATAGCTTGTAAAACACTACCTTGTGCTCCCAAAGTGAATAAATTCAAGTTTGGCCACTTCTTTATAATTTTTGTGTGGTACAGAGCTTACTTTTCCTCACTTAGGTAAATCTGTTTATGGAAGTTCAAAGAAACATGGAAAACAATTGGCAAAGTGGATCCATAGATCAATAAAGACATAAATCATAAAGAACTTTTATTTTTGACAATGGAGAGATGCTTTAGCACTCATGTAAATTAATGAATAATCATAAAAGTAAAGATCACACAGTAATAGCTCAAGCAACTCTGCTTGCTGTGTTTAAAGCTAGCTATATCTGGGAAAACTTAACGGCTGTACAGCTTTATTTCTACTATGCAATTTCAAAATCAACCAGAGAGCTTGGTTTTATGCTAGGGACAAGTTCATTGTGTAAAGAACAGAAGTCACAAAGGTTTATGAATAAAATCAACCATGAACGAAGAGATGTAAAGACAATTATCCTTCTGCTTTGCAGAAATTTAAAATCAGATGTACCATCACTGAGAAAGGAGCAGACTTCTTTAGGGAAACAAAAAGTGACCTTTATATGCACAATGATATTATCAGCCTTAGCCTGCACCAAAACAAAGAATGAGCGCATGTGGTGGAAATCAGCAGCTTCCAACAACTGCAGAGATTCTGTTTCCACAGCCGGCTTCATTAGTTGAATTGTGTAGTCAGCAGCCAACTGACTCCCTTGCTAAAGCCTCAGAAAGACAGCCTTAGCCACAGTTGCATGAATACTGTCCCCCAAAAGCTTCTCCAAAGTGTTGAATAAGACATCGGATGTCTGGAGCAAGAGGAGACTGAGCAGGTGCATGCAGGGGACAGCTCAGTCTAGGGTCATTAAGAGCTGGGAAAATATTTCTTATATTATTCTCATATTATTATATCTGTTAGGTTGGGCACTGGGGAGACAGTAAAGTTCACCTGCACGTGACTGATCAGTCTCCACACTCTCACCCAAACTCATCTGAAGGAACAGGAGTAATTCTGGGTGCAGAGGATTTTCAAGAAGGCTGAAGGGGGTACAATCTACTTCTACATGCTCACCATAGCTCCCTGCAAGATCCGGAGGTCATGCAGGAGCTATGCAGCTGATCCATAAGGGAGGACCAGCTGAAAGCTAAGAGCGAACATAGCACAGGCAGGATCCCCACTCACTACAGCATAGTTCCACCACAGGCAAGTGGAGCTGGGTTGGTGAGAGCACCAAACAGCCCCCAGTCACCAGATGATGCAAAGGCAGAAAAAAATATCAGGTCTGAGGTCAGTCTGGGAAATCCAAATGACAATTTAGGAATAGTAGAAGACTGACCTAGACATAAACTTACTAAGAGGCCAAAATGCAGCTCCTGGGCCCACAGGCAGAGGGTGCAGGGCAGAACCAGGTGAGCCTGATTGGGACCATTAAGGCCTATTAGTGCTCTCAGAGCCCTGACACATATTGCATGTGTAAAGGGAATTAACCAAATTTACCCTGAAAGCTCTTATATAACACTTAACATTAATGTTTTTGAACTACGGTTTAGTCTTTTTTTGCTTGCCTGTAAGATAGCAATGACATCACTTTGAAAACCTCTTCCCTCAACTTCTAAAGAATCTACTGATTTATGAATTCTGCTTTTCAGATTCCTGAATAATTTCTGTTCCACAGTTCCATATATGGCACAGGTAAAGTGGTCTGGACTGAGTTCATGGAGAACTGATGAGTCACAACAAATCTGAGCTGGTTCTCAAAATGAATTGAATATCGGACCTGAGATTCTTCAGAGATATGTTTAGCCTGCAAACTGCACATCACTAAGATATTCTGTTGACTGGTATCCATGTTTTTGCTGCAGAAAAAAATTATAGTGTATCTACAGAACAAAGAGATACAAAGTCATGATGATAGCTGGTGATTGATAATAAATAAATTAATTAAAGTTACTAGCAAAACAGCCAATATCTACACTGATTTTTTCTTCCAAAAGGTTGGCATGGCTTGCCACCATTAACACACTGATTAAATAGCTTTTTAAAAAACTCGATAGTACTAGATTTTATTTACATGCCAAAAATGCGGACGACTTGCATATAATCAAAATCATTATTCATTGCTCCTTGTGTCCTTCTTCCTTCTCCCCATAACAATTATAAAGATATGCATGTCTATTCAAAGGCAAGAAGAGCTTCTGCCCTTTCCAAAGGCCTAAGCAACAATTACATCACACTTAAGAGTACAAAATATTGAGAAATTATTTTGATATCGGGGACACCTCAGAAACATGTGAAAGTTACATTGTGAGAACATATTTTAAACTGATAAATGTTAACTCATTAACTCAGCTTTCCTTTTTCTCCTTCATACAAAATTGACTTAAAGATTTTATAGTATGTATTAAGATAATATTTAAATTTTATCAACACAAAGGCTCTCGTTCACCCAAATATTCCCCTTAAGAGATTTACTATATTAAAAAAAAAAAAAAGTGATACTTAGTAAAACTGACAGATACTTATGAGAGCAATTCCATTAATTTCTAAAGCATTAATGTCTGTGAAAAAATACTCAAAGATTAGCAGAAGTCATGAAAGCTAACACAAAAATAGTTGTACTGTCATGGCAATTCCTTATTTTACACAAGAGACAGGGCTCCCATATGCCAGTTCTTGCTTTCTCAGTTTTAATCTTCCTTATCTAGTTCTGTTCTTTGAAGCTGACAAAAGCATATCAGACTTTTTAATCATAACAGAAGATGTATTGGCATAGTTGTTAACTCAAAAATGTCAGTCACTAAAAGCAGGGAAGATATTATAAAGTGACTCTCAAATAACTTAGGCTTGGTCAAATGTATTTAATATGATGACCTGAACTTTAGGTAAATTGCTGTTGACATGCTGAGCCACAGGTCTATGTTGAACCCAAAATTAAGATACTGAGCTCCAGGGAAAGCTCCTTGGCGTAGATATAAGGATGCAGAATACTATTATATTTTCATGAGAACAGTATATCATGCCTCCTCTGCTGGCCAGGTCAGAGGAACAAAGCCATGGCCCTGACTACTCTTTCCCCTTCATGAACCTCATGGAGTTCAACAAGGCCAAGGTCCTGCACCTGGGTCCCACCTTGTAATCCCAAGCACACACAGGTTGGGTGGAAAATGGATTTAGAGCAGCTCTGAGCTGAAGGGTCTGGGGGTGTTGGTTGATGAAAAGCTCAACATGAGCCAACAACGTGTGCTTGCAGCCCAGAAAGCAAACCATATCCCGGGCTGCATCAAAAGAAGCATGGCCAGCAGGTCGAGGGAGGTGATTGTCCTCCTCCACTCTGGCTCTCGTAAAACCACACCTGGACCACGTCTCTTGGAGATGTGTTCCCATTCACACACCCCAGTATGGCATTTACCTCTGTTGCAAAGGACAGCACATCATCAGTTCAGGCTTTGATCTCCTGAAATCTCCAGAACATATCTGCAGAACTGTCATAATTTCCCCCTTCTGTATTTGTACATCTTACTACTATTGCCTGAGAGTTGCACTTTTACTTTTCATCCTTATTTCTCCAGTGTGTTCAGGAAAAGTAGAGAGGAACAAAGGAGAATACATCTTCAGGTATATCAAGGATGTATAAATTTGAATTCAAGTCTGAGATTTTAAGCTCAGAAACTGAGTGATAATTACGGAAGGAAACCAACAGAAGATTTGCTGTGAGCAAAATACTATATTTGGTGGAAATGGGAAGCTTTAAAATTGGTTGGAAAGAGAATAGATTAGTGCACGAAACACCCAGTAAGTTCTAGGTTTGTTAAATACAGAAACAGGAAGAAAACAGCTAGAAAATCATTATAGATCAGCTTCTAGTCAAGAAAGCCATTAGTGTGCCCTTGCTGCAAAGAAGGCTAATGCTATCATGGGCTGTATTAGGCCAAGTACTGCTAGCAGGTTGTGGGATGTGATCCTTCCCCTCTGCTCAGCACTGCTGAGGCCACACCTGGAGGACTGTGTCCAGTTCTGGGCTTCCCAGTACAAGAGACATGGAAATACTGGACAGAGTCCTAAAAAGGGCCATGAAAATTATGAAGGGACTAGAGCATCTCTCCTAGGAGGAGAGGCTGAGAGAGATGGGACTGTTAGGCCTCAGAAGAGAAAGCTCCAGGGGTCTCTCATCCATGTGTATAAATGTGTGTAAATACCTGAAGGGAGGGTGCAAAGAGGATGGAGCCTGGCTCTTTTCAGTGGTGCCCAGTGCCAGAACAAGAGGCAATGGGCACAAACTGGAACAACTGGTTCCCTCTGAAACAGTTTTTCACCATGCAGGTGACTGAGCACTGGCACAGGTTGCCCAGAGAGGTTATGGAGTATCCCTCCTTGGAGATCTTCAAAAGCCATCTGGGTGTGGTCCTGGGCAAACTGCCCTAGATGTCCCTGCTTGAGCAGGGGGGTTGGACAAGACAACCTCCAGAAGACCCCATCTAACCTCAACTATTTTGTTATTCTGTGAAGGGGGAAAAACTCACTGAGAAAGGAATTTGGATGAGATGAAGTGTGAGCCCCCGCCCCCCACCCAAAAAAAAAAAAAAAAAAAAACACCATACAACAACAAAACAACAAATAACAAAACAAAACAAAACAAAAATACCAATAGACTAAAACACAAAACAGAGGATACCAAGGGTAACAAGATAAAACTTTGTTAGTAGTAAGGGAAAAAGAATTATAGCAAGGGTACACTGCTAAAGACAGAAAGAAAACTATTGACATGGGGCACTGGAAAGCAGAAAGGTTTACTAAAGTGTAAGGAATAAAAAGACTAACTATGGTATTCACCCAATTTAATTTGGGATTGTATTAACAGCATAGGAGTTCAGCCTAAAGGAGAAGGAACTAAATACTCTCAGCTAAATTAAATATTCTCAGACTGCACAGTTTGGATGAATTTCATGCAAACATGGTTAAAGACTGAACTGGCCTCACAGCAATTAAATGGCTATCTGTAGGACCTCAAAGGAAAACAAAATAGCAAATGACTAGAAAAAGAAACATAGGCCATATCTTTAAAAAAGGTGGAGAAAAAATCAGGGGAATTTTCAATCAACATCAATTCATAGAAGAGTACAAGCAAAATTGTAAGCAAAAAGGTAACACACACAAAACATAAATAACAGCTAAGACTGATTCTTTATGAATAAATCATATTAAGCCAATGTAATGTGCATCTTTAGCAGAACTGCATGTCCGTGAATAATGGAAAGGCAGTAAAATCAATGAATTATAAAGATTTTGGCATGATCTCATGTACCATTTTTGTAAGGAAGCTAGGAAACCAAGGTCAAAAGCCACAGAAGTTGCAAAACTAATAATTATAAGTACTGCTATGTAGTTAACAGGTCTTCACACTGGTCTGCATGGTACTGCTAGATATTTTCATTAATCATCTGAATAATGCAGCAGAACATCTATTGTTACTAAATTTAAAGACATCAGCAAGTTGGGCAGTAAGAAAGAATGAACTCAGAAGGATCTCAAGATATCACTGAGTGGTAGTGATTAATACCCAATCGTACAGTGCAGTTCCTGGGACAGTAATCCTCAGTATAAGCATCCTTACTATGCTAATCTTAAATATATTTAGAGTACTACAACAGTCTAATTAGAAACTGAAAAGATAAAAAGTCACATTAGTTTCTGTTTCATTCAAATGACAATGGAAAAGGAAAACTATTGTACTATGAAAATACGGAAGATTTTTTTTGTATTTCAGCCTACTTCTGAAGTTAGTGTGGAAGGCACTCATGCTTTGCTGTAACATACAGGTATAATCAGCAAAAATGAGGATAAAACAGAACTAAAAACTCACAGTAAGCATTTAGAAATGCATATAAGTCAATTTTAAGAATCTAGCTAGTTCTTATTAATCCTTACAAGATGACTGTGCAGACATCCACATCTAAGATGGCTGCCTAGAGCTCCTTTATAGTCAGTAAGCAGAAGCAGACACATCAAGGTATAGTTATCTCATCCCAGCATAAACACTTGATCATACCACTGTATTCTTCTCTCCACTGACCATAAGGGAGACTGCACAAGCAGCTCACACACATATCTTAAATTAGAGGAGCACAGTCTTGTCTTCAGTATTTAAGCAGATATTCTGAATCGTACATGCTGTCAAAAAAAACATCATAATGGTGCCACAGTTCTGTCTTTTCTAACTAGGTTATCACAAAATCAATGAGGACCTCAGGTTGCATGCTTCAGTCTACACTTCTGTTGCCAGGTAGGCTGAAGCTGATGTATGAAGGTTATGAAGAGTCATAAACAGGCCTTAATAACTCTGAGCTCGCATTTTTCCAAAGCAAGTAGCTGACCTCCTACCTTCTAGGCTTTCTGAGGTTCCTCCGGTTAGAGACATTGACTTCTGTGCTGCTTTTGGATAGATTTCCCTGTGTGTTCCCTTTCCACCATGGCTCACAGTTTCTGTTGGGTGGTTCAAAAGAGGGAACATTCCTGTGGCTCTTTGTAACTTGGTTAGGACTGCTCAAACTCTGGCTCAGAAACATCAGCAGGAGTTCTGCCTTTGATTTCAGTAGCACTAAAATTCACCCACACAAGTTTCGGAGCACAAGGTGTGAAGAAAAATAAAAAAAGGGGGTGTGGGGGGGGTCTCCTTGCGTTGTTCCTCTATAGCTCACATTTTCAGTAGAGACATATTGCTGGATGATTTTCATCACCAACTTGGAAGAATTTATATTTTATCATTAAAATGCATAATCAAATTGTTCAACAGCATCTTAGGGTGATCAGGATAACGCAACGGCTGCCACCTGTTCTTCAAAGAGGTATCATCTTGTGTATACCCATCGTCTACTGATAAGACAACCAACAACCACTTTCAAATGCAGCTTAACACTGTACACCCAGAGGCAAGATGAGCTAGTTCTTCCAAGTGGGAATTTTGGGGAATATCAGTGGCTGAAAAAACAAAAACAAATAAAAAAAAAAACCTCATTGGCAGATGAGACAGGACAGTCCTCTAAAATTTCAGGGATTAATTGTGCATATATCTCTCCCATTTATCTAACAGCTACTTCCAGTTCTCGTTGAATTCCAAAAACCCACAACAGTGATAACAGAGAGAAAATTAAACACACCACACCATCTTTTCTCCTTTTTCTTTCATGTGTTGAAGAACCGATGTCAACTGTAGCTATGTAACACACAAAATATTACCCTTTGATATTACTGAGAATTCAAGAATTAATGACAGCCCAGTGAAATATAGTGCTATGAATGAAGCTTAACAGCCTCTTGTCTGGTTTTAAAGGAAAACTGAACAGTTCTGTAGAGGATCATGAACTTTATCTGGCAGAACATGCATACAGCAGCATACTACATTACATGATTTCAAGAAGCAGTATTAAGTTTCAAATGAGGAAATAAAGAAGCCCTTACTGTTCTTGTGATACGGAATATTCAGTGAAATAATTCCAACAACTGCCACATAGAGCAGTTAATTTTTTTAAGATAGACTTTTAACAAATTTTCTCTTCCCCTAAATTCACTACAGGACATGATAAAGATGCAAGTACGTATTCACATCAGGTCACACTGAAATAAACTGAGGATGTACTAGAATAACCCTTGAGACAGCCAGGAGTGGGTTTCTGAGAATGACAAGCTGGAGCTGTGCAATATGGGGGCAGCATATCTTCATCTCTGACTACTGCATATTTCTTCTCTGACAGTAGAGGTTTTGACCTTCCTGGAAGGCTTTACTTTTAGACCACTTCTGTCTGATTTAATTTTTTCCCTCATTTTTTCTAACAAAATATTTTATTTATGGACATTTCAGCCTAATATTTTTTTTTCCTACCATAATTCTCAGTGGCCCATTCTTCTCGGAGGCATGAATTTCTGAAAAGCAGATAGAAACCCAAGGTCAGCACTTGTTGCACTCAGGGAAAGACAAAATCTAGTTATCTCACAATGTCCTGCTAATGGCTTGTCTATGTTAATAGAATACATGGAGAAAGGGAAAATTTTGAGTGGCTGAGGAGAAAATGATTCAGAAAGAACTGGTTTATTCCCCTCTTTTCTGATGACAAACACGAAGAGACATACTTCCAATACATGATCCTTGGAAAGCATATGTACTGGATTCCTAATTGGCCAAGGTTTTACCTCTGATGCACAGCGGCTGAAATAGAATCACAGAATGACTTGGGTTGGAAGGGACCTTAAAGACTACGCAGGTCCAACCCCCCTGCCATGGGCAGGGACACCTCCCACTAGACCAGGTTGCCCAAAGCCCCATCCAGCCTAGCCTTCAGCACTTCCAGGGATGGGGAATCCACAGCATCTCTGGGCAACATCTTTCAGTGCCTTATCACCCTCATAGTAAAGAGTTTATTTTTATATCTAATATAAATCTAACTTATTTAAGTTTAAAACTGTTACCACCTTGACCTATATTCCCTGATAAAGT
Organism: Anser brachyrhynchus; assembly: GCF_964034855.1. Lineage (NCBI taxonomy): Eukaryota > Metazoa > Chordata > Aves > Anseriformes > Anatidae > Anser > Anser brachyrhynchus. The sequence continues at coordinate 85,658,564 of NC_137695.1, read as the reverse complement.
GTCCCTCTCCAAATTTCTTGCAGGCCTCCTTTATGTAATGAAAGGCCCTTGTAAGATCTCCCCGAAGCCTTCTCTTGACTAGACTGAGCAACCCCAACTCCCTCAGCCTCTCTTCACAGCATAAATGCTCTCTAATCATCCTCATGGCCCTTCTCTGGACTTGCTCCAATAGGTTCATGTCTTTCTTGTGCTGGAGGCCTCAGAGCTGAATGCAGTGCTCCAGGTGTGGTTTTACGAGAGTCAGAGTGGAGGGGGAGAATCACTTCCCTCGCCCTGCTGGCCATGCTTCTTTTGATGCAGCCCAGGATATGGTTTGCTTTCTGGGCTGCAAGCGTACATTGCCTAATCAGGCTGAGCTTCTCATCAACCAACACCCCCCAGTCCTCCTCAGAGCTGCTCTCAATCCATTCTCCACCCAACCTGTGTGTGCTTGGTATTGTAAGGTGGGACCCAGGTGCAGGACCTTGCACTTGGCCTTGTTGAATTTCATGAGGTTCACACAGGTCCTTCTCTCAAGCCTGTCCAGGTCCCTCTGGATGGCATCCCTTCTGTCCAGTATATCAGCTGTGCTACACAGCTTGGTGTCACTGGAAATTTGCTGTGGGTGCAGTTGATCCCACTGTCCATGTCACTGACAAAGATTTAAACAGCGCCAGTCCCAATACTGACCTCTGAGGAACACCACTCGTTACTGATTTCCAGTAGGACGCTGAGTCATTGACCACAATTATTTGAATGCGACCATCCAGCCAATTCCTTACCCACTGAGCAGTTCATCTGTCAAATCTACATTTCTCCAATTTAGAGAAAAAGATAACATGCGGGAGCATGATAAGAGCTCTGCCATGGATTATATATTTGGTCTATAGTGTCGTGCTGATAATATTGTAAATAATAATAATAATAATAATAATAATAATAATAATAATAATAATAATAGTAATAATAGTAATAATAATAATATAACACAAACATTTGCATTAAGAATTGGTCTAGTTTTAAAATTCCACACCAACTATTCTGTTGCTTTCTGACCCATACAGTTAATCAATCATCACACCTAGTTTCCAAATACAAGACTAGAGGAACTCGAAGTAGTGCTGAAATTGTTCAATGCACAAAATTCAGTCTTCCCAAAGAATGACAAAAATAACAATCTTCCCAGGAAGTTGGAGGACACACAACAGTTGTCCAGACATAAATCATAGAAAGGAGAGAAGAAAAATTTGCCTATATATCTGAGCAAGAGACTATCTGTCATTATCTGTGCACTCTTTCAATGCGAAAAAAAAAAAGAAAGATGAAAAACATATTTTTGTACCTAATGGCTGATACTTAGGGGAATCTGTCACTCCGTATTTGCCCACTTTTTATATCTCTCATTAAGCATCCTGTAGTGGTTATGATAAAAAACAGCTGGACTAACTAGACCTTTTGATGCCTAGCAAGCTATTATTTTTCTAAATGTGCTCTACTTTGAGACTGTGTAGTTAAAAGGAAAGTAGAAAAATAATATAATAAAAAAATGTATCTAAAGTATTGGAATTGTTATACTATACCTGGACAACCTAATCAATGTGCACACTTTCTATTAGAATGATTCAGCACTAATTTGATTCACCTTTGCACGTATCCACGCATACATGCAATTTTTGTCAGTTCAATATATCTCATAGTGCTAACAGAACTCCATATCAGTAACGTGATTCATCTGCTCTAATATCTGCAGGATCAAACCCCTAGTAATTCAGTATTTGACTGTGAAGCTTAGGCCCCTTACAGCACCCCCTTCTCAGTAAGTTTCTTCATCATGAAATGAAGCATTTTGAGAATACTAGAAAAGCAAAAATCAAAGCCATAGTCACACACAGATTCCATCTTTAGAATACTGTTCCAATATTCCCTTTGTAATACAAGCATTTGTACCTCTACAGCAATGTATCTTCATTGCAGGATGGGGAGAGAAGCATTTTTCCATTACTTCAAAGGTCCAAGTGGACCTTTGAAAGCTGTATTAATTAATAGAATTCCTAAACTGGCAAACTTTTTCTACTTTATTCACTGTTTAGTTAGAGAATGAAGTACAAAATAAACTTATTAATTCTTTTATAAAATTGTCTTGGAGCTGTTCTTTAAGAAAGAAAAACAGTGAGTTCAACAAGGAATAGGTGCTAAAATTTAAGTGCAATTGCAGCTTCAAAGCACCTTGCGGGTGCTTAATCTCAAATGTGTTTGCACTTGAATTGCTTAGAAACTCTTGTGAAAGTATTTCAGCCTTTTTATCAAAAAAAAAAAAGTGAGAATATTTCATTAGTTCATCCAAACATTTTCTGCAAGGTGTTAGGGAGAGTTTCAATCATCTCTAAGACAAGGTACTAGAATAGTAAACTTAATTTAGACACAATGCAAGTATATGGCTCTGGATTGGTCACAGTTTTGGGTAGTTCAGCTTATAGCTGACAACATCTCAGAGAACGGTTCAATTAGCTGGCTCAGAAATTGGGCTGTGATCATATAATGGCGCTAGTCCAAAGCATGCAAGAGGGAGCCTTTGACTTAGGATTCAAAATAAGGCAAAATCTTACTTCCTAATATCATTGATATTTTCAGCAAAAAACTATAGCTTTATTTAGAAGGAAAAAAAATGTAAGAACAAAAGACAGAAACAAAAAATGATTAGGAGAACTCTGATGAAATAAAGTTTCATTTAAATAAGTCACTTGAACTATTTCTAACAAAAGCATAGGAGAGAGGAACTGCTTTTCTTCTGACCAGGTAAGAAAAGCAAATCTTTTCCAAAACCAGATGAACACATTCTGTGAAAGCACTCCATTTCAGAAGCATTTCTCTGAATACATTTTACACAGGAAAGGGAAAGTAAAAATTTCCAGGACACTACTGGATAGACGTCAAGAGCATTACTGACATTTTCCTTGATTCAAAAACTTTAACTACCTTAGGTTACTACCTGCACATCTACTAGTGATGCTTTCACACAGTGCTGAGGAAATACTACAAACCTAAGGACAAAGAAAACAGCCTCTTTCAGATTTATATGAATAAATTTGGTGGTTTAAGAAAATCAAATTCTACCCATTTTTTCATTACATAGTATTTCTGCAACAAAGAAAATGAAAAGAGTTTAAAAAAAAAAAAAAGACTGATTTTAAAATACAGTACCCTTTGATGTATGCCTAAGTGTCTCTTCTCTGCTGCTCAAATCTCGGGTGCAGGAAGAAATTCATAGCAAAGATTCACTGTGATCTTTCAAGCTCATCGTTGCCAGCAGCAATTTTTCCTGATCACGTCAGAATTTACTGTTAAATTCCTCACCTAAGCAATGCAATTAACATGACCTATGTGAAATGACACCTATTGCAAGGCAGGAGATGCTTGCCCTTGTGCACCACTTCAGAATCAGGCAGAATGTTTGTGCTGTAAAGCATTAATGTTCCCTCTCCCCTTCTGTAAGAGGGCATGGTGAAAAACACTGGCATGCTCTAGGAGGCTAAATGAGTCATATAGTGCCTGCTACCTTCTGCCTTTGATAAAATGAGATAAAGGTCAGCAATATTACAACGGTTCAATTTATATCAAAAACTGACTCAAACATATTCCATTATTAAATAGTTTTTGTTTTTGTTGGTTATAATATAATACTTATTAGAGCAGAAATGCTTAGCTCTGTCTTCATGTGGAAACAACAGGAAACTGACTCTCAAAAAAGCCTGGAACAATGAAAAGTATCACAGCACATTTTTAATTAAATGTCATTTTACCTCAAACAAAGTTTCAGTGTGTTTTAGCACTTTCAGGAAAGACTGGAGAGAAAAAAAAAATATTAAAATACTGCCAAAATACAGTTTATTGGCAAAATATATTGAACAATTAATTAAATGAAACTTAAGTACTTCCAAAACTTTTTAATGTATGCATGTATATATATGCATATTTATTGCTAAAAATAAGTCATTGCATTGCACCTCAACAGAAGTGACCAGTGAATTAATATCTCATGTACATCTGTGTACAGTTCAAATGAGAAAACGCTTACTCAAGTCTACCCCAGGAAACTGAAACATGATCTGCAGAAAATGAAGGCTCTGCTTTCTATTCCATGATTAGTGATATCCTCCTTGACGTGCAAGGAGTCCCAGGTCACAGATTAATACTCTGTCTATGTGTTTTTTTGCTTCAACGGGATGAGGCTGAGGGATCATCTACGGTGATCCAGGCCCCCTCTGAAAAGAAATCTTGGAACAAGTGTTGGCCACCCAACAAAAGAATATAAACTGAAAATTCCTGCTCATGCTTGGAGAACAATGAAGTCCAAAGTTCAAGGAACCTGAACAGGATATTGAGGGCAGTACCAGGACAGTGTCCAGCCTTACTCAGTTTTTCGTAGAAGCCACACGTGCTCTGTTAAATAAAACTTCATACTCTATTTTTTTTTCTAAATTACTTCCCTGCTCCCCCACCTCTCTGTTACCTTTTATCAGTTTGGGAAGGTCCTACAATCACAGTTACTAAATCAAGAACAGTATTTGAGCATGACTTTCTAGAATGAGGAAGCCCTCCAAGTTTCTGTTCTTGCAGGCTAAATTGCAAGTACCTTCTTGTTATCTCCAAGCTTGATATATTAAGAGAAAAAACTTCAACGAAGACCCCATCTACTCATAAAGTACACTTACAATGGTATTAAGATAGTTTTGTGAAGCCAAAGCAGAGTACAGGATGAATGCTTATTTGTTTTCCAAGTAGCATGTTTTCATAGACTCACAGAATAATTTAGGCTTATTACATGAGGTTGTTCAGGCCGTGACCAGTCAAGCCTTAAACCCCTCCAAAGGTGGAAATTCCACAGTCTTCCTAGGTAACCTGTTCCTGTATTTGATCATGGCAAAAATTTATTTCCTTGTTTAATCATTTTTCTTCATGTTCCAACTTCTGTCCTTTGCATATCATCCTACCACTGTATACCACCAAGAATATGGCTCCATCTTCTCTGCCTACTCCAATAAGCCAGGATAGACAGCAATAAGATCTCTCCTAAGCCTTCTCTTTTTCAGGCTGAACAAACCCAGTTCTGTCCTTGTATGTCAAGTGCTCCACTCTCCTGATCATCTTGATGGCCCTTAAATGGACTCATTCCCATATATCAGTGCCCTGTATTGGGGAACCCAGAACTGGACACCATACTTCAGATGCAGCCTCACAAGTGCCAGAGAGAACAGATCACTTCCCTGGAGCTGCTGGCTATATTCTTGCTAATAGAACCCAAGAAGTTGTTGGCATTTGATGCTTTAATCTGGGTGGCCTTTTTGTTTTAATTAGTTCTATCTCAAATCTATACTTCACAGAAAATTAATATAAGCCATTCAAGACTGAAATAAGACTATTTACAAGGATTGTCAGTTGTTTAAACACAGCAGGAATTGGTTCAGTTTCTATGCATACTTGCACCTGGGGCCTTGTTTTTACCCAAGAGATGTGCAGATTTAACTAGCACAGCTTTCCTTCAGCTCTGTGGACACAAATCGACTTGAGAGCGTTTCAGCAATTAAACCACTGTCAATAGAATTACTTCTTACTTACATTATGGTAAATGAGCATTAGGTTTTAACAGTTGTCAAGTAGAAAATAAATTTACAGTAACAAATGCAGCACATACTGGTAGTTATCCCTCACTACCTCCAAGCACTTGACAATATGCCCAGTTATAAAAGTGGTAAGACTTCTGAAACTTCTATTACTTTTCAGACTGTTAAGGCATTGCCATATAATGACTTAAATAATCATTTACTTTTTGATGAGAAAAGGTAAAATACCGCAATTTTTTGCATCATATTCATTTACCTCTTTGACTTAGTTTAGAGAGATCTCAAGATCTCTCAAACAGCAGGACTGATTTTTTTCTGAAATGACTTTAATAAAAACAGGGGCATTAAAGTTTTACAAAGAACATTCCAAAATGCCAAAGTATTAATCCAGGGTAATAACTCCTACAAGCATTACTGAATTATACATTTTAAATTACAATTTTCAAAAATGGGAGCGGGCATATTACAAAACTGAAAATAAATTTCACAAAACCTATTTTAAGTATTTTCTATGCAAAGAAATTCCTGTGAATTATTTAACATTTTCATTAACACAGTCTGGAAATGTGTAATTTTATCTGATTTATGTCTTCAGATTCTTATAATGTTAAAGGACCTATTTCTGCAAACTTTTAGGCCCAGGCACACCACTAAATGCACACACGCATACCCACTTCTAAAATTCAGGAGATTCAGTACTGAAACTATAAACTAATGCCGAATGCCAACACCATTTAAGTTGCATTATATGTATATTGTTCCCTTCCAACCATTAAACATTTATTCTTCTATATTACACTAAAAACTCATGAACTTCCACCCAGTTTTCATGCTCTTTTAGAAGTGTATAAAACTTAGGCTTGCAAAGAGACATAATTCCACGAAAGAAAAGTTTTCTTTCAAAAATTCAAGTATCTCTTGTGCACAGCTTAGCAACAGTAAAGAACTGCATTCCTCATTGGAGCACCTGTTTAAAAAAAATGTGGAACACAAAATAATTAAATCAAAAGTATTCAAACACCGATTAACATTTGTCTTGATGTTCAAGTAAAGATTTAAAGATTTAAACTAGCTCTTATGTTATCAGAACCACCCAGACCCTCTCCAGTACATGAGAGAGATGGACAGATGATAAGAGTTATCAAAAATTATAGCTGCTTAATTGTTTACATCAGACAGAAGGCAGTCAAGCAACATACTGCTATGGAGGTTTAATTCCTCCTCTCCATTGCATTAGCACAGTCCTTCAGTGCATGAAGTCTCACCAAAGTCAGTGTTGAAAATTTTTACAGGAATTTTCAACCTAGACATATGGAGGGGAACTAGGTCCCTAGTGCTCTCCTGAAAATATTTTAGATCCTTTCAGTCACTGTTGAGCTTTGCAGACATCTAACCCTCTACATGCTAAATAGATAAATGTATCAGTTAAAATTCAGGTCATTTATTAGTCAGTAATTAATGTCACCGAGTTTGCTTACAGATGGCTTCAGTTTGCTATTCTTTAAAACCCACATATTAATTGGAAGGAATAAATAAATAAATAAATAATAAACAGAACTCGGGTTTTCCTGTCCAACATGTGTCTAACCATAAATCCACTGCATCCATTTCTCTTTTTCCACCATTAAACTTACCAGTTGCTGCAATGTCTCTTTGGCAGAAACTCCCAAATAAATGTACTGAACTGAGCCTTTCTAATTAACACATATGAACAAAACTCAGTCAGGATGTCATTGCATTAGCCTGAGATGTGCATAACATTTTTTTTTCATAGTGTTATCAAAAATTTCTAACTGACAAAGACTAGCTAAAGTGAGGGAGAGAAAGAAGTGTGCACCTTTGCTGCAATTGGGCAGACATAAACAAGGCTAAATCCTTTGTATGGATTTCCTGAAGGATATATCAAGAACTATCTTCAGCATGGTGAAGATTATAAGTTAGATTTAATTTGGGGGTATTAATAGCTATCTTGACAATTTCATCTCTGCAAATGTTATTACTATTAAAGGAAAAAATTCTATACCCATTTTGCAGAGGCTATTAGTCTGGAAGTTCATGTGGTGAGAGGTATTTCTCACTTAGAATATAAATTCACTTGCACAGTATGCATTTTCCAAAATGAGAGAGTACATTGGTTTCCAGCCTTTTTAATGAGTGATAAAAAGAACTACAGATTTTTTTTTAAATCTTTGCCTTTGCTTTGGCACTCATTTACTACAGGTGCCTACAATTATGTGGAGGCACCCGCAATATTATCACTTAGATATTTAACTTCATAATATGCCTATCTAGACAGATGACTAAATGAGGAATTTTGTATTCAGATTATATCATTACAGAAAATCACGTCTGAAATCATTTTGCCCACAAAACTGTAGTAATAAAAATGGAGAATATGATTATTTTCCAAATAAAACTCATAATGTCAATATCAACAATTTTATACCCTTGAATGAGTGCTTATTACATGATTTCATGTCTTACTATAGTCCAGTAAAAGTCAAAATCTCAAACCAAAAATGCTAGATTTTACAGGGATATGGGATACAAATATACATCTTTAGGAAAGTGTGTGTAACCACAATATAAAAGTATATGTTTTCCATAGAAAATCCCTGTGATCCACTATTTTTACAAAGAAAGCAAAAGAAGAGCAAAGAACCTAACACCAAAACCTGCAAGATTTCGATGTATTCACTCAAAATATTGGTACAGGCTTATACTATGAAAAACAGAGGGTAAGAAGCTCACCGTTTCTAAATGAAGTACACTAACATTCTTGATTAGCAAAACATGGATAAAGAAAATTTTTTAAATGGTACAAAAATGATTATAATAATGATAATATCAATAAAATTAATGTATTATTTCTTTCAAGATTGTCTATTACAGTACATTCCTTTAATATTTATACAAAAAAAAGTTTAAAAAAAATCATGTATACTTTAAGATAGAAATTATGTCACTCTCCTCACACAGTAGCCCTATACACTAACTCAGCTTAAAATAGGTATTTTTTAAGTTAGAATCCTGTCATTCATGCTTTATATTCAAAAGACACAACATTATTTATCCTCAGCTAAAACTCACTGAAAGTGAAATCATGGCAAGACCTAGCTCTGTGAGAATTGTTTAGCTGATAATAGCAGCGGGAGTAGCTTTAGTACCAGAAGTATAACAGAAAAAAAGGGCTAAGAGAGAAATAGCCCAAGCAAGTGTATGTCTCAGCTTTCATTCACTCATATTTGATTCAAACAAAACATTTTTTTCTGTGTAAGACATTCTAGAATTAGTATAAAACTAACTTTCTTGCTAATAATGTGAGATGCAGGTGGATTCACAAATCTGTTGTTGTTCAGTAGCTATGTAAATCTGCCTTTTGTAACACCACATAAAGCCAGAAAATGATGGAGAAAGAAAGAAAAATAATTGATGCCAACCATTCAGCATATATCAGAGCCAATGAAAGAAATTCATTTAGTCTCATTCCAGGATGGCAACATTGTGATTGACATTGTTTAGCTGGTCGCTTAGCATTTGGGTCAGCAGACTGAAATTGCAGTGAGAAGACAAGACTAAGCATTCTACAATATTTTTACAGTGCTTCTACTTCTGGTGTATTTCTTCACTGGAGAGAAAAAATGCACCTTCAGGTTTAGACTTTTCTATAAATAGTTTAATATCAGTAAATTTCAATATTAAATCCAAATCCCCAAAATCATAAAAATGCTTTCAGAATTCCTGGAAAGCCAAGTCTTCCAAAACTCTGTAGGTTATTCCTTGTAATATGAGGGTGGAATTCAAGTCTACAGGCTTTGGAGGCTTCTTTTATTAGTGGTTAACTAACAAACACAAAGAAATGAGAGACTAAATCAATGGCAGACCATCAAGTTCTGAGTGGGGAATTTATAAGGAGCTGGAATCCAGGTTAACTCGATAACAAAGACCATAGTATCTTCTGGAAGGAGTCAGATATCACAAGAGCCCAAGTTGCTTGACATGGGCAAAGGTCGAAGACATCCTGAGAAGGTGGTCAGAAATAAATAGTAAAAAAAAAAAAAAAAAAAAAAAAAAAAGATTTGAGATGAAGATAATTCCGTCGCTTCAACAGACACCAAAGTCCCATCTCAGGTGATAGAAGAGGAAATTGTTTTGGGACCTAGATGCTTGAGATAGATGCTAACCTTTTCCAAGACAAAAGCAACTCTTCCTCCCAAGGACAAGCAAGACAGGATCAGGAAAGAGAAATTGTTATTTTCCAGCAGGACAGGACATACAGCAAGACAATATTCTGGTCTCCAAAAACAGAAACATTCATTAGCAAAACCCAGTGTCTTCAAAGGAGACCAGAGTTGTTCTCTATATCTTGGCCTCATTATGAACTCCATCCCAAATTCAGAAATAAAACCATAAAAATGACACATCAAAAAGACAGTGTCTTTGGCACAGTCACATCCCACTGACAGATGCAATTAATTGTGTCGTTGTCCCATACTGGTGCTGTTTTCACAGTCAGACTTCGAAGTCAGACTTCGACTAGCAAATACATCCATTTAAAACACATGTCGAAGTCACACTTCTCAAAGGGCATCTGGTCAGCCAAACAGATGGGCATAAACATAAGAAGTGTCTGCTTCAAGCTTTGTATAGGTGGGATTTTCATCCATACCTGCTATAAGCAAAAGTGTGTGGTGACTATAACAACAGCACATAAAGGGTGCAAAAGCTAAGCAACACCTCAAAGATTGAGTCTACAAAATGAACTCCATCACAAATCAAGACCACTGTTGCAAGTTCCCCTAGAGTTTCTAGTATATAGCACTTCCTATAGATTTTCTTTCATTTTACAGTCTCAGCAAGCCATACATTAACTATACTTACCCTGTTCAGTACTATCTTAGGGGGGCTCTTGACAGCAACCAGTCTATGGTACATTCAAAAACAAACACAACAGGCTTATCACTCACACACAGAACTGTAAATACACATATGCAGTGCTCAGAGCCTTTTAGTTTCAAAGACAACTGTATACATGCCAACATTTCCTGAAGCAAGAAAGATTCATATTAAGGACACCTTTTTAAAATTCAAATGGTAATTTTCTCTCACCATTTCGTGTTTGCTGGGGACCTATTGCAGGCTTGAGGAAAACTGACTGGGTAGAAGGGTTCAACACACTCCCAAGAACGTACTTTTCTCCACACAGTCATAGGTCAAAAGACACAGTGAAACTTTCCTCTGCCCTTGTGTCAGGTGGGCTCAAAAGTCAACTTAAAAAATTAATTCAAAATTAATCCTTGTTTCAACTTTAATTTTGTAGTCTGGTGAGTGACGGAATGACAAAAGTAAACCTGCAGTACAATATAACTGCTTTAACTCTGCCACAAATTAGTCACTAAACACTCCTCAAAATGACTAGCTAATCGTAAAAATTGTAAGACATTTTGATACTATACCATGCTGATTAGGAATGAAAACTTTGTCATTGGGCCCTTGAAACCAGAGAACTTTCTTTGCAATTTATAGCAAAATAAGACTAATATTCATTTAATTTTATAATACAGTTTAAAAACATAAATATTTACACTACAAATTAACCTTGAAACAACTTTGAAATTTTCAAACTTTCTTTGAATCTTTTTTGAAATTTACAAGACACTGTAAGTAGAACTTTCATTTCCTTCAAAACATTTTCTTCAAAAACATGTTCTTCGAAACATTTATGTATGTGCATTTGATTTATGTTCAAACTGTAGTTAGTAGGATGTAACCTACATCTTTCTTCCAGTGACTGCCCACATCCATTTCCACAGGAAGGTTACTTCAAATGAACTCCATGCTCAATTACCAGTGTCTTGGTGCCCTTCATTCAGGCACTAGCTGAAGGATTGTCCTACCAAGGCATGCCCACAGTGAATTCCTCTGCAATAAAGGAAAACTTAAGGCTGGGATTCAGATTACTAAGCAAATGTTACGATGTAAAACATTTTTCAGTGAGGTCCCAGATATACCTTGAGCTGTAACAGAGTGTACTATTTAAGCAGAAAATGTTTAACTATGTGGAAATGGATCTTCCTTTATACCTGTAGCTATTAATTCAAATAGTCCCTCCAATATCTGAAGGAGGTCTGTAAATATAAGAAGAAAGGGTTCTTTTAAAACCAGAGGGTTGAGGTGTGACTTAAGCCTTAGAGGAACTGAATTTAGTCAAGAAAACTGTATTGAGGTAAAACTTGGAAACTATCTTGGCAAGAAAATTGCAAGGGTACATAGGAACGCATTAAATCTGGCTTATTTTGTCAGTAAACTCCCCTTGCCCAGGAAGAGCAGCAGTGCTGAAGTGATGAGAGATACTCAGTATTCATGCCATGAAGTAAAGGTGCTTACAGAAGGAAGTTGAGTGAATGGATCCAGACTTGGGGGCAGGCTCTGAAGTTGCTCCTGAACCAACAGATGAGAAAGAAAGGCACAGACTTGGTCAGAAATACATCTGAGATGTGCTTTTTACACCATCTGATTTAAGGACCTGAAAACCTAATCCTTTTTCTTGATATTTATCACAGAGGGGTTCCAATTTCTAGGTTACTCATTTCAAACTACCATTTCATCAAAAGATGTCCTCCTGGACCTCAAGAAAACAGTTTAACAGTTAACACTACATAACAGTATTGTCACCAGTACCTCAGAAGCAGATCCAAAATGTTCTACAAGCTCTGAAATTGCATATTCACATGGGATTTCCAGTCTCCTCGGAATTAGTGTCCTTTTTATGGCTGCCTAAATAGGGCACGCAAACAGGAGGTATGAGGTCTGTCACATCAAAGCTGGGCTGTGGGAGAAGCTAGGAACAGCACCTGCTTACATACCCTGACTTGAACTATCCAAAAACCCAAAAAGTGCATTACTGGGAGAACTGCTGTGCTGGATAGAGATGATGTTTGCCTGAAGAATGCATGGTCCTTAGCCAAATAGCCTAGAATCTGAAGGCAGAGTGACACTTAGATAACTTGTGTGTGTTTTCTTGAAACCATGCGGAGACAGAGAGATGACTAAATCATAAAACAGATTGTAATGGTTATTTAAAGAAATAAGTTTAAGGCAGAAAGGCTTTCTTTGACACAATATCCAGTACCATCTCAGTGAAATGTAAAACATGTAGGATTCTGTGTCTGAACTTGGAGACTCAATTTTGAGGTGCTGAGTGTATTCTGCAGACAATAAAGAACCTATTCTTTGAACAAATGTCTAAGTATAGTAAAAACAGCTAATTTCAGACAAAACAAAATGCTACTATGACAGACAGGAAGTTGAAAAAAATCAGAGTTAAATAGATCCCGAACATAAGACCTTTGAATGGAATGTCCCTGATTCACTGAAGTTCATAACTTCTCCATGTGTCACTCCTATCCGGAGGTAGGGAAATAGAGGTTAAGCTGAACAAGTCTAAGATCAGTCCACTGTGAACAGCTATCAGAGAATAAAACACTGACATTCTTAAATTTACAGATATGACAGTTTTACTTCCTTAAGCCAAGGATAGATTATTATCTTTCTTTTCTGTTATGAGAGGATGGAGAGTAACACTTCCTACCTGGGCTAATATATCACCAAATGAGGAGGAAAATAACAAGTCAACCAGGAGGTGGTGACAGTAGCAGTAAAAGAAGAGATGGATTGGCACAGTAACAAAAGCTCAGCTGAGGATCAACTGCCAGAAGAAGCCTTGAGTGAGGGAATCTCTAACACCTTCTTTCCTGAACATAGAACCTGAGGTTAAGCTGGCACTGGAAACTATGAGTTTTGCAAACAGAGGAAACTACGAAAGCGGGCAGTTATATGGAGACAAAGGCACACCACAATATCACCATGCCCTTTTCAAGTAACAAAAGACACCATAAATCTTCACACTGTAATTCTAAAGAGTAAATCATTGACTTAGGAATGTATATCCCTCATGCAATTAAATTAATAGAGTTAAGAAGCATCATACATTTAGCAGAGGCTACTCAATGAAAGCTGGTTTGGGCTAGAACCCAGCTGATATATTTGCCAGAATATAGGAGCAGAGGCCACCATGGGTCTTTTGATCACAGTAAGCAGAAGATGGTCCTGGTAGCTGCCTAGACAAACTAAAGGGAAACAAAGTTAATACTGTTACCCAGAGTCTCCAAACACCTGCAGCAATAATCTATAAATTTAGCCTCCTTGTTATTTTCTCTCTGAAGTGGCTGCTGTCTTGAAATTTAGCAGCAGAAATAAGAACAGAATATACAGAAATAAGAGCATCCTTTCTTTTTTTTTTTTTTCCTGTATTTGTCTTTCTGGTCAGGGGAAGCAAGATGTGGAACATGGGGAAGCAAGATGGCAAGATGTGGAACATGGCCAGTTTCGCCTCACCTACAGGCAAGATAGTTCAGGATAATTCTTGTCAAGTGTCATCTTAGTCCATTAGAAAATTTAATTTCACTCTCCAAAAGACAGAACCTTCTAGCACATGGCAGAGAAAACTGAATGTGACCATTGCATGTGGCAGTTCATGAATGGTTATTTCTATCATCTCCTCTGAGACAGAAATATGGAGCTTGAACATAAATTAAGGAACGCTGTGGTTCAAAATCAAAATTGGGGCCACATTAAGAGGCAGAATAATGGTTTCTACTATTGAGGTTATCAGTACAGGCTGCTGTACAAGTGGAGAGATATGCTTCCTATGCTCTCCACCCTGCTCTTTCTGCATTCTTCATGCAGTAAACAATTGTCAAGAAATAACGTGTAGATCATATAATGCAACATAAGAACCTAGGAAGCCAGATTTCTTCTTTCTGGCCTAATTTAACAGTTCAAAATACATAGTTCAGAATACATTGCAATAATGCTTTTAATCCATACCTTGTCTTTTATAAGAAGAAGACAAATATAGCACATTACAACCCCCAGCATACTTGCTATATTGTATCAAACATTAAAAATGTGATTTACCAAATGTTTATTTAGCTAATATTTTAAAAATGACCATATCAGTTAGACCTCAAAGATTAGCTTCCTACCACAGAAGGAAAAATATTTGCATGATGTTTAAACTTTTTTAGTTGTCACAGGTATTCTGTCAGGATGATAAAGTACTTGCCCTGTCACTAGAAGGCATTAAAAAGGACATCCTGGGAAATGACCCACAGATTTGGCTCTCTTCTGTCTGCAGTGATGGTGCTCTGCTATGGTGAGAGTGTTCAGGCTTTTTTGAAAACAAACAGCTTTTCCCTCAAAGCAGTGGTATTACTAAAAAACAAAGTTCTCTTAAGTGCGTCGAAGGGAGAAAAACGTTGTCTTAGGTTTTAAGGGTGGCAGAGCTACAAGGTATGTTATATCTGCATGAGCTACAAGATGAAAATAATGCACTAACAATCCCCTTCACAATGATAACCAACCACCAAAATGTCAAACAAAAGGCTGAAAACCTTTATTGAGTCAGCTGCTTGTCAGTCTTCTGACAAATATGTCAGCTCTGGGTATTTTAGTCAGCAATTTCAGTAACAAACAAATGGCCTTTTGTACACAGAACACGAAGACAGCCTTCGATTGGCACGGAAAATAAATCTCAGGCTTTTGAACCTCTTTAATTCTCGCTTTTTTTTGGGATGTGTTGGAAGAGATAAATGGCAGCTTTACTGATCTCCTTCTTCACATTGATCCAGAAGGTAATTTTATTCAGAAATTTTATAAATTGCAAGCTTCATTTGAAAATCTGGAATTAAATGTTGCCTTCCAATGTAGGTCATCAGCACAATTCTCAAAACAACTTGAAGACGGCAGGCTTTATGCACAGCATAACAATGCTCATAAATAACTACCCAACTGGCAAAGAAGGGCGTGCTGAACTGAAATCCAGTTTCAGGGGCAGACTGGAAGTGTTCAGCCCCTGATTGTTCTCAAACTTGGTGCTTCATGAATTTATTGATTTTGGCAAGGAATGTATATCAGGTGGTCAAAACCCTGGCAATGTCTTTTTTTTCTTTTTTTTTCTTTTTTCTTTAAAGTCACTTTTCTCCTCCTAAGAGCCACAAGGGATGGAAGCAGATGAGACACAAATTTAAGCCAGACAAACAGTCTGTTTATCAGGAGTAGCTCTCCCAATTTGGTGAAATTATGCCACGTTTGCTCCATAATCACACCATAGCTCTATTCAAAATCTGAGTATAAGGAACCTACTTCAGGAAAAATGCTGAAAGAAAATCTTATCTGTAGCACTGATAATCCTGATATCAGTAGTTGAGATTTTCTGTAACCAGAGAACAAGAGGTGATGGAGAAAAATGGACCATTTCAGACACCTGTGCCAATTATGCTTAGTAAGGAAAAGTACCTTCACATTGACAGGTACAACTGGCTGCCGATTTCATTACTCAACACCTAACCTACCACTTCATATTATGGATGTTTTGGAGGGACAGGAAATGGATCTCCAGCACTCTTGGGAGCACTAGCATGAGGCTGGCAGTTCTTAGTGAGAATCAGTCAAGAACAAAAGTTTAAAATAAATAAATAAATATGTAGCAATGACAGCCGCAGGGTAAGAATGCAGCTTTGTCTCTGTGCCTATTTAACAGTTGTCTGGCAACAGCCATGTGGCAAACCGAGCCATCTCAGGGCCCAGACAATATCATGGCTCACAAAGGTGACATATTGCTCAGGTTTGTTTCCAGATGGCCTAGAAAGAATCAACTTGCAAGTCCAAAAGAGACTTGATTCAGTAAGTCCTGTTATCTCTGCTGTCAATCAGTGCCCTTGTGACAAATTTCCTTAAGAACTTGGTTGAGACATCTAAACCGCTATTTCTTACATTGCCTACAAGAATTCTGTATTATGTTATCTTCACATTGAATCTCTCAGAAATGCTGAATATACATTCACAGAAATTGAGTACATCTTAAGAAAGACAGCTTGGGAAAATGAAAATTTTACTATACCTTTTGGTTCTTTTTTTAAAGTATGCTACTGGGAGGAAAATGAAAAAAAAAGAAAAAGAAAAAGAAAAAAAAAAAAAACAGTAAAAGATTTGCTGTAAAAGATGGCTATTGACAATTTTGAGTCCTGAACCTCAATTTGTTCATTTAGTACAGCACGCTCCAGTAGTACTACTAAATCAGTAACCTATCTGCACATACTTATACATATGTTTATGGTGTATATATATATGGTGCCCCTAACTGCTTTTTTTCTTGTTTTACAAAATAAGTTTTGCAGCTTAAATACTGTAAACTGAGAGCCATCATAAACTGTCAGTAGGGCAGAAAGGTATTGATTTGCTTTAAGGACACTGAAGCCCAGACAGGAGTGCATACATGTCGCTGGAAGTCTTTCTATCAGAATGACTTCCCTCTGGAATGTCCACCTATAAAGAATAAATAGCTTATAATTAGAATCCAGTGTTATTGTGAAAGAATTATAAATAAAGTCTGCCTTTCTCTCAAGACAGATGGAAAAATAAAATTGAAAAAAAAATGTAAATAACAAAACCTGAGTATTATGAAAGAAAATGTCTTTAGGAAAAAAAAAATGCCCTGAAAAATCAAATTAATATTTCAAATGTCTCTCATATCCCTCTTCTCCCTACTTGACCTTTTTGAAACCATAAATGGAACTTTGAGATCTCAGAAAAAAAATGAAACTACCCAATTTTTCAAAGCAGATATTCACACTTTATTTGATCTCAGCAAATTTCCAGTATAAGTTTAGAGACCTTTCTTTTTTCCTTTACAGACATCAAGACCTTCTGGAAGCTTATTCCCACATGAAATGATAAATCTGTAAGTAAGGAAAGATACCTAAAGTTAAGAAGCCCAAGTTAGAGCTCAGAATTATCATTCTTTAAATATTATGAAAGAGGTAAGCTAAACATCAGAGAGAAAAAGCTGAGAGGGAATTTATTCAGGCTGCTCATCTACAAACACTAAGTGACAAAAGCAGTTTTCTGGTAGTCTTTACACTCAGTTCGAGCTCCTAAAAGGCCACTTACTCTGAAACTCTTACAGTTACCTATGAGCTTCATCAGAGCACTACTTCATATGTAATGATAAATTCAAGCAAAAACAGAAATGTGAATAGTGGCACAATAAAAATCCTGGTTTACATGAATTCACCTCCATAATTTTCAGCAAATCTACAAATTCAGATGGATCAGTTATACTTAACCCTGGAGAATAACTGAACTAAAAAGCCCATTTAAAAAACAAACTACCTAAGGATTGATTGCAATGTTTGGCCAACTCTTTTGCAGAAAGACTGTGACAGCAACCTCAAAAGAATCACTGACTCAAAATAATCAAGGTTCCAGCAAGAAAAGTGGAGACATTCTGAGAATGAAGAAGCAATATGACCTTTTTTGGCCAAAGCAGATTATCATATTGCATCAGTCAACACAGAAAGTATATGAAAGAGGTGATAGCAAGGGAATCCATTGCAGCTCTGGAAATGCAATCCTAATTCTGGGAAACGAGAACCGATTTACAGGCAGCTCTGACAAATGTAGTCCTTATAAAGTTATTTGAATGCGTCAGTCTATGAGTCAGGAAAAATATGCAGTATCTGAACTGATCTTTTCCCTGTACTGCCACCTGCCACATTTACCACTTCAATGAGAATATAATGTATACAGTACATAAGTATATTTTTAATAGGTTTACTGTACTCTTTATTTACAATATTTTGTCATTTTCTTTTTGACGGCTATGATACTGACTAGACATCTTCAAGGTTGTTCTCCTGGGTGTTCAGTCAAAATTTTTACTCTTGGTATTGCAAAAGCATAAGTTACTCGTCAGGGCAGAAACACTTCGTATCTCTGTTCTGCAGTCAGGTGTGGAGGAGTGCCATGCTGTGGTTTATGTCACAAATCAGCAGGTCGGGAGGTCACTCTTCTGAAATGGTTATCTACATACCCACACTGCCTAGAGCTATTGTCTGATCTTTTACTGCCCCTTCCTTCCAAACCAGCAAGGAAGTCCCAGAACTTTTCTGACCTGCTGCAAACCTTAATGTCTGTTCTGTGAATGGAATTCAATTTACACCCCAAACATCCTTCTTTTCCCTTGATTCAGCATCAGTTTTTACAATGCCATACTTACACCAGGATATAAAATATACTCTTCACACTAATGCATTCAGAAGTAATTTCAATGACAAATGCTGTTATCAGCGATGTGCAACATATCCGATACGTTGCAGCAGAACTATCTGTTTGGTGCCAAAGCATTAGCTGATAGCACCCATTCACCAAGAAGAGATCAGTACAGCTTCTCAGGAGGCATTCTCTTAGAAGTGGGTTTTAGCCACTTCAGTTTGACAATTTCTGCCTGGGAAAAGACTAACGTAGTAGAACTACCTAAGATTTTCGATAGAAATTTGAACAGAAAACAAAAAAAAAAAGAAAAAAAACCCTCATATTTAATAGGTGAAAAGCAGCAAGAGATGATTTGACATTTTAAGAGAGGGTAACATCAAAAACAAATAAGACCTGGCATGTTGTCCTACACAGTCCTACTCTTCGCACAAGTACAAAGCCCAAACATGATATGTGCAGAGGTGTTGAAGAACAGAATGCTTCACTGCCATGCTGGAGGTTCGTTGGGAGAAAACAGCAGTTGTCACACAGATCTGAAAAGTAATGAACTTGCACCTTGGAGTGACAACAATAAACCGCCACTAGGTACATGCCACTGCTGCTGGAATCCAAAATTACTATTAATTTGATGACTGTTGGTCTTTGTCAATAATAACTGATCATAACATGACCCCACTCTGACAGACATGATCCAAATGGAAGGAAAAGGAGCCCTTATCTCAGATAGCGAAAGGTTTATAAGGGGCAACAAATGTAAAGGAGTAAGTCAGGAACACGGTGAAACAGGTGTTTGCAGTTTTGGTGAGCGCTAAAGCCAAATAGCAGCAGAAGCCACAAAATTTGAAGAGTTCCTTGCCATCAAAGGAAATAAGGGTTTTGATGGAGGCAGATAAAGAAAAGGCTTGTGATTTTGCTAAGGCATACCAAAGAATATGAATAGAGTAATTTGCAGACTATTCTATATATTAGATTTTTGGGGAAAAACAGATTATATCTTGCATGTTGATAGATTTGATTTGGGAATATTCTTAGGTAAAACAGTTAAATCAAATTAAAGTTACTTACTGTTTATTCTGCAGCCTAAATGTAGTAAAATTTCTTTAAAGTGGTCAAAATGATTAGCAGTAATACACAAAAATGTGAAAACAGATTTTATAATTTCTCTTCTTTTTCATCTCTATGGTTTAAATGAGATATCTTTTCCATTTATTCGCAGTATTATCATTACTCTCGTTGTGACTATAGCATAGACAGAATATGTTCCTCACCTCTTAAACGTAAGAAATTTTCAGTAATCATAAATCAAGTACTGTAAGGCTAGGTAGAATGCCTCTGATAAAAAAAACTTCTTTAAAAAGAAGAAAAGAGAAAAGAAAAGCAGCAAGACTGCTGAGATTATCTTTTCCAAAAAAAAGAAAAAGATTAAATATGGCAAAGTGGGGAGTCTGGTAGAGGGAAAATGAAAGATTTTACCAATAGTTGCTTCCCATTGTCTAATTTAAAATGTAACTTTAACCTTTTTTATGAAATATAGAAAAGTAGGACCTCAAAAATAATGCAACATAGCTTAATGTCATAAAGATTTTAAAGTAAAGCCATGCAATGGTACGTTTGTGACAGAAGGAGTGGGGGTGCTTTAAAGAACAGGGAACTTTTAAAAATAATGGCAGCAACTAAAAAGGGCTTTAAAGAAGAAAGCATTCAGACAGAAGATAAGTATCTAATGTTGAAAAGAACTATTTGTAAACAGATATCTGAAATCCATTTTGATGAAGAAAAGAGTAATGCCAGCAAGTCAATAGTACAGTCAGACACTAAAGATTTTCTCGTACTGTGATAATAATGCAGAAGCAGCATGCTCTAAATATTACACATACCTTTAGTAACTTAATTACAACTAATAGGATATTTTTTTAAGGCCAAAACCCAGGAGAAACCTTGGAAGGAATTTTATAATTGCTTAGGAATTGTTGTTATGGCATTTGACATCATATCATTGCCATACAACCAGTATAACCACTGGGGAAACAATATGTAGGTTTGGAAATCAGACAGGCAAAAGTGAAACTTTTTGTTTGAAATAAATTGAGCAAGTTTCCATGCTTCCATGTGGAATATTTACATTATTTGATTTTTGTGTATGTTGTATGTTCAGCTTCAAGTATAAAAAAGCATAAACACACACACATGCACAAGATTTTCAGCCAAATTCACTCATGATATGAGTATGAACAAAGACAATTTCTTTCCAGTTGAGTTCATGGAATGGGACTCCATTTACTTACACAAACATGAAATCAGTGTTCAAATGATTCAGCTGAGAACCAAAGGAATAAAAACATGAGAGAAGAGATGGAGCTGTCCTGAGCAAATGCATTTAAATGGGAAGGCTTTCTGTTTAGGCATGCTTATAGAGGCAACCAAGATACATCCTCTTTCTGTCCTTAGCAAAAAGGTTACCCTTTTACTTTCACATCAGGACTTATCTCCTGTTCTTTTAGATGCTACCCTTTAAATCCTAGACTGGCTTTGTTAACAGCTAGACAATTCATCGATTTTCTGTCAATATTCTAATACGAACTTCACTCACACTGGTCACGCATGCATATTTATCCTCGGATTGCAACAAGAATTGGCTCCTGATGAGTATAAGTGGACTTGCAGAATGAAGATCTCGGGAAGTGGACAATCTATCGATTTATTTCCCCTCTAATTTGAAAGAAGGCATATGAAATGCAAACATAGATTTGAACTTTTTTATCTTAAAGTTTCAGATAGGAAACAAAGAAGGGTCATGTGCATGTGTTAGGAAAGATGTGCTTTTTCTATAAATAAAATATCAGCAATGTCAAATTTGATGATTATCCATTTAAAAGGACTTTCTGGTGAGCCTGAGAACATTCATTGCATTTCAATTAAATTTTGAGAAACCTATGTATTTGAACAAGCTTTTCTCCACTTAAATTACAACGTATAGAACAAGTGATAAACAAGCAACAACAAAACCAAAAAAGCAGACTAATTTCTATAATTAAATAATAAATAAAAAAAAAAGCTTTTCAGACTCTCAAAATAAAAATTCCAATAAGAAGAAAGTAGGAGGAGAGAAACTCATCTTTCTTATTATAAGTTTTATTTAGTGTATTTCTCCTACAACAAAGGCAGAAGCTACATCACTTAGCATACTGAAGAATATTCTTCTAAAACTGCCATATCTTGTTCCCTAGAAACTTACCTCAAACTAATAGGCAGCACACAAATTATTTGGTAGAGTTTGAAGACTGAATGTACATATAAATATCTGTATTTGCATATATACATACCCATCTGCATTCAAGACCACCTATTTAGAATAAGGTTAAGGGTGTAAACTTATGATTACTCAGTTTGTCCTTTAACAGGTTCCACCATTACAGCTTACAAGCAGAGGAGGACAAGATACTGGTGAATCAGAAGATGAAAAAATAGCTAGCAGACACTGTTTTATGAAAAAAATCTAATATTTCATCAGAATTTCTCTATGCACTCTGGACTGTATGTACTTTAAGAGTATTGTTACATTTTCTTCCGGTGAAGTGTGCATCTGCAAAAAGATGAGCTATGTTTTGCTCACAAAAATTCAGCTGAAACTGTTCACATTTAATTTTCTCTTGATTTACAATATTAGGCATTCAACTGTAAGGTAGCCATAGTTATACTTGTAAATGTCTATATTGTGGGAAAGAGGATATTTACAGTGGGATGTACTCCCCTGAACACACTCTTTAAGAACAGAAAAGGTGGCAAGAAAAAACTTATCAAGTTGTACAACAAGGATTATTATTTTCTTTCAATGAGGCCAGAACTCTTCCTCTCCTCTAAATCTCACTCCAACATTAGAAATTTAAGTTCAGCCTTGCTTGTGGTGAAGGAGAGGGAATATAAACAAATCAGCATATTCCAAGAAAGACTCAGCTATAGAGTCACAAGGGAAAGGATCACTGTCACTCTTGCCTACTTAGCATACAGAAATAAATGATTCACTGAGACAATGGGGGGAGGCAGGAGGGTGAGCATCATTCTCCAGCCTTGTGATTAGGCTGCACATTCAGGAATGCGGGAGACAAGGGTTTTGTTCTTTTTTCAGTGCCCTTCTTTTCAGTACCTTCTTTTATTATTATTAATAATAATTATTATTATTATTATATTTTTTTATCTAAATATGCATTAGCCAGCCCAGACACAGGATAGCACACAATCTGTGTCATGGTATCCCGTGTGAGCACTCTACCATATGTCCAGGCTAATAAGCATCATGGGTACAGCACCATGACCTCTTCTGCCAATCTTCACCACCACCACTAGAGTTGCACAAAAAAAGTTAATGCGTGTGAGGTACAATGGCAATGGATCTGGAGATCAGGACTCATGGGCATCACCTACCTTGGTAATCTCAGTAGGTGTCACACACGAGACAGCTATAGTATCACCGTTGTTTTATAGCAATATGTTAGTGTTTAAAAAGCACAAATTGGTGATTTATCTGAGTACGGCAAGATAGTCCTGATTCAAATAAATTGGGTACTGCAGGCAAATATGTTGGCATTGTGACCTTGCAGAAAATCTTTATTGTCTGTCTCTCAGGATCCTGAATAGTATGTTATTTTGTACATATTTCATATAAAAATGAATATGGTGTTACAGAATAATATTGAAATTTGGAAGGCAATGAATAGGAGCCAAATGGTCAATCTCCTGGTGAGAAGTTATCTGGAGGATTTCACGACGTCTCAGAAGAAACTTCTTAGCATGCGTATGTGTGCATGAAGTGCAGCACCTCAGCAGAGCAAATACTGAACAAGTCCTTTTTCTGATCAAGTCCTGTCTTCTGAAATGCGGAGGTCTTCTGAAAAACTTGAGGTCTCCTGAAACTTCTGACACCACATAAGTGGCAACAGTATCACTAGTGACGTCCAGTGATTCCTGAAATGTAATTCTAAAGGACAATTTGCTGATACAGTAAAAAGAGGGAGAAACTGATTTTCCAGGAGTGAAGTACTGATGATAAATACTTCTGATTATAGGACACCATCTTTTCTTCTTTTGAATAATGACTTGTTCATGTAGGACTAGTTCTGACTGTTCTAGAACGGCAGAAGACTTTGTGGGCTTATATACAAGATGACTCAGGTACCACAAATAGTCTTAACTCATGTCTGAAGCGGTCAAGCAGTCATAATGTGCTTCGTACCAAGGCAGAAGGAGTTGCAACCATGTCAATATTCCATAGGCAACACAATATCCAAAGCTAACAGGACAAGCAGTAGCCATTTAAAGCCAGGCCGGATGGGGCTTTGGGCAACCTGGTCTAGTGGGAGGCGTCCCTGCCCATGGCACAGGGGTCAGAATTAGATGATCTTTAAGGTGATCTTTAAAGATGATCTTAAGAAAAGAAAAAAGGAAAGGGGAAGGGGAAGGGGAAGGGGAAGGGGAAAGGGAAGGGGAAGGGGAAGGGGAAGGGGAAGGGGAAGGGGAAGGGGAAGGGGAAGGGGAAGGGGAAGGGGAAGGGGAAGGGGAAGGGGAAGGGGAAGGGGAAGGGGAAGGGGAAAGAAACAAAGTCTTTTTTTTTTTTTTTGGAAGATGGCTTCCAAAACTAAAAACTCAAGAGCTAGCAGGGAAAAAACAGTCTGTACTACTGAAGTAAGATGCAGGTCAAGATCTGAGAGGATGAAAAATTTGTTCTTACTCGGTGAAAAAGCTGAGGTGAACTCTCAGAAACTATTTACTCTGTCCCTCTTTGAGATGATTCATGGATAGCATCTCTCAGAGTTGGGTTAGGGATTCGTCTCATGGGTGTTCCCAGGGAAAACTTCTTTAGCAATACTCACATATAGGCACATCCCAAGTGTGGACATCCATGAAGATAAATAAAGGAAAATAAAGGAAAATTCCCACTAAATAAGACTTCCTGGAGAAAAGTAAGAATAATCAGATGAAAGAATAAACCATATGTGTTCATTTATACATATATATATGTGTGTGTCTTAACATCATGTTGAATTAACTGTTCTTTATGTCCTTGGCAGACACTAAAATAATAAAACTACAGTAAGGAAGAGTTAGGCAGGGCATTAGAAAAACAGAAAGGATTTTCAGGCACTTGAATCTTGCCATAGAATCTCCAGTACCCAAAAGCAGATCAGACAATCTGTTAGCATCAAAAATACAGCTGAGCTCTACTTGCAGGGGTAATATTGAAAGGGGGGAATCCATTATTTGGCCTCCAGATCTCTGTTCTGACACTATCCTTTTCCCCATGATTGAGGAAATAGTTCTTAAGCAAAGCCTTGCTACAATGAATCTTAGGAATGCTTTCTTTCTGTGACAAATTCCTAGCTTAATAGTGTATGTTTTCTAACAGTAGTGATTTCAGAGGTGAGGTTCTATGAACAACAAAGAAAAAGCTGGTTTAGCTCCCTTGAGACCTCTTCTTGGGACAATTTGTGTTTGTCAAACATACACAGAACTTGCAGCAGGAATTGGAAAAATCTAGCCCTGTGATAAACTATTCTTAAATAATTCATGTGTCTCTGGACAGTGACCAAGGCCTTGTATGTCTTTTGGGAATTCTGAAATAGCAGGAAATGTAACTTCTTATTCTCCACAACTCAAGTAGTTAAAAAAAAAATTCTAATCAGCTCTGTTTCTTAAGCCACAAAATCCTCTCTAATGCCACCATGCATAATTTACCGACTAACTGTCCATCCTCATGAACAACGTATCACTATCTATCTGAGACGTACCTCAGAAAAAAAAAAATCACCCTGACCATATAAGTATTTACAAATCTAACTTAACTGACATTCATTATAATCTGTTTTTTAAACCTGCTATGAGAAATATTCTCCCCTAAAGTCATCATCAGCTTTCTGGGTCTAAGTTTCTTCACTGAGGCATAAAGGATGACATGTTCTACGATTAATAGATATATTTGATAAAGTAACATTAATATTATTTACATTGTAGAGCAAAAAAAGTGCAACTCATTTTTGCAAAAATACATTCCTTTCTCTTACTTGGAGTTCTGACTGCCCTAAGCATCCTGGGTCTAAACCTGCTATATAGTCTCTGCTAACTTAGCCTCTTTTGCATCAATCCTTTCTGCCAAACACAGTTCCCATGGGCACAAGGTTGAAAGAGACAAGAGGTTCGTATGTTAGACCTAAGGCTCTGCAGATTCTGATCTCAACTGATGGGCAGCTTGAGATCCTCAACGCTACTTTTAAACTCAAATTATCTATATTTATTACCAGCATTACATAGTTTTGAAAGAGAGAAGGTGACTATTTTGGTCCCTGAAGAGACAGATGAGTAAGTACAATGCAGGACTGATGCAGAGCCTCGTCACACTTATTTCAGTGAAAATCCTGGTAGAGTTGTAGAAACACCAGAAGATTTTTGGCACCAAATTGAATAACACTAAAGTCACGGTATGTCTGTTCCTGCTGTCAAATGTACACTAAAGGATGCATCCTAGATGTTAGTCTTTTCTGTTGAAGCATTCCAGAACTAAAGAGATATTTAGGGATAATTTCCCACACCTACTCAAAGAGAAGTATTTTAAACAATTCAACTGCCTTAATCTGGAAGAAGAGACATCTGTGTTAGACTAAACAACATCCTGTCATTCTTCTCACTGTTTCTTATTCTGATGGTGAAGTTCTGATGAAGCCCAGCTTTAGGCAGCTCTTCCCTCATGCAGCAGCTAAGTCATGGCCTATGGAGACAAGTAGTGCAATGTCCACTCTATCCTTTCTTCTGTCTACATAAGGGAAAACGATGCTGATTAACAAAGAAAGTCCTTAGACCTACATTTTATTGTGAGTTCATTTGACTTGCAAGCATATCCCTTCTTTTCCTAATGGACAAAACAGTAAATTTTGTTGGAGGAATTATTGAAAAGTGTATCTTCACTCTTTCTGGTTTTTCTTCAGCGTTGATGATGTCATGTCTTGATCACAAAAACTCTTCCTAGCCTCACTTGATCTGTTTTCAGTGGTTATCCATTTTTCCAAAGCTGGCTTGCTTTGGCTGCCTATCTGCAAATTCCTTTGTCTTTTGGCTGTTTTGTGAGAAGTAGTAGAATATAATTCTCAATGGCCGGTTAAACTTACTGCTTTTCTAACTACTCTAGGAAAGCATGAGGTAGATTTCCTCGTGTCTGACATCATAACTTGCTTTTTGTTACAGGGGAGAGATTTCAAGCTCAATCTCCTTAGCTGAAAAGCCACAGTACTCTTTGTTAATTAGAGCATTTAGACTGAATCTGATGGAAAGATATGATTAAACAATGAATACAAAGAATCCTTAAAGGTGGCTACAGCAGTCTCTTATCTCTAGTCTTATACACCAAAATTAGAAAGCTTTACATTAATTCAAGTTGTTTCCAATATAATATGTATACACAAGGATAAGTACTACCACACGCAGCTCAAGTCCCTTGTATGCCTTGGCCTAGTCACAACCTGTATGTTGACTTACTCTACAACATTAATGATACTTGTTTCAAATAGCACTGGGAGAAGTGATGAACAGAATGGGCTGGGACCTGCTGCGGAGTTAGAACAAAATAAAATTTCTTGTTAAAACTGTCCATGTTGATTATGCATAAATGATCAGGATTTGTATAAGCATTCATTCTTCAGGTTTAATTTAAGCACACTGATGACACTCACTGGAGTATACAAAAATATATAGGCTACATCTGTTTGAATGGCATAGTCATGTTAAAATTCTTACTTGACGTACTGAGAAACTGATAAAACAACCAAATGAAAGCAAAAACCTGTCATGAGTATTTGCAACATGCTAATTTAAAAACTAGTTTTATGGGACATAGCTCCGGCAGTAGAAACCACCTCTATACACTAATATATCAAACATACTAAGAAAATAAAATGAATTTACTACTGAGAATTTCCCAAACTGGTATGTAGTTTTAGTCAACAATTCCAGAAAGGTGTGGAAAACACTTAAAACAGGGAAGTAGATCAACATTTGACCTGGAAATGTGAAATAACTAGAGAAATGAGTGAAAAGAAGATAAAATGTGAAAATAAAAAGAAATATTATAGAGATGCCCAAAATTAGGATAAAAATGTAAGGTTAGTCTATCCAATAAAGACCAAGTGATCCATCATTTTTATATAGGTTTGAGGTTTTTCACTTGTTTAAATATTAACAAAATTCATGTTTTGCCACCAATATAGGTGGAATAATCCAGCTTTCACAGCAATCATCAAACTCTTCTTCATTTAGTGGGAAAGAAAGTATAAATAACACAGGAACAAACTATTCAACTTTTTAAGTTCGAAACATTAGTGTATTTTAAAAGCAGTCAAAATATGAAAGGCAGTTACATAAGTATTTATCATTTATACTGTTCTGCGCTTTTTACTTTTTATATTCTGGATCCATAAAATTAGGTAGGGAATTGTAAAACATAATTCTCTGCCCTGTGGCAGAGTGATTATGATTAAGTACATAAATGAGTGTTGCATATTTAAAGGTTAATTATTTCCATTTATAAATGAATTAATGCAGTGCTATTTTGTTTTTCAAAATAAAGGCTTGTTCTTTAAAAGAATGGTGTTATTCTCTTATTTCATCAGTTTTCTATAACACCTTTTTATGCTGATGTATAAAAAAAAAATTTGACCATTTTTCTTATTGATACCCTTACATAAAGAACCCTAGTACACCTAAGAAGAAAAAAAAAAAAAAAAAACCACAAACAGGAGAAAAGTATGATGTTGTAAGTGAAGCACCATGCCCTACTCAGACAGTAACATCACATGCTTTTCTTGTTGGTTCCTTTGAGTGCTAACAACACTTTGTATATCACAACTTTTAGCAGTTGACAGAAAGTGGCCCCCAAAAAGTCAGCACAGAGTAAGAAAGCTATCAGAGCAGATGTGCAGAAGTTCAGCACCTCAGATTTCTTCCAGCTGTATTTTGGGGGTAGAGGGGGGCTGCTGAGTTTCTCACAAGAATGAAGGAACAAGAGATGCTTCTGACTTCCCAGCACTGAGCAGACAGCCCAGTTCCTTTTGAATTCTCTGCAGCACAGTGCTCTCAGGAGCAAACCTGGAGCACAGCTACCACCTATGTGTGTACAGATGCTGGTGTCACCACTTAGGTATGGCAAAGCAGCAGCACACTGATATTCTCTCGTACATAACAACCATGACCTACACTGTTCAAGAACATTTGTCTCTTAGTGTGGCCCGAAGGAACAGCTGTACTGTTTTCTATTACTCTGTCCCACAACATGCCTTAACTTTAAAGAGTAAATAGAAAATTCAGGAATGTGCTAGAAGAATTTGCAGTTTGACAGAAAGATAAGGTTCAAAAACCTCTAAGTGCCTTCAGAACCAACACCTTCTATAACAGTTTCCAATCTCCAAGTACTTAAGACTTTCATTACAGTGGTCTTTTGTTTTTATTTTTTTTTCCTTACAACAGTCATATAATCAACAATTACAGTATTGTCTTATAGGAATAAAATGAAATGTTTATTGGCTTTTCAATGTGGTAATGTCAGAGCTTGGCACACCAGAACTCACTGCTGATGGAGTCATTCTTGTTTGTGACCCCAAGACCACAGAACCGCATTACATCCTCAGCACAATTCACAGGCAATTTCCATTCCTGTCCCTGTTGTGCCCACTGCAATGTAAGCTACTCTACGATGCACCTCAGCAGCACAGGCAAGCACCATAACATTTTCTGATGAGTGTAGCTGCCTTATGAAAATAAAACTCTCCAACTCACCGTACCTAAGGGTTGTGAAATTTTCTTCCTAACTGCATTTACCCTTCTCTACACTACATTATGACAGCTTGGAATGGGAATATCAGCATGAAAAACAGACCTTAAAACGGCATGTCTGAGACACCAAAAGCTTCAAACTTCATTTACGTGTACCAAACTGTTGTATGTGTACAGACAATACTTCATTTAACAGGCTCGGCAAAGCTAATTAAACTTTGCTGCTGCAATGACGCTTCCCAGCCACTCTCAGCTTCTGTTAACCTCTGTGAGTGGTACATGCTAAAGTATAAAATCAAAGGGCTATAAAGTTGGCATACAAAAAATCCCAAAGCATGCAACTTAATTGTTTCTAAAGTAGGCTTCACTATTTTGTTGAAAGACAAAGCCCCTACAATCCAATTTTCCCCTCTACGTGTGAAAATACCCTTGTTACAGCTTTTACTCCAACCATGTCAGCTACGAGCTATCAACCTTATACCACCATTCATTTCTTACTTAGGTTTCATTAATAATCCCGAAGTTTCAAAATGCAGAAGAATGTGACCTATGCAGATAGGGACGTATGACCTGTATTTTCGTTTTCTTTTTTTTTTTCTTTTTTTTTGGGGGGGGGTGGGGGGGAGGAGGGTGAGGTTCCATTACACTGAAGCACAGGACCATGAAACACTGGAGTTTCATTTATGGTTCAATCAAATGAAAAGGCTACCCATGGCTTTTTTTAGGATAAGAAACAAATGCAGAAGGGCCTCTAGCCCTGCTGCTCTTCTGCATATATGTAGAATGGATACACACCTGATTCCAGCATGTCCATTTAACAGCATCACATATGTCCATAAGGAGTAAGCAATCAACAGGCTTCCCTGACGCAACATCCCTTCCCTGTTGGAAAAAAAGAGAGAGATCAGATTAAAATATCTGTCAGAATCAGGGTAGGGCATATCACTGGAAGAGATTGCAGCCTGCTTTTACCTCCTGTATTACACAGGCCATTGACTGAAAGACTTGAGTCTTGACACAAGACACAAGTCTTGACTGAAAGACTTTCAATGGTGATAAAAATCATCACCCTCAACTGTTAATTGCTCCATCAGTCACACACATAGCTAAACAGCTGTTCCTCTTCTAGATTAAAGAGCCAAGATGCATGGGAAATTTTCTCCCGCAGATCTGCAGCTCCGTCGCTTGCACCCGCCCCATGAAGCCCCGGTTCCTCAGACTGAAGCAGCTGCTCACGGCAGCGTAGGGAGCTCAGCATCTCTGCACCAAGCCACGTGCATGGCAAGGAAAACCCTCAGAGGCTGCCTGTGGACACATGATTGTGCAGCACTGTTTGTCAGAGGGTGTACATGTGGGTGCAGGGAAAACATCTTGTCAAGTGACAGCTGCTTCAGCAGCTAACCAGCTTGCAAGCCAAATAAACAGGACTCCCAGCCTCTTCATATTGTCTGTAGGGCAGGAAAGAGGTTGACAATGTTGTGGTGTGCAGTGCCACCACAATGGCCCCAGCCTCTAACTGGTGCGTTCGAGGAGCAGAAGGTGCTGTGTGGCAGGGTCTCTATATGGAAAGACAGGAGCATGGCAGTATCAGAACAGTTATGTGCACCACTGACTTGACCACCAGTATTGACCTCAGATAAAACAACAGCAAGGGAATCAGTTTCTGACATAGGTATTTTGCAGTCATGGCTCACTTGCTCCAGGGAGCTGCTTTTAAAGGGCACAGGATCCCTCCCAGTCAGACAGGGTCAGAAAACTCAATCAGGGTGAAGACAGGAGTGCTGGAAGCAAGAGGTCATTGTTAATACACATCAGAAAAGTATCCCTGGATGTGTTATCCTTGTGAGGGATCTTGAGACATGAATCCCAAAGCACCTCTTTCAGACTCTCTCCTACATGATGGTTCTAGGAGCCAGAGATATAAACCAACACCAGGCTTGGTGATGCGATCCTAACCAGAGATCTCTTCATGACTGATGTGTATCTGTGCTACCCCAAGGTTCATTGCTGAGGTGGGTCTTCCCAAAGCATCACCTTCATTTTCCATAATTTTATCCAGTGTCGCTCACATCTTTTGCACCTTGCAGTAGCCATGAGATCAGCAATTTTCTCATAGAGCCACTGCTTCAATCTGCCATGTGAGAAATTTTCAACCTTAATAATATAGATTGCTGAGCAGCAGCATCTCCTTGGGAACCCAAGCGGCACCCCACCAGAACTCAAGTAGGTAGACCTTGTCATAGCAGAAGAGAAGAGGTGGAGGAACAAGAGAACTTAAAAATAGTGAAGGTAAAAAAAAAGGGGGGGGGGGGGGGTATCCTGCAATGGACTATGGCAACAAAAGATAAAATACGGAGAAAAAGAAAGAGGTTATACACCAGGAAAACAGTAGGTGTATAAGGAAGGAGCAGCAGTCAAAATGAAGCACTGAGTGGTGGCAAAGGATGGCAAAATGCGGATACACATGACATTTAGTCCTTGATACAGTGCAAGAAATGCTTCAATATACCACATGAGTTCTCAGTGTTCAAGAACCTCCTACTGTGTGCTAAGTACTGCATGGTGAGGTGGCGCTGTGTTGGTTCAGACCCTTACAGTTGTTCCAAATGGGCTCCAGAGTTTAAGGAGTTCTTCTGGATTAGTTTCCTCTGAAAGAAATCCCGTTCACACGCAGCACGACCACCCTGAAAACTGGGCCCATGTGCAGTAAGTGGAGACATTCAGGGGGGTTGCTTCAGAAACGCATTACTGCTCAAAACCAGACTGCTAATGTACACACAGCCCCAGAGATTGAGATCAATATTCAGCTACTGTTTACTTAAAATGTTGATACCTAAACACAGAGGAAATACAATATAAATGTTTGAGAGTGGTACATGATGATGCACTCCCTAAACAATTAACTCCAATTTGATAAGTTCATGGCAATAAATTCCCTAATTGCAAAAGGAAGTGCTACAGTCTTCTAATCATGACTGAATACAGGAAGATCTCTCCATCATACATTATTTAAGTGGACTCAATCAAAACAACCCTAAATTACGTAAATACAGATCTCACCTCTGGAAATGAAGCCTACTTGGAAAGTTAAAATTAATTCAGTAGTGAGACTGCAAATCATTTGCGTATCCCAAATAGCAAAACCTACATGCACTGAACTGCGATCATGTTATTGTTAAAGCAAAACTACAAATATGAGTCAGCTGCTGGCATAATGTCACTCAATTTTAAGCTGAAAACATCCTTGAATGGAAACATGAGAAATGCAAGAAACTCTTCTCTCAGTGGAAGAGTTCAAGGCTGCATGATCAAGTATAGGCACTGATATATTCATTATCTATCTAACAATTTCCAGATCTAGATAACTTGTCTTTAAAATATCTTCAGGTGTTTTCAAACCACCTGCAAAACCGACAGCAGCAAAAAACAATCACAAAACTCAAACATGGTCATAACAAGGGCCTGGAACAAAGAAAAGTAGGGCAGAAATCCCATGCATTTGACCTTTTTGAAAACATCAGCTTGCCAGTCTGATTAATTTGTTTATCTTGATTCAAAATACCAGTGAAGGGAATTAGTTAAGAACAATTCTCACACTTCACAGTTTACAGTGTTTACAAGAAAATGATGAAGGTTCATAGTCAAGGCATTGTGTTTGAGAGTAACAGTTACAGTGAGATCACACACAGCAATTAAGAAAGTAAATGAATGTCACTGTACCCTTCAGGATTTCCTATCATAGAGGTTGACTGCCAGAAAAAACTGATCCCTGGGACACCTGTCTTTCCTGACACCAGCTCCCCCAACTTATCAGAAACTCAAAGACACACTGGACATGAGTCTTCCATGCCCTTGCAGATGTGCAGTGATGAAAAAATATGGTAGGATTTTTCTCAGTAGTGTAACTGCACATAAACATTTCTGTTGCATAAAGCACCTAAACTACAAACCATTGCCATTTTGACTCTAGCCAACTAGTCTCACAGCATGTTTTGCATAAACCATACATTTCTAAATCCTTTGTAGGTATTAGTGAAATAGTTATTTGCAATAGCCCCAGTTACAGGACTACTTGCTCATCAGGCAAAATCCTTATCAGATAGCAGATAGTTATGAGGATGCCCTTCCTTTAACAACAGCACAAAGGAACTGAAAGACATGGAAGCTGAAAAACCACCTGCTTCCCAATAAGCTCCCATAAGCTCCAGAAAATCTGGAACTGACTCCAAAAAAAAAGAAAAAGCCTCCTAGCGGAGGCTGTCCTTTCCTAGAGGATTATTCCTGCATGCAGAATTTTCTCATGGACATTTATCATACATTTAAGCTGTCATGCCAAACTCCTGGAGGTGAATCTGCCACAGTAAAGATATAAGGCAAAGGAAAAAAAAAAAGAAAAAAAAAGGAAATGGAAAGGCAAATTAACTATCATGACAAACAGTAGGAATCAAGACAGCTGAAGATGTTATATATTATCTTAACCAAATTTCATATTACCATAACAAAATTCCCTGTTGAAATAAAATGATACTATTAAATCCACATCAGTGGAATAGCATCTGCTCAGATCAGAAGGAACCCCATCGATTTTGTTTCCTTTTTCTGAAGAACGGGAGAAGAAAGTCTCTTCTTGCAAGAGTCACTGCACAACTAGTGTAGTAGATATACAAATAGAAAATTACAGTTTGTTAAAGACATTGAATATACAAAGGCCAAATGGTTTTAACTAACACATTTGCACACACAGACAGAATTCCAACTCCTTGTAGCCTTCCTGCAGTGCTTCTCAGTAGAGGCCCAGGAGTAATATTCTTTCACAGCTATCCTTTGGCGTCACTGGTTTGGGTCTGGCAATGTCAAGCCCCTTCTCATTCTCATTCTTCCTCTGTCCACTTATCCCAGCGTGGTATGTAGCAGTGATGCGTTGTTTCTTATGGCTCTGCCAGGTCACTGAAAGCTGATATTACAAATCTGAATTTTGGGGGTGGGGTCTTGAAAGGAAAACAAAAGAAAATGTTGGAACTAGGCTACTCCCCCATAGCTTGGAAAAGAAATAAACTTTATAAAAGAATAAAAAAGTATTTCTCACAAGAGTAAGCAAACACAAACAGCAGCCTTTATTATTAGAGTTTTCAGCAAAGTCAATACCACCCTGCAAAGCAGAAAGCTTTCTGACCATACAAAAAAGTGTGTTTATTCATTAAACAAATGAATTGCACTATTCATCCTGTAGTCACTCTGAAAGACCACACAGATCTCACCAGCAGTTAGAGTCTATCAAAGGCTAAAAGACATCTGGAAATGTTTGTGTGTTCCACGAGACAGGAAGTCAAGTTCGGGGCCCCCCAATGTAAGAGAAACATTGACAAACCAGAAGGAGACAAGCAGAGGCCACTAAAACGACTGGGGACTAGAGCACGTGGGGCAGGACAAAAGACAGAGGGGATGGGTTTATTCAGACGAGAAGCAAAGGCCTCAGGCTGATCTCATCGCCCTAGTCATCTATAGAGGGAAGCAGGAGAGGGGACAGAGAAGACAGAGCCAAACTCCTTGCAGGAGTGCACAGCAAAAGGACAAAATGTCATGGCCACAGGTTGCATTAAGGGAAATTCTGACTACATATAAGGAAAAAGAAAATTTATGATGAGTGTAGGTAACAGCTTGAACAGGTTGTCTGGAAAAGCTGTGAAATCTCTATTCCTTGAAGATTTCAAAATTTACCTGTATAAAACCGTAACTTTGAAGGTACCTGCTTTGAGCAGGGGGCTGGATTAGATAATCTCCAGGGTTTCTTTCCAAATCTAAAACAACCCTATGACTCTAAGTGCAAGGAGTTGTAATGATACCAGGGGATGACTGTAAATCACTGTACTGTATCAGTGAATTCATTCTGCTCCCTACTTTATATCTAAAACCATTACTGTAGATGTTAGACAGATGTAATTCATCATGCTTTCATGATAGCTTCCTGCAAGGATAACAGTGTAAGCCATGATGAATACATACTGCTGTGCAAAAACAAACCTGCACCCACTGTTATACACACAGAGCTTCTCATTAAAAGGTGGTTGGTTTTTGTTTCTTTTTCCTTTAAAAAAAAATATTTAAGTTTCAAGCCTCTGAAGCAGCAAGGAAAAAAAAAAGTGTTCCATCTTTGAAACCTTCTCTTTCCCTCAGCATTTACCTATTAACAGTCCTTCCTGTCTGGCTGAAGTTGTGACTCTTAGATAAGAAGTCCAGGCTACAAGCCCTTTGCATGCAACCTGCTCAGCTGCACAGCAACTCGGATAAATCAGTGGACTTCAGGGTAGGGAGCACAGATGAAAGACCTTAGCAAACAGGTCAAGGTATGAATGCAAAGAGTCTGCAGAGCCAGGTGGGGAGTCTGCTAAAGAGTCATGACCACTTACAACTCAGCAGTACAAATGTCAGGCAGTTCATTCCAGCTTGCACAGACCACACTGGGAAGGGAAGGGAAGGGAAGGGAAGGGAAGGGAAGGGAAGGGAAGGGAAGGGAAGGGAAGGGAAGGGAAGGGAAGGGAAGGGAAGGGAAGGGAAGGGAAGGGAAGGGAAGGGAAGGGAAGGGGAGGGGAGGGGAGGGGAGGGGAGGGGAGGGGAGGGGAGGGGAGGGGAGGGGAGGGGAGGGGAGGGGAGGGGAGGGGAGGGGAGGGGAGGGGAGGGGAGGGGAGGGGAGGGGAGGGGAGGGGAGGGGAGGGGAGGGGAGGGGAGGGGAGGGGAGGGGAGGGGAGGGGAGGGGAGGGGAGGGGAGGGGAGGGGAGGGGAGGGGAGGGGAGGGGAGGGGAGGGGAGGGGAGGGGAGGGGAGGGGAGGGGAGGGGAGGGGAGGGGAGGGGAGGGGAGGGAAGGGAAGGGAAGGGAAGGGAAGGGAAGGGAAGGGAAGGGAAGGGAAGGGAAGGGAAGGGAAGGGAAGGGAAGGGAAGGGAAGGGAAGGGAAGGGAAGGGAAGGGAAGGGAAGGGAAGGGAAGGGAAGGGAAGGGAAGGGAAGGGAAGGGAAGGGAAGGGAAGGGAAGGGAAGGGAAGGGAAGGGAAGGGAAGGGAAGGGAAGGGAAGGGAAGGGAAGGGAAGGGGAAAAAGAGGAAGAAAAAGAGGAGGAAAAAGCAGAAGTTGTGTATGGTTTATGCTATGGCTTCCCAAAGAGTGCTTCGTTTACCAACCTGTTGGATGTTTTCAGATGGCTGTCCATCAGCTTTTCCTGGTGCAGAAGATCTGCTTTGTATAAATATTTAAATGGTATCAGAAGGAGACAGTGAATAGGAATGACTTTCTAAAGCTAGTAGCCAAAATGCTCCCATAAAAAAAAAAGAGAACTTGGACTCTGGTTACATTCCCAGGAACTATTTATACGTACTAAAATAACGTCAATAGAATTTGATAACATTTTACAGTCTTTCCTCTCTGGAGACTAGTTAATTCATTTTTTCTTGGAAGATGAAACATGAGTTTTAAAGCCCCTTCAGACAGAGAAAGACCTGAATTTACACTTTTCACATTCTGGATCAATATCCTGAGGCCTGTGCTCTCAATTAGAAGAATATTACTGTTATCACCTCCCATTCCTAGTAGCAAGTATTTGTTTCTGCATTTTTTCCTGAAGCCTCTCAAAGTAGTACAAAGCATAAATCCAGTTATCGCATAAGGCTCCATGCAAGCAACATGTGCAAAAGCACATTAAGACTTCTCCTCTAAAAAACGATTTTCCTTACCAGCACAATACTAAAAGCATTGCATTTCTCCTTCAGCTGTTACCACTTTCTTTCACTTTCCTGAACTCTGCCATATGTAAGAAGATAAATTATGTATTGATTTTTCCTTTGTTTAATAGCCTCATGAACAAAGAGGCAGTGATGTTGAAGATGGTGCTTCTGGGAGAGAATGGACATCAACAGCAGAGTATTTTGAATCATAGCTCTCTTCTGGGTGTTTTTTCTTCAAGTTAACAGACTTATCACTACAGAAACACACTTCCAGAAAGTGTGTTCTACTGATTACTCCCCACATTGGAGCAAAGGAGAGCCATATGCATCTATCAGTACAGTTTTTCTGCCAACAGTCTAGCACAGCTAATGATCCTTTTCTACCTCTGTCCCCCTCCCTTTGCTCCTTCATACGTTTTATGAAGAGCATACTATCCTCAGTGTTGGTACTTTGGGGCTACTCCTGTACCTGGTAACATTAATGAGCCCATAAAAACTATTCCACTGCTAGAACTGCCCCAAGTTATGCATCACTGGCAATTTCAGCCTTAGGTGAACAATCACTCTACCATTATTCAGTGTGCTGTCCACAATTATAACTACAATAGGTTACTTCTTTATTGAACACTTCAAATCCCTCAGCTATAAATGGCAAAATTTTTAACATTCAGCAGTCAAACAGCAGTCTCTCTCCTCTTAAAGCATACTTTGTGATGGTGAGTTAATTTAGCCAAGTTAACAAATACCATGACGATAGCTCCCTCAAGGTTTTTTGTAATTTTTTATTTGTTTTGTAGCACCTTCTGAAGTCCTCAGCCAGACTAGAAACCAGCTTTTCCAGAGGCTGTATGAATAAAGTCAAATTGTTTATTAAGCCATACTACCACAAGAGAGCTACCACAAATTTTTAGGCTTTGCTTCAGAAACATACTAACACTGTCAATCTTCTTTTGATCCACAAACCAAATAGTTGCACGTATCCCAGTGGGACCACTCTATTTCTTATCAATATTTAAATGCCTGAACTCTGAGATTCATCTTTCAAAAATTCGGTAGAGTATTTAATTGTATCTATCTTGCTCTTGTACTTGGAGATACAAAGGAAGATATTACTTAACTTGTACTAACAAATGCAACACTAAAGAGCAATGTTCACTGATCAATGCTCTGTGCTATTTTTCAGGTTGAGAAGTACTTTACTCCACAAATAGCCCCATTTGGGTCAATGGTAAGACACTATACTCAGTGCATAAAAGCAATACATTTAAGCTTCCCGGAATTAACTATTAGTAAATTAACTATTAGGAGAGGAAAACTGCAATGCTTAGGGAACCATCTGCATAAATTATATTGTTGGATTTTTTTTTTCACTCTATACAGAATCATGACTTCCTTTTAACTTCCTTCTTTCTTACACAGAAAGAAATACGACAGGACAAACACAATTTTGGTTAGGTTAGAAAAGCATAAACCTTAATGAATATCTATGTGAATTGCAAGTAGAAAGCTGAAAGCAAATCCGTTCAAAATTTGTTTCCCTCCACTCCTAGAGATCCCATATCCAGTCCAGTAATTCAGATTACATATCAATGAAAACAAACAGGCATTTGTAACAATACAGTTTGAAATGATGGGATTCCAAGAGATGTGCTACAGCCATCACCTATAAAATAAACATTTCACAAAGTTCATTGTTGACCAGTTGCATATGTTTTTTGTTGGAGAACACATTTAGGTGCAACATGGTTCCTTGACAGGGCCCACAGACTGCAAAGTCATAACACCAACATAAAACACAGCCAACAGCATTGAAGCCTAGCTTACTTTTATTTCTGTTGAGGTATGTAACTGTGTCGCTACCTTAGATGTGTTTCTCTGCTCTCCACCTCTGCCTCACCTCCTCAGCATTTTTATTTTTATTTTTTGAAAATCCAAGAAAATTGAAACAGAGTTAATGCAACATTAAGGGCAAACATCTAAATATGCAGAGGTCCGGAAAATCAAAAGCTACGGTTCCCAGGGCAATATTAATTAACCATACTGATGACACTTTACATATAATTGTATGCATGTACTACTACTAACAATAATGTTAGATAATATAAATCACTCACCACAGCCAAGTAATTGTTACTATGGGAACCTTTAGATTTTTTAATTTGCATGACTTTTTATAGCTATATTTTTTTAACTGTGGCAGTAGAAGAATTTAATTTTTCTCATTTGCCTCATAGTTTTTGTATAGTATATTGCAGCTTTCTCGGATACACTCCACAAATAGTTACTTGACCCCTCAATATGGAGAACTGGAAATGCTGGGATTTTTACTAGATAGAGCAAACTTCAGGAGATTTCAAAAGTTCTCCTTTACAGGTAACCAGAAACTGAGTGTATTATCAATGAAAATTTTGGACATTTCTCTGCAAATTTATAGAATTCTCATGAAAGAATTCTCTCACTGTATACAACAACTCTCCCAAAGTTTAAGAAAAGTTCAGAATGTGTGTTTTAAATTCTAGCAATAAAAGCACCACAATGGTAAAGGCTTGGAGATACCGGGAATTCAAATTTACATTCAACCATCAAGAAAAAAACATTTCAGTGTAAAAAAAGGGTGAAATGCTACCAGCTCATGCAAAGTAAGCAACTATTACTTTTAAGGAAGAATGCCTATAAAGAATTAGCAGCAAAAAGGT